>NC_084740.1:9112448-9259948 GCF_033978785.1 Entelurus aequoreus | reverse complement strand
TTCTACACGACAAAACAGATGGAAACTTGGGAACGTATAGAGGTCTACAACTTCCTGGTGTGTGGCTGGGTCAAAAAAATTTGTACCAAAACCCCCCCGAATAAATAATACATAGTTTTTGCTCCGGTAAAGTTGGATTTCATGATTTAACTTGGCGTCTCCAGCTATGTTTGTTGCCTTGTTGTTGTTGTTGTTGCACGCACCGTTTACGATTACACGTGTTTTCTCCATCTGTATCAAAATATAACTATAGACATACACAATGTTGACATTGTGTATGTACTGAAAGCTTCATTCATGATGGTTGCCTTTGGTAAAATGTGGTTGCTCACATTTGCTTTCTTTTATTTAGACTCGCCGAGTCGGCGTTTTACGAAACACCCGTAGCAAAACATGCGTTTGAAGAACTCCGAAACAAGATAAAATACAAACAATATCAAGATAATACTTAAAAGGGAAATACTTGATGTTAAAAGTATATCAAGCAAACCTTTAACAACCATATAGGTTATCAAAAAAAAATGTCGAGTAATCCCGAGGATTATCCGTCCGTGGCGTTCCCAGACATGTCGAACTACCTAGTGCTCCAGATATCATTCTACACGACAAAACAGATGGAAA
Organism: Entelurus aequoreus; assembly: GCF_033978785.1. Lineage (NCBI taxonomy): Eukaryota > Metazoa > Chordata > Actinopteri > Syngnathiformes > Syngnathidae > Entelurus > Entelurus aequoreus. The sequence continues at coordinate 9,259,327 of NC_084740.1, read as the reverse complement.
CTTGGGAACGTATAGAGGTCTACAACTCATACTTGCCAACCCTCCCGTTTTTAGTGGGAGAATCCCGATATTCAGCGCCTCTCCCGACAGAGATTTTCTCCCGACAAACTCCCGGTATTCAGCCGGAGCTGGAAGCCACGCCCCCCCAAAAAAAAGTCTGCCGCAGATGCGATTGGACCCGACCAGCCTCCGGGTACAAGTACTGGAGTACCAATTGCTTGCCAGGGAAGATCTTCCCCAGGAAGCAAGGATTGACCGGTTTTGGGCCATGCTAGGGAGAGATGGAAGATTCCACACTCTCGTGCATTTGATGAAAGCACTTTTGTGCGTGCCACACAGCAATGCATCATCAGAGAGGGTGTTCAGCATGCTTAGAAAAATAGTGACAGAGAATAGAAAGAGAATGGACAATTCAACCCTTAACAAAGCATTGTACTTTCAAGTACAACAATGAGTAGATCGAGTGTTGTGTGTGTGTGTGTGTATATGTGTAAATAAATGAACACTAAAATTCAAGTATTTCTTTTATTTATAATAATAATAATTTTATATATAATAAAATCAATATATATATATATATATGTAACGGTGTAGAAACAGACGTTCATTATGCTTGATTAAATTATGAATGAAGTGTTGCAACAGCGCCTGTTGCTGGCGAGAAGTGGTATGTACTTTACCTGCGGGAAGTGCTCAGAACTGTGACGCCTTCCAATTGATAATCCCGTGACCCAAGTGGACTCGCAGTCTCACAATTTGCACTGTTTTGCAGGACACTGTAATAAAAGAAATTCATAATCCACCTGGTGCCAGTGATATCTTGAAGCGACAGCAGTGTGGAGCTGCATTTTGCCACATACAGTTGTGGACCGTCACATATATATATATATATATATATATATATATATATATATATATATATATATATATATATATATATATATATATATATATATATATATATATATATATATATATGTATATATATATATATATATATATATATATATAGCTAGAATTCACTGAAAGTCAAGTATTTATATATATATATATATATATATATATATATATATATATATACAGGTATATATATATATATATATATATATATATATATATATATATATATATATAAATACTTGACTTTCAGTGAATTCTAGCTATATATATATATATATATATATATATATACATATATATATATATATATATATATATATATATGTATATATGAAATACTTGAGTTGGTGAATTCTAGCTGTAAATATACTCTCCTCTTAACCACGCCCCGCCCCCAAACACGCCCCCCCACCCACGACCAAGCCCCCCCCACCTCCCGATATTGGAGGTCTCAAGGTTGGCAAGTATGCTACAACTTCCTGGTGTGTGGCTGGGTCAAATAAATTTGTATCAAGACTCTCTTGAATAAATAATACATAGTTTTAGCTCGGGTAAGGTTGTATTTCATGATTTAACTTGGCGTCTCCAGCTATGTTTGTTGCCTTGTTGTTGTTGTTGTTGTTGTTGTTGTTGCACGCACCGTTTACGATTACACGTGTTTTCTCCATCTGTATCAATAGATGTCAACATTGTGTATGTACTGAAAGATTCATCTATGATGGCTGCCTTTGGTCAAATGTGGTTGCTCACATTTGCTTTCTTTTATTTAGACTCGCCGAGTTGGTGTTTTACGAAACACTCGTAGCAAAACATGCGTTTAAAGAACTCCGAAACAAGATCAAATACAAACAATATCAAGATAATACTTCAATGGGAAATACTTAACGTTAAAAGTATATCAAACAAACCTTTAACGCAGTGATCACCGCAATATTTTGACAGTTACTTCTCGTTGCAACATTGGATCTCAATAGATTGTGCGAGTGTACCTAATATTGTGAGCTCCTGTATCCCGTATCCAATCGGCCATGATGTCTATCTGCTTTGCGGGCTTTAGGGCCTTGATGGGATCAGTGTGAGTCATCAGGAGTAGTTAATGGTCTTTGCTGGCGTTTTAAGTAACACTGGCTAATTGGGAAGAGGCCTCACAGTGTGTGACGGGTGTTTCTGCCGAGGACACTTGGACCACCTCCACGATGAGAAGGCTGTAGAAGGAAACACATTCATTCACCGCACAGGTAGGAAACAAGCATTATTAATGATGACATCTTATTTCATGTCATGTTCACTTTGCAATGCTATCAAATTATGCATACATTTAAGTTAAAATGACACGAGTATTGTTTATTTAAAGTGCTTGATTGAAATCTTTTATTTTGAAACATCAATTATTTGTAATGCACTAACTAAATAGACAAGTAATGCATTTCACCTGAGAACGACTGAGCTTACATTTAGCTCTATTTATCTTAAACTTTAAGATCAAGAGACTTCAAGAAACACAAGCATTAAAAAGGTAGACCTAAGAATTGGCGATCATCAATCTTCATTATCACGTCACTTGATTGACATTCACAGCACCCGAGGGTCTTGTGGCTGCTGCCAGATCATTATTAAGAAAAAATGACCGACAGGGAGGCGTGGAACAGATGGAAACTTGGGAACGTATAGAGGTCTACGCAAAACATGCGTTTGAAGAACTCCGAAACAAGATAAAATACAAACAATATCAAGATAATAATTAAATGGGAAATACTTAATGTTAAAAGTATATCAAGCAAACCTTTAACAACCCTATAGGTTATCATAAAAAAAAAGAATTGTCGACTCATCCCAAGGATTATCCGTCGGTCGCGTTCCCAGACATGTTGAACTACCTAGTGCTCCAGATATCATTCTACACGACAAAACAGATGGAAACTTGGGAACGTATAGAGGTTTACAACTTCCTGGTGTGTGGATGGGTCAAAGAAATTTGTATCAAGACTTTCCCGAATAAATAATACATAGTTTTTGCTCGGGTAAGGTTGTATTTCATGATTTAACTTGGCGTCTCCAGCTATGTTTGTTGCCTTGTTGTTGTTGTTGTTGCACGCACCGTTTACGATTACACGTGTTTTCTCCATCTGTATCAAAATATAACTATAGACATACACAATGTTGACATTGTGTATGTACTGAAAGCTTCATTCATGATGGTTGCCTTTGGTAAAATGTGGTTGCTCACATTTGCTTTCTTTTATTTAGACTCGCCGAGTCGGCGTTTTACGAAACACTCGTAGCAAAACATGCGTTTGAAGAACTCCGAAACAAGATAAAATACAAACAATATCAAGATAATACTTAAAAGGGAAATACTTAATGTTAAAAGTATATCAAGCAAACCTTTAACAACCATATAGGTTATCATAAAAAATAATAATTGTCGAGTCATCCCAAGGATTATCCATCGGTCGCGTTCCCAGACATGTCGAACTACCTAGTGCTCCAGATATCATTCTACACGACAAAACAGATGGCAACTTGGGAACGTATAGAGGTCTACAACTTCCTGGTGTGTGGCTGGGTCAAAGGAATTTGTATCAAGACTTTCCTGGATAAATAATACATAGTTTTTGCTCGGGTAAGGTTGTATTTCATGATTTAACTTGGCGTCTCCAGCTATGTTTGTTGCCTTGTTGTTGTTGTTGCACGCACCGTTTACGATTACACGTGTTTTCTCCATCTGTATCAAAACATACAGTAACTATAGATGTCAACATTGTGTATGTACTGAAAGCTTCATTTATGATGGCTGCCTTTGGTAAAATGGGGTTGTTTTTATTACTTTTTATTCCAACAAACTCTCGCACCAAAAAGCCTAAGAACTGACTGCACAGTTCCTGTCTTCACAATAAAAGCGCTGCTCCATCCTGCCTGCGCTAACAAAATAAGAGTCTTAGAACGCTAGCAAGACACGGAGTTTGCCGCCGATTGATTAATCGAATAAATCATATTTTTGCTTAATTAAGGTTTAATTATATATGTTAATAATAATAATAATACCTGGGATTTATATAGCGCTTTTCTAAGTACCCAAAGTTGCTTTACATGTAGAACCCATCGAACCTAAGATGTGCCCTCATTTTTTGCATTTGACTTAATTGTCTTTTATTTCCTAAACGCCTGTTTTCATTATTGAAGGCTGACACGCACAGCTAAAATGCGTCCGTGGTTGATTGTGCCAATTTGTGTGTGCTAATAAAAACAGGTGCGCTCACAGCCCTATGTGCTGTGTGGTGTGTGCGTTTTTGATGATTATTATAGGGTGCCGTTTAAACGTTGGTTTCTCCACGCAAATCTGCTGAGCTGTTTTCAACCTGCCAACAATACATAAACAATATAAAAAGACAAACCGCTTAATAATGACAACAGTTTTAAATTGTAAGAATGCAACACAGTTCGCTGCATTCTTTGCATGCAAAAATAGTAATCAATGTTCATTTTGCCATCATAACATGTTTGAGATGAAAACAAATTAGTTCAAAACTATGAGTTCAAAATAAATATTCTTGTAAAGTGTACAAAAAGGAGTATGGCAGCTGGACATATAAGATGGCAAAAACCAACCACTTTCATGTGGTATTAGACAGAAAGGAGGACTTTTTTTGTCCTCCGTTTGAAAATGTGGACTTATCATCACTACTGTCTGATTCCAATCAATCAGGTAATACACCAACTTATATTCTTGTCTTCATGAAAGAAAGGTGTGTTAAACATGCTTGTATTATTATTAAACAGATTTAACTTTTTATTTATTTATTTTATTTTATTTATTATTATTTTATTTATTTATTTATTTATCATTTATAACTTGTTAACAAAAACGTCTCTTTCATAAATAAATAAATATAAATAATATATATGAATGAGGTAGATCCCCTCCACTTGGTCAATTGCAAAGTAGCTCGCCGGCAGAAAAAGTGTCTTAAAGCACTGATGTCAAACTCAAATCTGGCCCGCCATATTATTTTATGTGGCCCGCGAAAGCCTGGAATTAATAAAACGCTTAATCTTTTCTTACTAAATATATTTGTTCTTTCCCTTTTGACATTAAAAATCATGTACTGCATGCAATTGCATATGTTTTAAAATTCAACATTATCAAAATCAAAATATTATATTGTCATGTATTAAAAATTATTTTTTGTTAAAATAAAGATACTTAGTGTACTTAAATATCTTCTAGAGTTATGATTTCAAAACATATTATCAATCAAATTGTAGACTGTACATTGACAATAGAAATTCCGCCAACTGAGTTTTTTTTTTACCATATAATCAACATTGGTACTGTTTTTTCCATATACAATAAGACACTAAAACATTAAAAAACAAAACATTACAACAAGGTTTTACGGTAAAAAAAAACAAAAAAACTGGCAGCTCTGAATTTTACCACTAAAAACAGTGGTATTGTTTTTCCATTCCATTCTATTTATTCAATTTGTTTTATATGCTGTAAAACACCCACTGCTTTTACTGTAAAATTCTGGTGACTGAGCTGCCAGTTTTTAAAGTAAAATTTAAATATATTTTTTGCAGCTTATGTAAAAAAATATATTGGTAATGTATAATATATATATATATATACATGTATATTCATTGTTAAAAGCGTCGATGTGGCCCTCAATGAAAATGACTTTGACACCCCTGTCTTAAAGGCTTGCTCACAGCTACATTTTTCAAAGCAAACAATATAACAAGAACACCATTTGCTAGCTCATGTTACCATCGGTGATTTAACAGAGCATGTTTGTTCTACAATTGTCTATATTTTTTTAATATTACAAAGTTTATTTTATATCGTCATTCTACACGACTAAACAGATGGAAACTTGGGAACGTATAGAGGTCTACAACTTCCTGGTGTGTGGCTGGGCCAAAGGAATTGGTATCAAGACTCTCCCGGATAAATAATACATCGTTTTTGCTCGGGTGAGGTTGCCTTTCATGATTTAACTTGGCGTCTCCAGCTATGTTTGTTGCCTTGTTGTTGTTGTTGTTGCACGCGTCGTTTACGAATACACGTTTTCCCCGTCTTTATCAAAATATAACTATAGATGTCAACATTGTGTACGTACTGAAAGCTTCATTTATGATGGCTGCCTTTGGTAAACACTTAACTCTTTTAGAAGTTGCTCACATTTGCTTTCTTTTATTTAGACTCGCAGAGTTGGTGTTTTACGAAACACTCGTAGCAAAAAAAATGCGCTTTAAGAACTCCAATACAAGATAAAATACAAACAATATCAAGATAATACTTAAATGGGAAATACTTGACCGATAAATGCTTTATATGTAATATTGGAAATTATCGGTATCGCTTTCAAAATGATCGGTATCGGTTTCAAAAAGGAAAATTTATGACTTTTTAAAACGCCGCTGTGTACACGGACGTAGGGAGAAGTACAGAGCGGCAATAAACCTTAAAGGCCTACTGAAATGAATTTTTTTTATTTAAATGGGGATAGCAGATATATTCTATGTGTCATACTTGATCATTTCGCGATATTGCCATATTTTTGCTGAAAGGATTTAGTATAGAACGACGACGATAAAGATTGCAACTTTTGGTATCTGATAAAAAAAAGGCTTGCCCCTACCGGAAGTATCGTGACGTAGTCAATTGAACATATACGCAAAGTTCCCTATTGTTTACAATGATGGCCGCATGAAGTGAGAGAGATTCGGACCGAGAAAGCGACAATTTCCCCATTAATTTGAGCGAGGATGAAACATTTGTGGATGAGTAAAGTGCAAGTGAAGGACTAGTGGGGAGTTGAAGCTATTCAGATAGGGAAGATGCTGTGAGAGCCGGGGGTGACCTGATATTCAGCTGGGAATGACTACAACAGTAAATAAACACAAGACATATATATACTCTATTAGCCACAACACAACCAGGCTTATATTTAATATGCCACAAATTAATCCTGCATAAAAACACCTGCGTGTTTGTTATGCTAGCTCCTAGCTCCTCTGCTAGCTCCTAGCTCCATAGAACACGCCAATACAATTCAAACACCTGATCAACACACACAATCACTCAGCCCAAAAGACCGTTCACCTAACCCAAGGTTCATAAAGCTTATATATTTAAAAAAAGTTACGTACATACGCAAAAAAAAGTTGCGCACATACGGTCAAGCGATCAAATGTTTAGAAGCCAAAGCTGCATACTCACAGTAGCACGTCTGCGTCTTTGTCATCCAAATCAAAGTAATCCTGGTAAGAGTCTGTGTTGTCCCAGTTCTCTACAGGCGTCTGTGTATCGAAGTCAAAAGTCCTCCTGGTTAGAGTCTCTGTTATCCGAGTTCTTCCATCTTGACTGCATCTTTCGGGAATGTAAACAAAGAAGCGCCGGCTGTGTACTGTTGTTGCTGACTACGTTCGAAAAATACGTCCATTTCGCACCGACAACTTTCTTCTTTGCTTGCTCAGCTTCCTTCTCCATAATGCAATGAACATGATTGCAACAGATTCACGAACACAGATGTCCAGAATACTGTGGAATTATGAAATGAAAACAGAGCTTTTTCGTATTGGCTTCAATGTGGAAGGCATACCCGTGTTCGCTGGGCTACGTCACGCGCATACGTCATCCTCAGAGGCGTTTCGAACCGGAAGTTTAGCGGCAAATTTAAAATGTCACTTTATAAGTTAACCCGGCCGTATTGGCATGTGTTATAATGTTAAGATTTCATCATTGATATATAAACTATCAGACTGCGTGGTCGGTAGTAGTGGGTTTCAGTAGGCCTTTAACGAAGTGTTCACTGCAAACTTGTGCGTTCTTCGACTCATCTTGATTTCCAAAGAAGCTATGGACTTTTTTTTCTCCGATAAGACATCATGTAAAGCCAATTAAAAAGTTCCACATCCCCACAAAAAGGGAACACAAAAAACATTTCAAAGAGAATAACTATAGTTTTACATGCAGAAAACAATACAAAATGTATAAGGCCGATAAATGCTTTAAAATGTAATATCGGAAATTATCGGTATCGCTTTCAAAATGATCGGTATCGGTTTCAAAAAGGAAAATGTATGACTTTTTAAAACGCCGCTGTGTACACGGACGTAGGGAGAAGTACAGAGCGCCAATAAACCTTAAAGGCACTGCCTTTGCGTGCCGGCCCAATCACATAATATCTACGGCTTTTCACACACACGTAAGTGAATGCAAGCCATACTTTGGTCAACAGCCATACAGGTCACACTGAGGGTAGCCGTATAAACAACTTTAACACTGTTACAAATATGCGCCACACTGTGGACCCACACCAAACAAGAATGACAAACACATTTCGGGAGAACATCCACACCGTAACACAACATAAACACAACAGAACAAATACCCAGAACCCCTCGCAGCACTAACTCTTCCGGGACGCTACAATATACACCCTCCGCTACCCCCTACCCCCTCCCCCCACACCTCAACCCCGCCCTCCCCCAACCCCGCCCAACTCAACCTTCTCATGCTCTCTCAGGGAGAGCATGTCCCAAATTCCAAGCTGCTGTTTTGAGGCATGTTAAAAAAAAATAATGCACTTTGTGACTTCAATAATAAATATGGCGGTGCCATGTTGGCATTTTTTTTCCATAACTTGAGTTGATTTATTTTTGGAAAACCTTGTTTAATGCATCCAGCGGGGCATCACAACAAAATTAGGCATAATAATGTGTTAATTCCACGATTGATATCGGTATCGGTAATTAAGAGTTGGACAATATCGGAAATCGGCAAAAAAGCCATTATCGGACATCTCTAAAAATGATTTATTATTGAACATTCTTGTTGGTGAAGATGGCAAGAAGGTGAGAACCAAGTGTACTCTAACTAGTACTTGATTAGTTTGTAATCATACTGAATAAAAATAGCACAAAAGACCAACGCATAGAATTATTGGTTTGCGTGAAATGATACAAGGGCAAACTGACTTGTTTACTACTCGCAATGTTTGGGCGTACGATAACCAAGACTGCATACCTAAATGGCAACACAAATTTGCCATACGAAATTCATACTTGACAGCGTCGCTCAAAACGGAATACAATGTAAACAAATGCCATAGGTGGATCTACACCTGACAGCCACTGTAATGATACCAAATACAGGAGCGTATTTAGTCGGTACTACTATGATTACATTGATATTTTTTAGCATCACAAAATATTTTTGTCATTTAAAAAAAATAATAATTATAAACTCAGGAAATATGTCCCTGGACACATGAGGACTTAAATTATGACGATTGTATGACCCTGCAACTACTTGGTATCGGATCGATACCCAAATTTGTGGTATCATTCAAAACTAATGAAAAGTATCAAACAACAGAAGAATAAGTGATTATTACATTCTAACAGAAGTGTAGATAGAAAATGTTAAAAGAGAAAATAAGCAGTTATTAACAGTAAATGAACAAGTGGATTAATAATCCATTTTCTACCGCTTGTCCTTAATAATTTTGACGAAATAATAGAATGATAAATGACACAATATGTTACTGCATACATCCGCAGACAAATTAGGAGCCTTTGTTTGTTTACTTACTACTAAAAGACAAGTTGTCTAGTATGTTCACTATTTTATTTAAGGACAAAATTGCAACAAGAAACATATGTTTAATGTACCCTAAGATTTGTTGTTAAAGTAAAGCCAATATTCCCCTTTATTTAGAAAAGTATAGAAAAGTACCGAAATACATTTTGGTACCGGTACCAAAATATGAGTATTGGGACAACACTAATTTAGATGCTTCTCTTCAAATGAGGTTCTGGCCAGGTTAAAGACCTGTTGCCTGTAGAAGAACAACATAAGCATGTGGAAAGAGTCAGTGAACGCATCGTGACCGTCTTAGTGTTGTAAACAAAGAGCTCGCAGGTCAGATTAAAATGTCGAGAGCAAATCGTCCGGCTAATCTTTACGAGAAATGCCTGAGAGGTGAAAGGTTTGCCAGGACTATCCTCCGCATCTTCTAAGGCCTTCTCACTTATTTTTCTCAAACACTGACATGTGTTGAAGCTGTAAACACTTGTTATAGTCACAAACTTCCATAACCATGTGTCCTTGCAATGGATGCATCCCAAATGACTTAAATGGATTGTTGCACCCAAAGCCCCACCTGGATTATCACCTCTAATGGAATCTTAGCGGATGCTGGAATTTGCATGTTGTCCAATGCTGAATGCGTAACACACACACACACACACACACACACACACACACACACACACACACACACACACACACGCACACACACACACACACACACACACACACACACACACACACACACACACACACACACACACACACACACACACACACACACACACACACACACAGTTATTGCACCATTCCCTTTCTTGATGATTTCCCTCATATTACGATCATTTTAAAGTTGTGGTACGATAATTTGGCAACATTCGCCGCATCAGTCGGGGATAGAGGTCTACACCAGTGTTTTTCAACCTTTTCTGAGCCAAGGCACATTTTTTTCATTGAAAAAATCCCGAGGCACACAACCAGCAGAAATCATTGAAAAATGAAACTCAGTAGCCGATATTGACAATAAAAAGTCGTTCTCGCAATTGTTGGATATCAATTCAAACCACAACCAAGCATGCATCGATATAGCTCTTGTCTCAAAGTAGGTGTACTGTCACCAACGGTCACATCACACCCTGACTTATTTTGAGTTTGCTGCTGTTTTACTGTGTGTAGTGTTTTAGTTCTTGTCTTGCGCTCCTATTTCGATGGCTTTTCCTCTTTTGTTGGTATTTTCCTGTAGCAGTTTCATGTCTTCCTTTAAACGCTATTCCCCGCACCTGTTTTGTTTTTGCAATCAAGACTATATAAGATGTGCGGACATTGTTGATTGTCATGTAATGTACGATGTACTTTGTGGACGCCGTCTGCTCCACACGCTGTAAGTCTTTGCTGTCGTCCAGCGTTCTGTTTTGGTTTACTTTTTTCAGTTTTAGTTTCGTTTTGCATAGCCATCCCTAAGCTTCAATGCCTTTTCTTAGCGGCACTCACCTTTTATTTATTTTTGGTTTAAGTGTTAGATGCATTTTGACCTGCACGCTGCCTCCCTCCCATATTGTGATTAGAGATGTCCGATAATATTGGACAGCCGATATTATCGGCCGATAAATGCTTTAAAATGTAATATCGTAAATAATCGGTATCGGTTTCAAAAAGTAAAATGTATGACTTTTTAAAACGCCGCTGTACGGACGTAGGGAGAAGTACAGAGCGCCAATAAACCTTAAAGGCACTGCCTTTGCATGCCGGCCCAATCACATAATATCTACGGCTTTTCGCACACACAAGTGAATGCAAATCATACTTAGTCAACAGCCATACAGGTCACACTGAGGGTGGCCGTATAAACAACTTTAACACTGTTACAAATATGCGCCACACTGTGAACCCACACCAAACAAGAATGACAAACACATTTCGGGAGAACATCCGCACCGTAACACAACATAAACACAACAGAACAAATACCCAGAAACCCTTGCAGCACTAACTCTTCCGGGACGCTACAATATACACCCCCCGCTACCACACACAACTCAACCCCTCCCACCTCCACCTCCTCATGCTCTCTCAGGGAGAGCATGTCCCAAATTCCAAGCTGCTGTTTTGAGACATGTTAAAAAAAGCACTTTGTGACTTCAATAATAAATATGGCAGTGCCATGTTGGCACTTTTTTCCATAGCTTGAGTGGATTTATTTTGGAAAACCTTGTTACGTTGTTTAATGCATCCGGCGGGGCATCACAACAAAATTAGGCATAATAATGTGTTAATTCCACAACTGTATATATCAGTATCGGTTGATATCGGAATCGGTAATTAAGAGTTGGACAATATCGGAATATCGGCAAAAAAGCCATTATCGGACATCTCTAATTGTGATCACGACAAACCATGTTCCCGACATCCATCCATCCATCCATCCATTTTCTACCGCTTGTCCCTTTTCATCTACAAAGCAATTAGCTACCTGCTGCCACCTACTGATATGGAAGAGTATTACATGGTTACTCTGCCGAGCTCTAGACAGTACAAACTCAACAACGGCACATTTGCGGATAATAATTACTGGTTTGCAAACAATATTTGTAGGTGAAATTACACAATCTCCCACGGCACACCAGACTGTATCTCAGTGGTTGAAAAACACCGCTTTACACAACATACCTTGCACCATCATAAAGACATTGTTGATAAAAGTTCTTGTATTGTTGCAGGTTCACTTGGGTGGGTCTGCCACAAACGTATGCATCGACACGCTTTCACCCCCATCACCTGGCACCCCTCTGCTGGTCCACCTGCATGTTGCTCAGCCATGCGGACTCAACACACGTCTGTAAGGACACGATATCATGTTTAATTGTAGTCCTCCAGTCTGTCTTTTTGCACACGTCACCTCCCCCAACTTCTTCTCCACCTCTAAGGTGCGCCCCTTTTTTTTCAAAATGAAGCCAAATATTTCCGTTGCCTCCATGTGGGTCAGTAGTGGCATTTTTTTAATTGAGTCCTGTACCTGTTTGTGGTTCTTGCTGCAGAACAGCGTGAGATGGGGCGCACTGCACGTCTACATCGCCTGGCAGATTCATTACAAAGAGCAAAGCAAGGTAATGATTTTAACATAGAAATCAAGTGCATTAATAGCCTATAATTAGTGATTTTCCGATACCGATACTTTGTGGAAATATACCAAATAGGTCTTTTAAAATAAAACATATCAAGTGTTGCTGCTATTGGGAAATAATCGTAAAACGATATAAACACCTACGGCGAAACAAAGGATGGCGTTATTCTGCACTGAATGTGTTATCCTATTTATAGTCAACCTACTTGCCGTTTTATAATTCTCAGTGACTCATTTTAATTGTCGGACATTTTCCTAAACAAACGACAGACTGAATAACTACGCACAGCACAGTGTGACGCTGCGCTTGCACACTACATACCGTATTTTTCGGACTATAAGTCGCTCCGGAGTATAAGTCGCACCGGCCGAAAATGCATATTAAAGAAGGAAAAAAAGTCGCACTGGAGTATAAGTCGCATTTTTGGGGGAAATGTATTTGATAAAAGCCAACACCAAGAATAGACATTTGAAAGGCAATTTAAAATAAATAAAGAATAGTGAACAACAGGCTGAATAAGTGTACGTTATATGAGGCATAAATAACCAACTGAGAACGTGCCTGGTATGTTAACGTAACATATTATGGTAAGAGTCATTCAAATAACTATAACATATAGAACATGCTATACCTTTACCAAACAATCTGTCACTCCTAATCGCTAAATCCCATGAAATCTTATACGTCTAGTCTCTTACGTGAATGAGCTAAATAATGTTATTTGATATTTTATGCTAATGTGTTAATAATTTCACACATAAGTCGCTCCTGAATATAAGTCGCACCCCCGGCCAAACTATTAAAAAAAATGGGACTTATAGTCCGAAAAATACGGTGCTTACCTAGGCGGAAGAAAAAGTAGTTCCACCGATCATCTCAGTGTTCCTGTTAATGATATATATTATCTCGAATAACTTAAGTATCTAAAGCAGGGGTGTACTCGGTTGGTAGAGTGGCCGTGCCAGCAACTTGAGGGTTCCAGGTTCGATCCCCACTTCTGCCAACCTAGTCACTGCCGTTGTGACCTTGGGCAAGACACTTTACCCACCTGCTCCCAGCGCCACCCACACTGGTTTAAATGTAACTTAGATATTGGGTTTCACAATGCAAAGCGCTTTGAGTCACTAGAGAAAAGCGCTATACAAATATAATTCACTTCACTTCAAACTCATTTTGGATGGGGGGTCCACGTGGAGAAAAATCTACTCCCATGTGGGCCGGACTGGTAAAATCACGGCACGATAACTTAAAAATAAAGACAACTTATGGTTGTTTTCTTTGTTTCAAAATAGAACATTCTGAAATTGTACAAATCATAATGCTGTTTTTGTTTTTTACAATTACCTGTTGCGGTTAATAGTATGTATACTTTATTTGTCGTTATTTATATTTTCTGAATAAATTATGTGATAATGTTGGTGTTAATTTTCGATCAACAAGATAAAAAAAATTATATCAAAATCCAATTACAGTATGTTATTTATGTAGTTTAATCATTTTCCTCGACTGATGTACTAACATCATGTGGTTTATTTTGTACACATGTAGCATCATCTACAAAGAATTGTTATTGCGACATCCAGTCGACACATTTAGAACAGCTGTTTCTTTCATTCAAAAATTTCAGATACATTTTTATACATAGAAAACTCATCCCGCGGGCAGGATAAAACCTGTTCATGGGCCTGATCCGGCCCTCGGGCCGTACGTTTGACATCCCTGATCTAACGTATCGATATTTTGATTTGAGAATCGATATTAGAGCATAAAAATCTTGTAACGGTGGTATTGATATTTCAGTGTCGATCCGCACATCACTACCTACGCCCCTCGGGAGTCTTCTATTTGGTTTTATTTCTATTCGGTTCTATTTAATTGTAAATATCTGACGACTGCTAAATTGTTGACATCTTGAGAAATTCAAGTCAATCCTCATGAATCGTGATTTAAAGTGAAGAAAAGCACGACATTTACTTGTATGACCTAATATGAATAACCTTCCCTAGTCAACACACATGGTCACACTTAACACAACCTGTTCACTGAACTTTGTGGATATTATTAAAAAACAACAACGTCCAAACAAAATAAAAGATTCAAAATTACACCTATTTAAATCCATTCCAATGCATTATGGCATTGTTGGCGCATTTTAGCAGCTTGATATTTCTGATTGATTACAAAACTTTTAAGGAGGTCGTCAGGGAAGTAAAAAAAAAAGTCTGAGCTGAACTTTCACATACTCTTAATATCCAATTATTTTCATTATATATCCATTATATTAACATAATATGTACACATATGTACGCTATATACATTTATAATATATATATATATATATATATGTATATATACATATGATAAATGATAAATGGGTTATACTTGTATAGCGCTTTTCTACCTTCAAGGTACTCAAAGCGCTTTGACAGTATTTCCACATTCACCCATTCACACACACATTCACACACTGATGGCGGGAGCTGCCATGCAAGGCGCTACCAACACCCATCAGGAGCAAGGGTGAAGTGTCTTGCCCAAGGACACAACGGACGTGACTAGGATGGCAGAAGGTGGGGATTGAACCCCAGTAACCAGCAACCCTCCGATTGCTGGCACGGCCACTCTACCAACTTCGCCACGCCGTCCCAATATATATATATATATATATATATATATATATATATATATATATATATATATATATATATATATATATATATATATATATATATATATATATATATATATACATACTACCGTTCAAAAGTTTGGGGTCACATTGAAATGTCCTTATTTTTGAAGGAAAAGCACTGTACTTTTCAATGAAGATAACTTTAAACTAGTCTTAACTTTAAAGAAATACACTCTATACATTGCTAATGTGGTAAATGACTATTCTAGCTGCAAATGTCTGGTTTTTGGTGCAATATCTACATAGGTGTATAGAGGCCCATTTCCAGCAACCATCACTCCAGTGTTCTAATGGTACAATGTGTTTGGTCATTGGCTCAGAAGGCTAATTGATGATTAGAAAACCCTTGTGCAATCATGTTCACACATCTGAAAACAGTTTAGCTTGTTACAGAAGCTACAAAACTGACCTTCCTTTGAGCAGATTGAGCATCACATTTGTGGGGTCAATTAAACGCTCAAAATGGCCAGAAAAAGATAACTTTCATCTGAAACTCGACAGTCTATTCTTGTTCTTAGAAATGAAGGCTATTCCACAAAATTTTTTGGGTGACCCCAAACTTTTGAATGGTAGCGTGTATATGTATATATATATATATATATATATATATATATATATATATATATATATATATATATATATATATATATATATATATATATATATATACATACATATAATATATATATATATACTAGGGGTGTGGGGAAAAATTGATTCGAATTCAAATCGCCATTCTAACGTTGTACGATTCAGTATCGATTCTCATTTTTCAAAAATCGATTTTTTTAATTTAAATTTTTTTTTTTTTTTAAATTAATCAATCCAACAAAACAATGCACAGCAATACCATAACAATGCAATCCAATTCCAAAACCACACCCAGCGACACTCAGAACTGCAATAAACAGAGAAATTGAGAGGAGACACAAACATGACACAAAACAATCCAAAAGTAGTGAAACAAAAATTAATATTATCAACAACAGTATCAATATTAGTAACAATTTCAACATAGCAGTGATTAAAAATCCCTCATTGACAAGAATTTATAAAAATTAAAAAAATTAAAAAGAACAATAGTGTCACAGTGGCTTACACTTGCATCACATCTCATAAGCTTGACAACACACTGTGTCCAATATTTTCACAAAGATAAAATAAGTCATATTTTTGGTTCATTTAAGAGTTAAAACAAATTTACATTATTGTGCTTGCACGTCAGCAGACTGGGGTAGATCTTGCTGAAATCCTATGAATTGAATGAATAGAGAATCCTTTTGAATCGGGAAAAAAATCATTTTTGAATCGAGAATCGCGTTGAATCGAAAAAATCAATTTATAATCGAATCGTGACCTCAAGAATCGATATTGAATCGAATCGTGGGACTCCCAAACCTAATATATACATATACAGTATGTGTATATATATACAATATATATACACACACACACATATATATATATATATATATTGCTCAAAAAAATTAAAGAAACTGTTTTTTATCAGGGTATGGCATGAATTCAATTGCACTTTTCTGATAAGGTTTTGGTCAGGTACGTGGCAGAGGGGGTTGTTAATCAGTTTCAGCTGCATTGGTGTTGATGGAATTAACAACGGATGCACTTGAGGGGCAACAACGAGATGGCCCCCAAAACAGGACTGGTTTTGCAGGTGGAGGCCATTTCAAGTTCCTCCCTCTTGATCTTTTTTAACTGTTTTTCCACAAGTGTTGGCTTTAGCTAGAGTCATTATCACGACTGGGAGCATGAGGCGATTTCTTAACCCTCCTGAAGTTGCGCAGATTGTCCTACTCCTCCAGGATGGCACATCCATGCGTGCTGTTGCAAGAAGATTTGATGTGTCTCCCAGTACAATCTCCAGAGCATGGAGGAGATTCCAGGAGACAGGCAGTTACTCTAGGAGAGCTGGACAGGGCCTTGGACGGTCCTCATCCCATCAGCAGGACCGATATCTGCTGCTTTGTGCAAGGAGGAACAGGTTGAGCACTGCCCAAGCCCTACAGAATGACCTCCAGCAGACTACTGGTGTGAATGTCTCTGCCCAAACAGTCAGAAACAGACTTCACGAGGGTGGCCTCAGGGCACGACGTCCTGTAGTGTGCCCTGTGCTCACTGCTCAGAACCGTGGAGCTCGTTTGGCATTTGCCATAGAACACCAGAATTGGCAAGTCCGCCACTGGCGCCCTGTGCTTTTCACAGATGAGAGCAGGTTTACCCTGAGCACCTGTGATAGACGTGAAAGGGTCTGGAGAAGCCAAGGAGAGCGCTATGCTGCCTGCAACATCATTCAGCATGACCCGTTCAGTAGTGGGTCAGTGATGGTCTGGGGAGGCATTTCCTTGGAGGGACGAACAGACCTCTACAGGCTAGAGAACGGCAGTCTGACTGCCATTAGGTATCGGGATGAAATCCTTGCACCCATGGTCAGACCCTACGCTGGTGCAGTAGGTCCTGGGTTCCTCCTGGTCCACGACAATGCCCGGCCTCATATGGCAAGAGTATGCAGACAGTATCTGGAGGATGAAGGAATTGACACAATTGAATGGCCCTCACGATCACCTGATCTAAACCCGATAGAACACCTCTGGGACATAATGTTTCGGTCCATCAGACGCCGCCAGGTTGCTCCTCAGACTTCACAGGAGCTCACTGATGCCCTTAGACAGATCTGGGAGGACATCCCACAAGACACCATCCGTCGTCTCATTAGGAGCATGCCGCGACGTTGTCAAGCATGCATACAAGCACGTGGGGGCCACACAAGACATTGAAAATAATTTTGAGTTGCAGAAATTGAATTTAGGCAAAATGGAAGAACCTGCCACATCATTTTTTCACTTTGATTTTGGGGGTGTCTATATACTGAGCCCTCCGTAGGCTGAAAACTTTTATTTCCATCAAAAGATGTGGCATCCTTTTGTTCCTGAGACATTAAACTGTCCATATCAGTATAGATATCCGACATTTTGTTTTTCACCATTGAAATCTGATGTGTTTTCAAAGTGTTCCTTTAATTTTTTTGAGCAGTGTATACACACACACACATATACATATACAGTATATACACACATACATATATATACACACATACGTATACATATACATATATATATATATATATATATATATATATATATATATATAGATATATCAATATCTATATATATATATATACACAGGTATAGTTACTTTACATGCCCCCCGGCCAAATTTTTCTGGCCCAACGTGGCCCCCAAGTCGAAAAGTTTGGATGCCCCTGCATTGATATGTACTAGCTTCAGCATTTTAGCATTTATGCATATCACAGTGACATTTACCAACTGTTAAGTCAAGCAACAGATGTTCCCATGATAGCTATTAGCTTTGTTAGCATTTATGTTTTATTAGTTTGCATGGCAGGTTAAATGGTTATAAAAACCCCACCAAATGTCAGGCCAAAAGTTAGCAACATGTAGAAGGTCCATTACATATTTATTATAATAAATATTATTTTGGGGAAGGGGAAATTATAAAAATATATACAATAACATTGCATATTAGATTAAATACTTACCTCTGCTAAATATCTGGTACTCTCTGCAGTTGAGTAATTAAATGCAAGCATCCACAATTGTATTTACACTCAAGAGTCTTTATACTGTCTGTTGTTAAGCACAACATAGCCAAAGATGACCGTCTCCATCGAGACACAACATCCCAGGTTCCTGCCCCTGGACCACCTGTCTCGCTCACACACCCTCATGCAGGTGAGTCCCCACTGAACGTAATGAGTGAACTACGATTCATGTGCCATGCTCACCGTTGTTAGCGTCGTCTTCTGCCTTTGGACTGCTGGCTGAGACGAGACCAAGAAGGCGCCAGGTGCCGGGACCCGATCTGAGCTGGAGAGACAACGGAGGAAAGCAAGAAGAAAGGTGGAAAAGGCAGCAGGAGAGTGCCGCCTGCATCCAGATGAAGAAGATGAGGCAGCAAGTATCCTCACAGATTATGACAGCGCCACACACTGGTGCTCGCTGGTACTGTCACGGGAACAGATTTAAACATCTGAACCGAAGTGATCAACTTCTTCTATTGGGCGACCGTGTAAACTGCAATGTGATCAAATGCTCTCATGGTGTTGCTGGCAGCTTCTCTGAGCCACAACGTCTTTGTCCCGCCATTGTGAGGCAGCAGGGGCCCGCTCACCTCAGCAGGGCCACACCTACAGGTGATGAGAAGCACCTGCACCAACTCCGCTACTCACCGTTTCTGGGCAACAGCCGCCATCCAAGATTTTTGCTTTGAGTCCGCCGCATGCTATAATCGTATTTTTCACAGTTTTGTAATATTTAAGAAGAGAAAGGACGCCAGAAGTCTTCTAAATCAGTGTTTTTCAACCTTTTTTGAGCCAAGTCACATTTTTTGTGTTGAAAAAATCCGGAGGCACACCACCAGCAGAAATCATTAAAAGACGAAACTCAGTTAACAGTAGAGAGTTGTCGTCGCAATTGTTGGATATGACTTTAAGCCATAACCAAGCATGCATCACTATAGCTCTTGTCTCAAAGTAGGTGTACTGTCACCACCTTTCACATCACACCCTGACTTATTTGGACTTTTTTGCCGTTTTCCTGTGTGTAGTGTTTTAGTTCTTGTCTTGCGCTCCTATTTTGGTGGCTTTTTCTGTTTTTTTGGTATTTTCCTGTAGCAGTTTCATGTCTTCCTTTGAGCGATATTTCCCGCACCTACTTTGTTTTAGCAATCAAGAATATTTCAGTTGTTTTTATCCTTCTCTGTGGGGACATTGTTGATTGTCATGTCATGTTCGGATGTACATTGTCTTTGCCCCACAGTAAGTCTTTGCTGTCGTCCAGCATTCTGTTTTAAATTTGTAGCCAATTCAGTTTTAGTTTTGTTCTGCATAGCCTTCCCTAAGCTTCAATGCCTTTTCTTAGGGGCACTCGCCTTTTGTTTATTTTGGGTTTAAGCATTAGATACCTTTTTACCTGCACGCTGCCTCCCACTGTTTTCGACATCGACAAAGCTATTAGCTACCTACTGATATGGAAGAGTATTACACGGTTACTCTGTCAAGCTCTAGACACCACCGACACTCAACAACAACACATCATTTTCAGACTATAATTACCGTATTTTTCGGAGTATAAGTCGCTCCGGAGTATAAGTCGCACCGGCCGAAAATGCATAATAAAGAAGGAAAAAAACATATATAAGTCGCACTGGAGTATAAGTCGCATTTTTGGGGGAAATTTATTTGATAAAACCCAACACCAAGAATAGACATTTGAAAGGCAATTTAAAATAAATAAAGAATAGTGAACAACAGGCTGAATAAGTGTACGTTATATGAGGCATAAATAACCAACTGAGAATGTGCCTGGTATGTTAACGTAACATATTATGGTAAGAGTCATTCAAATAACTATAACATATAGAACATGCTATATGTTTACCAAACAATCTGTCACTCTTAATCGCTAAATCCCATGAAATCTTATACGTCCAGTCTCTTACGTGAATGAGCTAAATAATATTATTTGATATTTTACGGTAATGTGTTAATCATTTCACACATAAGTCGCTCCTGAGTATAAGTCGCACCCCGGGCCAAACTATGAAAAAAACTGCGACTTATAGTCCGAAAAATACGGTACTGGTTTGCAAAAAATATTTTTAACCCAAATAGGTGAAATTAGATAATCTCCCACGGCACACCAGACTATATCTCACGGCACAGTGGTTTGAAAACACTGTTCTAAATCACTTTAAGTCAGGCATGTAGTATCTAGCAGGGTTGTGAATCTTTGTGCACCGAACGATTCAATCCGATTCCTAGGGCGATGATTTGATTTAGAATGTATTCTCGATTTAAACCGATTCTTGCAATGTATTATTTGATATAATAATTATAATGAAGCTTTTTTCAAAACACGTTACAGGTTAGAAAATCTCCTGGTTGCAAGGAGACGGCATGAAAACATTTTAAAAAATGCCAAAAGTTTGGACACACCTTCTCAATCAATGCGTTTTTTTTATTTTCATCACTATTTACATTGCACTGTCACTGAAGGCATCAAAACTATGAATGAACACATGGGGAGTTATGTACTTAACAAAAAAAGGTGAATTAACTGAGCTTCAAGAGGTAGTCGCCTGAAATGGTTTTCACTTCACAGGTGTGCTTGAAGCTCATCGAGAGAATGCCAAAAGTGTGCAAAGCAGTAATCAGAGCAAAGAGTGGCTATTTCGAAGAAACTAGAATATAAAACATGTTTTCGATTATTTCACCTTTTTTTGTTAAGTACATAACTCCACGTGTTCATTCATAGTTTTGATGCCTTCAGTGACAATCTACAATGTCATGAAAATAAAGAAAACACATTGAATGAAGAGAAGGTGTGTTTGGCTTGCATTGTATGTATTTTTAATCAATTTTTGAAAATTATGAATCGATTTAAAATCCAGGTGAATCCGAATCGCAACGATTTTTTGTGTGCAGTGACTTGTCAAAACAAGAACCCTATTGATTTTGCAAATGTGCACATATCTTCCTGTGTACATTTTTTATGTATAGTACAGTAAAGTTGAACTGGGACACCATCATTCCAAATTTAAAGTCCCATGAAAATCGAGCTACACTACCAAGTTACTACAGTAACTGACAAAAATGTCATAAAAACATCTGTAAATATAATTTAATTTCCAAAATGTGCTGGGTTTGACAGCTATTTAAATCAATAAATAATCAAATATAATCCAAATGATGAAATGTGACATGTATTAAAAAAGATCATTTCAAAATGTTGTTTTGTATTATATTGTACAAAGGAGTCACTGCTCACTGTAAAGCAGCAGCTTTGTTTTATTAAAAAAAAAAAAGTAAGATGTAAGCCTACTGTTAGGAGTCAGACCACGTCCATGCCCAGACCTCTCGCCACCGCCGTCAGCGCCTGCACGGCTCCAGATGTCCCCCCGGCCTCACAGTCCTCCTGTGCGGGCCCGCCAGCTTCGTCCTCGATGTGAGGAATGGTGCTCATGATGCAGTAGACGGGTGAGTCGCCGCCTCCGTGCGGGCTGGCCGACTGTTCTGAGGAGCACGGCGAAGCAGAGGATGAAGCGGAGGAAGATGGCGGCGAAGAGGCACGTCCCCTGTCGGGCGTGGCAGCGGCTCTTTCGCTGCGTGTTCTCGGACTCTTGCGAAGGCTGGGAGGTTTCTTGGCCATGTTCTTCATGATCTCTTTGCTCACTTCCACCGTCTCCACGCGCACCATGTTCAGTTTCAAGAAGCCGTCGACATCTTTCCTGTATCTGAGCAAAGAACACTTGAATCACTTATTTGAAATTCAGCTCACCACCTTACAAAAATACTACAAGGCTGACAACATTAACGCTAACTAGAAGAGGCAATTGCGTGTGAATGCTCCAATGCTGAAGTTGAAGTGAAATGCTGACAGAATGTAGTATGAATGTAAGAATAGTTTGAATGTTGAAGAGTTTGAATTTCCAGGGAAACCGGACTTAGGTCTGGAACTTGGGAAAGTGTTAGTTTGAATGTCCAGGATGACTGTAATGTGTTGATGTTGGAATGGTTTGAATAGGTTGAAAAATGTGGGAATTGTGCAACTTGGAAAAATGTCCCATTAATTTCAATGGGAACTTCCTGGAAATTTGGGGAAAAGCGGGATTTTTTTTGAAAATTATTAGGAGCATCCATGTGCTGAATTTGTTGGCGTTGGAATTGTTTAAATCGGGCAAGAAATGTTGAAGTAGTAAATGGTATTAGGGAATTTCGGGAAAATCTGGAATTTTTTTGAACTTGGAAAAAGGGTAGTTTGAATTTCCAGAATGGTGGAATGTGTTGAGGGTTGAATGGTTTGAAGAATGTGGGAATTGTGGAAGTTTGAAAAATGGCCAATTAATTTGGAATGGGGAAAATGCAAAAAAAAAAGGAATTATGGGAAATCCGGGATTTTTTTTAGAATTGTTTAAGTAGAGAACAGGCTGAATATTTTGAAGTTGGAACAGTTTGAATGAGATGAAAAATGTGGAAGTTGTGGAACTTTGAAGAATGTCCCATTGATTTCAATGGGAATTTCCGAAAAAATTGGGAATTTTGGGAAAAGTGGGAATTTTTTGAAAAAAAAAAAAAAAAACTTGAATGAGTCTGAGTTAAAATGGTTGGTGTTGAAATTTTTCAAATCGGTGGAGAAATGTTGAAGTAGTAATATGTTGAATGGTATTACGGAATTCCTGGAATTTCGGGGAAAACCGGGAATTTTTCCAGTTCAAAAAACAACTTAGTTTTTTGTCCTGATTAAAAGGAATGTTTTGACGGTGGAACGGTTGAAATGCATTGAAAAATGTGGAAGGAGTAGTCGCCAGAAAAAAGGGTGGAAATAGGGCTTTGGAAAAGCAGGAATTCTGGAAAATCCTGGAATTTTTTTGAACTTGGAAAAAGGGAAGTTCGAATTTCCAGAATGGTGGAATATGTTGAAGGTGGAATAGTTGGAATAGGTTGAAAAATGTGGAAATGGCCAATTCATTTTGAATGGGAAAAATCTCCCGGAAAAACCTGGAATTCTGGGAAATCTGGGAATTTTTGGAAGTTGTCAACGGAAAGCCCGCGATTCCCGAATAGGCTGAACAGTTTGAAGTTGGAACGGTTTGAATCGGGTGAAAAATGTGGAAGGTAGAACGCGCCAAATTTTGGAGAAGAATAATAATAAGAACACGAATAAATACTGTAGATGAATTTTGGTGAAGAAAACCATACGTGTGAATGCTCCAAAGCATTCACACAATTAACAACACTATTTTTTTCATGTGTGCCCACACTGTAGTGAGGAAAATGCACCACTGCCACAACACACAGGAGAAAAGGGCACACTGAAAAACAAGGCTACTCTCAAAACCCTGCAGGTGGCCCTCCAGACAGGACCACCGCCATCTGTATCCACTGCCGCGAGCCGAGTCATCACCGGAGCAATTTGTGCCGCAAATGCCAGCAGCTAGCTGCCCACAATGAACGACGACAACAAACTTTTCACAGAGATTGCCAAATGGGCATCAACAGCTCCAATCTTTCGGTAGATCATTGCTGTGGAAAACGAGGGGCCGGGCAAAACAGTCACAAGACTGTCATGAAGAGTGAGGAGGCAACCCGCCGAATTGTCTCTGTCATTTATAGTATGTTTGATTTCTAACTGGGCCTGTGTCACAAGTGTGAAGCGTGTGTGAGAGATAGTGTGTGTGTATAAAAGTGTGTGTCCACATTATGTTGAGCTGTTTAAAAAGCCTAAATAAAGCAAGTAAATGATCCATGTTGACAATACTAAAAAGGATCTAAGGTACTTATTAAAGATAAAAAAACATATGTTCAGTTCAGTTTTTTTCGAACATGCATACGATACAATGTAACGCATCACATATTTCCAGTTTTTCATTACTGCACATCCGAAAAGGAGTAGGAAGAAGCTGAGCTTATTTAATCCTACCCCCTTTTCATACCTTAGCAATTTTAACCCATTTCCTTATTCTCTGTTTGTAACAGAACAGTGAATAAATAAATAACAAATAAATAATATACCATAGTAAGTAAAGAAATATTAAATACATAAATAATCTATATCTCAAAAGAAAAAAAAGGGTTCAAGATGTTCATCATAATTATTGTTCTGTGTACTTTGTAGAGCTGCAGCTATCGAATATTTTAGTAATCGAGTATTCTTTCAAATTTCCCGATTGATTAACCGAGTAATCGAATAAATTATATTTTTGCTTAATTAAGGTTTAATTATACATGTTAAGA
The DNA here is from genome assembly GCF_033978785.1 of Entelurus aequoreus. Classification (NCBI taxonomy): domain Eukaryota; kingdom Metazoa; phylum Chordata; class Actinopteri; order Syngnathiformes; family Syngnathidae; genus Entelurus; species Entelurus aequoreus. The sequence goes on along the minus strand of NC_084740.1, from coordinate 9,234,182 downwards.
TGTGCCCTCAATTTTTGCGTTTGGCCTAATTGTCTTTTATTTCCTAAACGCCTGTTTTCATTATTGAAGGCTGACACGCACAGCTGAAATGCGTCCGTGGTTGATTGTGCCAATTTGTGTGTGCTTATAAAAACAGGTGCGCTCACAGCCCTGTGTGAGACCGTATAAACAAAGTTATTGTCTCTTGTGCGTTTTTGATGATTATTATACGGTGCCGTTTGAACGTTGGTTTCTCCACGCAAATCTGCTGAGCTGTTTTCAACCTGCCAACAATACATAAACAATATAAAAAGACAAACCAATTAATAATGACAACAGTTTAAAATTGTAAGAATGCAATACAGTTCACTGCATTCTTTGCATGCAAAATAGTAATCAATGTTCATTTTGCCATCATAACATGTTTGAGATGAAAACAAATATATATACAAAATTAGTTAAAAATGTATATTCGCTGAGAAAGTTAAAGTAAAAATATATTCTTAGTAATAAAAATAAAACAATAAGAACCGTTTTCATTATATCAAACATAAAAAGTGGATTAGGTAGTGCCTTTAATACTGCATTTGAAATGTGCAACTTCATATTCAGAACCAATATGGCTGACAGCAACTTGGCACACAAGTGCTACCACTGTGAACAAGGACTTGGCACTCTTACATTCTACAGAGACTATAGTGGGTGCAAGTGCAAGCTATCCAAGTAGCATGTGGTTGCATGACTTAAATAACCCGAATAACTTTCATCGCTTCTTGATTCCCTCATTTTGCTATGGCTCTTGTCCACTGCTTTGTGCGGCGTCTGCCATTGCGAGTTATTTTGGCGAAAACGTTTTCTAAACTCAAGCGTACGGTATTTAAAAGAGCTGTGTTGTGCAGTGCAGGGGCGTATGGTCTGTGACGTAAACACGCTGCGCAACACCTAAACAATCCGTGCAAAACTTAAGCTTTGACTACTAATTATTAAACGAGGCAAAATGCCATAAAAAAAAATGTACGACGCCTCGAGGCAGCAAATATATTTTGTAATCGAATTACTCGAAGAATCGTTTCAGCTCTAGTACTTTGTGAACACTTGTAGTTTGAACAGTCTCTTAAACTGAATCATATTGGTGCTTTGTTTGATTTCTTTGCTTAATCCATTCCATAATTTAATTCCACATACAGATATGCAAAAGGTTTTAAGTGTTGTACGCGCATACACATGTTTTAAATTAGATTTTTCTCTAAGGTTATATTTTTCCTCTTTAGTTTGAGAAGAATTGTTGTACATTCTTAGGTAGCAGAGTATAGTTTGCTTTTTACATAATTTTAGCTGTTTGCAAATGCACCAAGTCGTTGAATTTCAATATTTTTGATTCAATAAATACGCTTTGTATATTCTCTATATCCAACATTATGTATTTTTCTAACTGATCTTTTTTGTAACACCATTAGAGAATGAAGCGCACATTTGTAGTTGTTTCCCATATTTCTGCACAATAACTCAGATATGGTAACACTAGTAAACAGTAAAGAATATGAAGTAATTTTTGGTCCAGAACATATTTAGCTTTATTCGTTATTGACGTGTTTCTTGCTACTTTATGTTGTATATTTTTACATGAGATTTCATAGATACATCTATTATTACACCCAAAAATATGTATTCTTTTACCCTTTCAATATCTACTCCGTGTATTTGTGTTTGACTTTTCCTTCTACTGTTACCGAATAGCATTATTTTAGTTTTACTGAGATTCAAAGATAGTCTGTTTTCGTCAAACCATCTTTTTAATTTTTTCCGGTGTGTACAAAGGGCAGGGATGTGTGATTATGTGATTAATCATAATTATTTACAAGCTAACAACAGACAAAATGTGATTAATCACGATTAACTTTTTTTTTTAACTGCTAGAAATACCTCTGTTTTAAGCTGGGTACACACAAAAATATTTTTTTGTGTCACAATTTTACCACTTTCTGACCAAAGACTGCAAATGCCCAATTATCTTACAAACCCCGTTTCCATATGAGTTGGGAAATTGTGTTAGATGTAAATATAAACGGAATACAATGATTTGCAAATCATTTTCAACCCATATTCAGTTGAATATGCTACAAAGACAACATATTTGATGTTCAAACTGATAAACATTTTTGCAAATAATCATTAACTTTAGAATTTGATGCCAGCAACACATGACAAAGAAGTTGGGAAAGGTGGCAATAAATACTGATAAAGTTGAGGAATGCTCATCAAACACTTATTTGGAACATTCCACAGGTGTGCAGGCTAATTGGAACAGGTGGGTGCCATGATTGGGTATAAAAACAGCTTCCCAAAAAATGCTCAGTCTTTCACAAGAAAGGATGGGGCGAGGTACACCCCTTTGTCCACAACTGCGTGAGCAAATAGTCAAACAGTTTAAGAACAACGTTTCTCAAAGTGCAATTGCAAGAAATTTAGGGATTTCAACATCTACGGTCCATAATATCATCAAAAGGTTCAGAGAATCTGGAAAAATCACTCCACGTAAGCGGCATGGCCGGAAACCAACACTGAATGACCGTGACCTTCGATCCCTCAGACGGCACTGTATCAAAAACCAACATAAATCTCTAAAGGATATCACCACATGGGCTCAGGAACACTTCAGAAAACCACTGTCACTAAATACAGTTTGTCGCTACATCTGTAAGTGCAAGTTAAAGCTCTACTATGCAAAGCGAAAGCCATTTATCAACAACATCCAGAAACGCCGCCGGCTTCTCTGGGCCCGAGATCATCTAAGATGGACTGATGCAAAGTGGGAAAGTGTTCTGTGGTCTGACGAGTCCACATTTCAAAAATTGTTTTTGGAAATATTCCACATTGTGTCATCCGGACCAAAGGGGAAGCGAATCATCAAGACTGTTATCGACGCAAAGTTGAAAAGCCAGCATCTGTGATGGTATGGGGGTGCATTAGTGCCCAAGGCATGGGTAACTTACACATATGTGAAGGCACCATTAATGCTGAAAGGTACATACAGGTTTTGGAACAACATATGCTGCCATCTAAGTGCCGTCTTTTTTATGGACGCCCCTGCTTATTTCAGCAAGACAATGCCAAGCCACATTCAGCACGTGTTACAACAGCGTGGCTTCGTAAAAAAAGAGTGCGGGTACTTTCCTGGCCCGCCTGCAGTCCAGACCTGTCTCCCATCGAAAATGTGTGGCGCATTATGAAGCGTAAAATACGACAGCGAGACCCTGGACTGTTGAACGACTGAACCTCGACATAAAACAAGAATGGGAAAGAATTCCACTTTCAAAGCTTCAACAATTAGTTTCCTCAGTTCCCAATCGTTTATTGAGTGTTGTTAAAAGAAAAGGTGATGTAACACAGTGGTGAACATGCCCTTTCCCAACTACAGTACTTTGGCACGTGTTGCAGCCATGAAATTCTAAATTAATTATTATTTGCAACAAAAAAAAAAAGTTTATGAGTTTCAACATCAAATATCTTGTCTTTGTAGTGCATTCAATTGAATATGGGTTGAAAAGGATTTGCAAATCATTGTATTCCGTTTATATTTACATCTAACACAATTTCCCAACTCATATGGAAACGGGGTTTGTACATCTTCTAAGTTGTGTTAGGAGTGGATTTTTTCCGGTAATTGGTTTAAAATGTGTCCGGACTGACAAAACTCCTCGTGTTGGCATAAAGAGAGTAAGGCCAACTCGGTTTAGGCGATCTCTTTAATGATTGATCACAAGGCACTCACGTGACTACAGGGCGCCATGACTGCTAATAAAATGATCTGATCCTATGTGTTTGTGGTGCTTCCTCGTTAGTTTTTCGACGTGCAGCATGGTTTTCATGTTCAAGAATTGTGGAAAACTGTTACATCGCTTTCCCCACAACCCAGAAAGAAGACAAGTATGGGGAGAGAAGGTTCGCCGTCAAACACTGGAGAGCCAGCGATTACAGCGTCTTGTGGAAGGTAAACACACGACACAACGTCTGTGTTTTGTTCGTAAAGAACACGCACAAGCTAATACAAATAATAACAGAAGAAAATACTTATCCTAAATACATGAACAAACATCAAAATAAAATGGACTCTCAACATTAATTTTTTCAATATATTTAAAACATCTTGAAGTGCAGTTTTTTTCCCCAATTGGAAAAACTGGGTCGGGTGGTTTGTTTTGTTGTCTTTTTTTTGTTGCCAATTGCATGAAACGTTTTAACGCCTCTGGACATCCGATTTAATGTTCTTAAAGCCATTTAAGGCCTGAAATTTCGCAACGTCCAGTTAATGACTTTTAATGCTTTTTAATGACCCTCGGAAACCCTAATAAAGTTCACACAGTCTTTATGATTTTCTTCAGTTTGGATTTTTTTTTTCAAAAGAATTCCCAAAACCGCCATCAGTCTGTCCTCACTTATATTGCCTGTTTGTCCGATGGTTGCTTGTTAAAGTTCTTCCTTTCTGAAATCACGTTTTTTCATGTGAGATTTGGGGCTTGAAGGACCTGGGCAAATTAAGGCCCGTTAATCTTTTCAATCTGGCCCGCCGGACATTCCCAAATTATTTTTTTAGATCTTTAAGATGGAAACTGTAGCTGCCATTATGATGTGAGGTAATGTTTTCAAATTACTGTAAGTCTTGAACTATACAAAGTATTTAAATTAGAGATGTCCGATAATGGCTTTTTTACCGATATACGATATTCCGATATTGTCCAACTCTTAATTACAGATACCGATATCAACCGATACCGATATATACAGTCGTGGAATTAACACATTATTATGCCCCGCTGGATGCATTAAACAATGTAACAAGGTTTTCCAAAATAAATCAACTCAAGTTATGGAAAAAAATGCCAACATGGCACTGCCATATTTATTATTGAAGTCACAAAGTGCATTCTTTTTTTTTAACATGCCTCAAAACAGCAGCTTAGAATTTGGGGCATGCTCTCCCTGAGAGAGACTATGAGGAGGTTGAGGTGGGCGGGGTTGGGGGGGCGGGGTTGAGTTGGGGTAAGGGATAGTGGGGGGTGTATATTTTAGCGTCCCGGAAGAATTAGTGCTGCAAGGGGTTCTGGGTATTTGTTCTGTTGTGTTTAGGTGCGGATGTTCTCCTGAAATGTGTTTGTCATTCTTGTTTGGTGTGGGTTCACAGTGTGGCGCATATTTGTAACAGTGTTAAAGTTGTTTATACGGCAACCCTCAGTGTGACCTGTATGGCTGTTGACCAAGTATGCATTGCATTCACTTGTGTGTGTGAAAAGCCGTAGATATTATGTGGTTGGACCGGCACACAAAGGCAGTGCCTTTAAGGTTTATTGGCGCTCTGAACTTCTCCCTACGTCCGTGTACCACTATGTATAGCGGCGTTTTAAAAAGTCATACATTTTACTTTTTGAAACAGATACTGATCATTTCCGAACCGATAACGATAATTTCCGATATTACATTTTAAAGCATTTATCGGACGATAATATCGGCAGCGTGATATTATTGGACATCTCTAATACAAAGTATTTCAATGGTTGGAATCTGCGCTTTTGCATGATATACTAGTTACTATGGTAGTCTAATTAGTTACTATGGTAATCTAATTAGTTACTATGGTAATCTAAGTCACAGCAGCTCAGACAGGCATCAAGCAGTGTGGGTGGGGAGCGTTTCCACAGAGTGTTTCCAGATCGACCAGCCTGCAATGTGGGTGTCAGGGACAGACGCGGAAGGAGATTTTTACAACAAAGTTCTAAAGCTTAGTGATATATCAGATGTATCAGATTGTAGGTGGGTTTTTTTTTTACCCTTCGCGTTCATATTTCGCTGTGTTTGTTGCATTTTTGTTGCGTTTCGCTTGATTGTAAAATATGTCGATGGAGAGGGGGTGTGACGTTCATATGTTGTCAATATTCAGTGTTTTTTCCTTCATAAATAATATTGTTAATCCCACATTATTCATTTTCATGTACATTCTGGGTGTCTCATTCAGTAAAAAAAATGTAAATTCCATTCCGTTTTTTAAGGCGGTTTGTCATAATGTTTTTAGCATTCAATCAGACATTATTATGAGGTTTTGTATTAGTGTTCCTAAAAATCAGATATACCGGCCTCCAAACACATTTTTTTCTCTAAATTTGGCCCCCGGGGTCAAAATAATTGCCCAGGCCTGGCCTAGAGTCTGCCTTGTGGTTGGATGGTTAAGTGTGTGTGCTGTGTTGGCATTAGCACACCACACTGATCAAAACTGTTCAATGGCTAATTCTTTAAGTGTGTGGTCTGTAACAGAAAACATTTTTCTGAAGATTTCTCAAATCTGTGTGTACCAGCCTTTAGAATGAGGTGTGTTACAGTACATTCATGTTAAAGTAACCAAATGTGGTTTCTTGGAGCTTCAAGAGGAGAAGGCACCAACCTGAAACGTGAATGTCCTGAAGGCCACTTGAGCTCGTGCTTCTTTCGTAGATGAAGAGTGAGCGTGTAACACCAGGAGAACACCTTGTCACAAATGTGACATTTATATTTGGACATCCCCCCCACCTGTAGGATGGATGAACGAAAAATCATCTTGGGAGTTTATTGTTACACGACGAGCAGGTGGTGTTGTGCTGACTGACCTCATGCACCCTCTTGAAGTGATGGTTCATGGTTTGGAATGTCTGGCAGGAATACTCGCAGCCTTCTACGGAGCAGTGGAACACGGAACCCTCGTTGTGGACGTCTGTGTGCTTCTGGAGGTCACGCTGGTTCTTAAATCTGAGGGGGGAAAAAAGGTCATTGGAAAAAAGTGAAAACTTATACATAGCTTCATTGTTCCGTTCTAATAAGGATTTGGAGTGCATGAGAACGTGGAATGGAAAAGTAGTTCTCTTTGACAACATGGTTGTTTATTGACAAGTATATTGCATAACACAGCTGAAGCACAACTAAGATTGTAATAGCGGTAAGGTGCAAACTGCCAAGTCAGCATTCATACCAAACAACAGTACATTACGTAGAACACGCACAGGTTTCACACCAACATCTGAATGGTGCAACCAACATTTTATAGTGCAAGCAGAGGCAGATAAAACTGCCAATTGCAACAGAAGTCTGTAATAAATAAATAAAAAAACAGAATGGGGTTGCCTACAGCCACAACTGTTAATGGAAATGTTTGTTTAAACCAGTGGTTCTTAACCTTGTTGGAGGTACCGAACCCCACCAGTTTCATATGCGCATTCACCGAACCCTTCTTTAGTGAAAAATAAAATGTTTTTTTTTCAAATTCAAGACAAAGTTATATGTTTTTGGTAACACTTTAGTATGGGGAACATATTCTAAGTAACAAAGACTTAATTTAGAGTTTTTTGGACACTAGGGGAACATATTGTAAGTAACAAAGACTTAATTTAGAGTTATTTGGTTAGGGTTAGGGTTAGAGGGTTAAGGCCAGGGTTAGAGGGTTAGGCTTATAATAAGGCCGTGCCGAATAAGGCATTAATAAGTACTTAATAATGACTAGTTAAGAGCCAATATGTTAGTAATTTGCATGTTAATAAGCAACTAATTAATGGTGAATATGTTCCCCATACTTAAGTGTTACCATGTTTTATTACTGGTGCACAAAATGAACCGTGCATGAACATCACCTTGTTCAAAGAACAAAACCAACACATGGCATAAACTCACAACAAATTACACACCTGCAAACCAGTGCGACTTCTGCTGTTGCCGTATCCGTAATCGCAGATAGGGAGAAGTTTTTATTTACACGATGAGTCGGGTGTGTCTTGACCTCCGCCAAACCCCTGAGCCCGACTCACCGAACCCCTAGGGTTTGATCGAACCCAGGTTAAGAACCACTGGTTTAAACCAATTAGGGACCCAGGTAGTTATTTGCTTTTGTAGACCACACACACAACAACTACAGGGCACTCTGCAGTTGCTTACATTTCAACCGATACGGTACTGGTACTCAACAATACCAATTTTACGTATTGTGTGTGTTCATGTGCTAATAAATGTATGAATTTGCTTATGGTTAAAAAAATTTTTTTTAAAGAAAACATTTAACAGTGAGCTTAGAGCGGGTCTATTCAACTGGCAACCCGCGGGCCACATCTGGTCCACCAAAGCTTTTAATTTGGCCCACCGAACATCACACAAATAGGCTTGATGAAACCATTAAAACCAGGGTTGATCATGTATGCAGTACTCCTGCCACCCCACAGGGCAGGGGGCAACAGCAAGGCATGTGTCACAATGAAGCAGCAGTGGGGTGAGTGGAAGAAGACTACTCATTCAGCCCTGAAAATAAAATCTATATAAATTGCGAAAATCTGACTTTTAAAAAAGTATAAATGTTCTGCCATGAGCAGGTGCTCGAGTCATTGTTTTCTGTCGGACCTTTTAAGCGACGGACACATTGTTCCAAGACAGACAGCCACAACGGTAGAAATCCACACATGTAGGTAGGGCTGGGCGATATATCGAATATACTCGATATATCGCTGGTTTGTCTCTGTGCGATATAGAAAATGACTATATCGTGATATTCGAGTATACGTCCTCACGCAGTTGCTTTTAGCTGCGGGCATTACACTTCAGGCTTTTCTCACTCTTTCTTGTATCTGCTTCTCACAGAGACATAAAACAAGCGCACCTTCTTACATACGACACATGTGAGTGCTTGAAACTCCGCATGTCAACATCTCCGGCCGGTGCCACACCCACAAAATGCCCAAGCAACCATTTCCAGATCAACACCGTATGAAAAAAAAGGCAACAACAGAAGGAGATAACATCCGCAGGAACCTACCACATAGTGAAGGACATACACTATTTTATTTCCTATTATGCAGCTCATTTTTATTTGAGTTATTGAAATATCTTGTGTGACATCATGCACAAAAGTGCACTTTATATGTTTTAAACTATTGAAGTGGCGTTCTGTACAGAAAGTGCACTTTAATTTAGTGTTGTTTTGATATGTCATCTTAGTGACATCATGCACAAAAGTGCACTAATAGCTTGTTTTAAAATGTCTCTGACAATCTTGCACTTTCAGTTTTGGAATTTACATGAATGTTTGTGCCACTGCTTGGTAACTGTTTTATAAATACAGTTTTGGAAAATTTACTTAGTTGTGATTTCCCTTTTTGCATGAAAGTTTAAAATGAGCATATATTAATGCAGTATGAACAAGAATGTTTTAATGTAGACACATAGAATCATCATACTGCTGTGATTATATGCATCAAGTGTTCACTCAAGGCTAAGGCAAAATACCGAGATATATATTGTGTATCGTGACATGGCCTAAAAATATCGAGATATTAATAAAAGGCCATATCGCCCAGCCCTACATTTCAGACTTAAACCACAGGTCCATCACTCGACTGGCAAAAACAATAGTCCAGGATATCACTCACCCACTACACCAATACATCATCCCACTACCATCAGGGCGCAGGTACAGAACTATCAAATTCCGGAGGGCCCGCCTCAGGAAAAGCCTTATCCCTGCAGCTATAGCCGCCCTTAACAGCAGGCCCGGCCGACCTGTCTGACAAGCCTGTAAATGTGTGTTTGTCATGTAGGATGTCTTTTTGTTATTTTTTGTAATGTGTAATGTCTATTGTTCAAATGTACGGCAGTGACAATTAATTTCCCCAAAGGGACCAATAAATCTAAATCTACATGCAAGTATAAATCAATCAATCAATCAAAGTTTTCTTATATAGCCCTTAATTACAAATGTTTCAAAGGGCTGCACAAGCCACAACAACATCCTCTGCTCCGATCCCACATCAGGGCAAGAAAAAACTCAACCCAATGGGAACAACAAGTAGGGATGTCATCAATCAATGTTTATTTATATAGCCCTAAATCACAAGTGTCTCAAAGGGCTGTACAAGCCACAACGACATCCTCGGTACAGAGCCCACATACGGGCAAGGAAAAACTCACCCCAGTGGGACGTCGGTGAATGACTATGAGAAACCTTGGAGAGGACCGCATATGTGGGTAACCCCCACCCCTCTACCATGTCATGGTATGAACATTTCTTATCACGCTTATGTGACCAAATTTATCACGGTTATCATTATTGTCGAGGTATTTTTAAATGTGCTGAAAATGTTCTAAAAGTACTGAAATCTTTTAACCAAGTTTTTTTGAAAAAAACACAAACAATACATTCAAAATGATTTCCTTTGAAGAACAAACATTACTGTAGATATGACCACTGTACTTGTACCTCAAGTAAAAATGGAATGTTCACATGAAAACAACACTAGCATTATAAATGGTAAATGGGTTATACTTGTATAGCGCTTTTCTACCTTCAAGGTACTCAAAAAGTCCTTTAACATTATTTCCACATTCACCCATTCACACACTGATGGCGGGAGCTGCCATGCAAGGCCCTAACCACTACCCATCAGGAACAAGGGTGAAGTGTCTTGCCCGAGGACACAACGGGCATGACTAGGATGGTGGAAGCCGGGGTTCGAACCAGGAACCAGTTTGCTGGCACGGCCGATCTCCCAACCGAACCATGCCGTCCCCAAAGTAATATGGCAGAAACAAAAAATTTACATAATTAGGTACAAATAAATGTGGAAATTGTGCAAGATAGCACATAACAAACAGGAAGTGACACATTGCAAGGGATGGGAATCAAAAAACTTTTCTTGTAGAGAACAGGCTCCCAGGGTTTCGATTCCTGGGAATCATTTGACAGTTTTTATAAAAATTCCCTTATCAATGGAGCTCCGATTCGATTAAAAATCGATTGATGCATCTTTTATTTATGTATATTGATGCAGTTTTACATTTATTTTCGTTTCACTAAATAAGCGTTTATCACATGCAACTTTAAAAAAATATATTAATCTGGAATAAGAAACAGTTAAATTAATTCCCACATTTATTCAATTAATTAAAGCGTGTGCAAAAGTGGAACATAAGTGCCCTATGATAAAGGAGCTGGTCAGATCTCTGAGTGAGTTAGCTCGCTGCAGTCAGTCAAATTTTAGAACTGTCTGCATTACTTTATTTACAGTAAATAAATCATTTTCTTGATGAGCTTCAAGCACACCTGTGAAGTGAAAACTGTCAGAATAATTGTATCTAAATTATCACAAAACTTTGTGTTACATTGAGTTCAGCTCGCCCTGCGAGAGGACAAAAGCTGTCTTTGATCCTACCAAACAAAAGGCTTGTACTCCACTGTGTAGGATGGGGAGCGACATGAGGGTTCTGTTTCTTTGATGTATTGTAATCCACAGAAAGATTTTGTCTTGACCTGTTTCCATGTAATCAGGGAAAGTCCAAATAAAAGAGGAGGCGTACAATCTTTCGTCAGAGCGTGGTGACACTGTACAAGGGTACAGGTGTACGCGTTTCTCCTCATTGAGCCAAATTTAATTCTGTCTCTGTTTGATTTCTTGCTTCTTGTCTTGTTTAATAGATGTCATCAGTGTTTGAACCTGACAAAAACTATTTCAGGTGACTACCGCTTGAAGCTCATCGAGAGAATGCCAAGAGTGTGCAAAGCAGTAATCAGAGCAAAGGGTGGCTATTTTGAAGAAACTAGAATATAAAACATGCTTTCAGTTAATTCACCTTTTTTTGTTAAGTACATAACTCCACGTGTTTATTCATAGTTTTGATGCCTTCAGTGACAATCTACAATGTAAATAGTCATGGAAATAAAGAAAACCCATTGAATGAGAAGGTGTGTCCATACTTTTGGCCTGTACTGTATATGTATTAGGGCTGTCAAGCGATCAATCACGCTCCTGAACTGTAAATAATCAGGTAATTATTTGTTTGCCTAAATAAAATTTGCTGAAGAAAATACCCCAATATTTGGATACAAATGTAATTTCATAGTCACAATGTCATGCAGGAACGTTTTTTTAAATATTTTACTGAACTGCTCAAAACTTGGTAAGTATAGTAAGAATTAAGTGCACATTTTGAAAGTCTCTGCTATAATTTAGCAAACTAGGTAAGATGTACATTGTATTAATAGATAATGTGAGAAATAAGACACCCATAAACAACTTTGCAAAGTGCATCGTTTACATTTGTATTTACTCTTCCTTAGTTTACAAAGTTGTTTAAACAAATGTACGCCATTTTTTATTTTGTTGGCGCAGTTGGAGCAGATGTGACGCGTCATGCTATAATTGTGAAGCTGGAAGTGCATGTGTGTGAGAGAGAAGGTGCCTTAACGAGAAGCCAGTGTGTTGACAAGAGACGTGACGGTTGTCAATAAAGTACGTGCCTCTTGATTCCCTCGTTACTGTCGGTCTTTTCTGCTGGGCTTCATCTAATTACAAACCCTCGGATACACAAGCAAGCATTTTCTACCTTTTTGGATGACATTGGCGTTAGAGCCAACCTGGGCAAAATAAGGCCTGCGGGCCACATGCGGCCCATTTAGATTTTCAATCTGGCCCGCCGGACGCGCTACATTATTTTTTTTAGACCTTTAACATCAAAACTGTAGCTGCCATTATGATGTGCAGTGCTGTTTTTAAATGGCCGTAAGTCTTGAACTATAGAAAGTATTTCAATGGTCGAAATTTGCGCTTTTGAGTGTTATAGGAGTTATTACGGTAATCTACGTCACAGCAGCTCAGACCAGGAACAGAGCAGAGTGGGTGGGGTTTGTTTTCAGAGCAGCCAGCTTGAAACGAGTGTGTCAGATACAGATACGGAAGCAGATTTTTACATGATAATATATCATATTGTAGGTGTTTATTACACTTTGCATTCATATTTTGCTGTTTGTTACATTTTTGTTGTGTTTTGCTTGATTGTAAAAGATACACAACTATGGAGGAGCTGGTCTGAGAAGTAAAAGAGGAGCGATGTCCATATGTTATTAATATTCAGTGTTTCATTGTTCATAGTTAATATTGTAAATCCCACTTTCTTTATTTTCATGTACATTTTGGGTGGCCCTTTCAGTAAAAAACTGTAAAATTCCATTATGTTTCTTAAAGTGGTCTGTCATAACGTTTTTAGAACTCTATTGGACGTTGTGACTTTTGGTCTTAGTGTTCCTAAAAAAAGGTACCCAAACACACACATACTGTACAGCAGATTTTTACAGCTAAATGTGTATATATCATTTATGCACACATACACTTTTGCTCCCCAAACACATTTTTTCTCTCAATGTGGCCCCCCGAGTGAAAATATTTGCCCAGATCTGCGTTAGAGGATTCACATGGATTGAATGTACCTTTTATCACAGAAGTCACAAGGGAAGGGTCGCTCGTCACAGTGACGGAACCGGATGTGGATCTTCAGAGCAGCCAACGTGGTGCAAGTCATATCACAGAAAGGACACTTGACCTGATTGACTGCAACACACGCGACACTCGAATAGTCACTATACATTTATTACCTTACACTTGCTCAAAACAAACTTATTAAAAATGTGATAGTAGGGCTGGACAATTAAAAATACCATGTCTACTAGAAGTTTGGGATCTCACCATGGTTGCTACTTCTAATTTGACACAGCGCTCGTATGCCTAATCAATAATCACTAAACTCAACAGAAAAGTAAGGCATATGATTTTTTGCGTTCACATAACCGTGGACAGTCACTTAATTGGCCAATAAACGAAATCCGCTGTTAAGCGAATTTTGTCATTGTAAAGAGAATGAACATATGTTTGGGAAAATAATGTGTCCGGCCGTCCTGAACTAAACAATGTGGAGACAGCCTGTTGAAACAGCGTCTGAACTACGAAGCTAAAGCTAACAAGCACAATCCACACACCGACAACACATCTTATCTGATTGTGTTGTTGTGAACGACAACATCGATGTAAGATCAATGTAACAAACAGCAGTTGCAACATGAGAGGCTCTTTTTTTTCCCTAAAATTGTCTCCTTACTTGTCAAGCTAAGAAAAACAACACAGCACACTTCCCCCTTCACAATAATAGCGCAGTGCGCCACACATCCAGTCTGACTGCGCTAACAAAATAAAGGTTTTGAAAAAGTACCATACACCAGCATGATGTACTTAAAGCACTTATGGATACATTTACACAATTATTCTGCTTTGACCAAAAAATATTGGTCAAAATTGTCCAAAGATGTATTGCACAAATAAACGTGAGGATTTTTGCATTTAATTTACAAACATTTTATAACATTTTATTTGACACACAAGCTCACACTCTATTGTGGTAAAATAAGTGTACAAGGTAAAAAAAACAGAAATAAAAACTATTAAAACTGAAACATTGTATTTTATTGTTTTTTTATATTGCCATTGTTATTTTAAATGTAAATTACTATTATTATTTTAATTGTAATAGTTTTTTTTACTAATTTATATAAATTTTTGTCCACTACCGTATTTTTCGGATTATAAATCACTCCGGAGTATAAATCGCACCGGCCGAAAATGCATAATAAAGAAGGAAAAAAACATATATAAGTCGCACTAGAATATAATTCACATTTTTTGGGGGACATTTTTCGCCAGTCCCTTACAAGTTTCTCGCTTACTCCAAACTTTCTTTCTGCTGCTCGATTGCCGTTTTCTGCTGCATATTTCACTACTTCCATCTTGTAACCTGATTTCCTTTTCGGTGCCATTTTTGTTCAGCCCTTCTCAGTTTTTATAAGTTACCGCCAATGTTTAAATGATCAATTTTCATAGGTACGAAGTAGTAGTAGGTAGCATCTTTTTTTTCCACAATGCACTTCTGCCATGACCTGCCCACGCCAAATTTTTATTGGTTGACGTGTGTGTGTGACGATTGCTGATATACGTCTAGTCTCTTACGTGAATGAGATAAATAATATTATTTGATATTTTACGGTAATGTGTTAATAATTTCACACATAAATCGCTCCAGAGTATAAATCGCACCCCCGGCCAAACTATGAAAAAAGATGCGATTTATAATCCGAAAAATACGGTATATTTAAAGTTGAGTTTTGGTGGTACAATAAATACTCATATTTTCAAATAATTAATAATTGTGTTATTAATCGTGATTACAATATCGATCAAAATATTTGTGATAAATATTTTTGCCAAAATTGTCCAGCCCTATGTGATAGTAAAATATACTAGATTGTAAATGATTACCATGCTGACGCACATGATCCCTCAAAAGTCTCTCACTGGAAAAGGCTTTGCCACAGTGCTCACACACCAGAGACTCTGTAAGAAAGGGACGTTAATGTTTTACTACAGGTATGATTATATACAGTACAGGCAAAAAGTTTGGACACACCTTCTCATTCAATGCGTTTTCTTTATTTTCATGACTATTGTAGATTGTCACTGAAGGCATCAAAACTATGAATGAACACATGTGGAGTTATGTACTTAACAAAAAAAGGTGAAATAACTGAAACATGTTTTATATTCTAGTTTCTTCAAAATAGCCACACTTTGCTCTGATTACTGCTTTGCACACTCTTGGCATTCTCTCGATGAGCTTCAAGAGGTAGTCACTTGAAATGGTTTTCACTTCACAGGTGTGCCTTATCAGGGTTGATTAGTGCAGTGTTTTTCAACCAGTGTGTCGTGGCACACTAGTGTGTCGTGAGATACAGTCTGTTGTGCCGTGGGAGATTATGTAATTTCACCTAATTGGGTTAAAAACATTTTTTGCAAACCAGTAATTATAATCCGCAAATGTGCCGTTGTTGAGCGTCTGTGTTGTCTAGAGCTGGCCAGAGTAACTGTGTAATACTATTCCATATCAGTAGGTGGCAGCAGGTAGCTAATTGCTTTGTAGATGTCGGGAGCATGGTTTGTCATGATCACAATATGCGGGAGACAGCGCGTAGGTAAAAGGTATCTAACACTTAAACCAAAAATAAACAAAAGGCAAGTGCCGCTAAGTGCCGCTAAGAAAAGGCATAGAAGCTTAGGGATGGCTATTCAAAACAAAACTAAAACTGAACTGGCTGTAAAGTAAACAAAAACAGAATGCTGGACGACAGCAAAAACTTACAGCGTGTGAAGCAGACGACGTCCACAAAGTACATGACATGACAATCAACAATGTCCCCACAAAGAAGGATAGCGTCCGCACAACTTAAATAGTCTTGATTGCGAAAACCAAGCAGGTGCGGGGAATTGCGTTCAAGGACGACATGAAACTGCT
This sequence comes from Entelurus aequoreus, assembly GCF_033978785.1. Lineage (NCBI taxonomy): Eukaryota > Metazoa > Chordata > Actinopteri > Syngnathiformes > Syngnathidae > Entelurus > Entelurus aequoreus. Next base: position 9,218,036 of record NC_084740.1, on the reverse strand, counting down.
ACAGGAAAATACCAACAAAAGAGGAAAAGCCACCAAAATAAGAGCGCAAGACAAGAACTAAAACACTACACACAGGAAAACACCAAAAACCTAAAAATAAGTCAAGGCTTGATGTGACAGGTCGTGACAGTACACCTACTTTGAGATAAGAGCTAATAGAGATGCATGCTTGGTCGTGGTTTGAATTCATATCCAACAATTGCGAGAACGACTTTTTATTGTTAATATCGGCTACTGAGTTTCATTTTTCAATGATTTCTGCTGGTTGTGTGCCTCAGGATTTTTTCAATGAAAAATATGTGCCCTGGCTCAGAAAAGGTTGAAAAACTCTGGATTAGTGGAATGTCTCGCTTTATCAATGGGGTTGGGACCATCAGCTGTGTTGTGAATGAGAAGGTGTGTCCAAACTTTTGGCCTGAACTGTACATTTGGAAGTGTTCTCTCACCCATTGGCTCGGCCTGTCTGTGGAGGTGATCGAAGAGCTTGGTGTTGCTGGAGAACATGCTACCACAGGTGGGACAGGCCACCAGTCGCTTTTGAGTGTGGCTGCGCATATGTTCCCTCAGACGATAGCGAATCTTGAAGAAGGCGTCGCAGCCTAACGAGACAAAGAAAAAGTCAAATAACAGACAATAGTGTAATGTTTTGATGCACTCAGTCCTACCTGACCAGTGGCAGAAGAGAGCCTGCTGTTGAAATGAGAGAGGCTGCTGTTCGGCACTTTCAACATGATTGTCCACATGGCGGTAGAACCATTCGGGGTTGTTAAATGTACTCTGGGTACAAGGAGAATCGGAATTAAGACGGTTTAAGATGATGTTCCAATTCGATGGCACCTACGTCGCACTTCTCCCACTGGCAAACATGTCCGTCGGATCCCTCCGGTAAAAGGTTGTTGCTGTGCACCGCTTCGTTGCAGCTGGGGAGGTCGGGGCGGGACTTGAGCAGCTGCGAACCGACGAACTTGAGCTTGCCGTGATAGTTGTGGAAGTAAGCGTGGACCTCCAGCTCTGCGGGGCTGCCCATGGAGAGGAACTCACAGCCCTTCCACAGGCAGGCATATTCATCTAAACACGAGACAATAAGCTCGCTCAGTGAGGATGTCAGTGGAAATGTGCAACTTCCTGACCTGTGTTTTAAATCCAACATGTTTAGCTCACACAGTTGACCTTGGATCAACTTTTTTTTATTTGATAACAAGCCAAAACAACAAGCTGCTTTCCTATATTATTTTTTTTGTTATGCACACTGTAAAAAAAATCTGTATATTTTACAGTAAAAACTGGCAACTCATACACCGGAATTTTACTGCAGTAAAAAGTTTTTGTTTTTGTTTTTTTTAACAACATTTTACATAAATGAAAAAACTGTCAGCTTAGTGGCCATAATTTTACAGTAAAATGTACTGTGGTTTTACATCTTACTGTAAATGGAAAAAAGGCACCACTGTGATTTTTTTAAAATTCTGGCAACACAGCTGCCAGTTTTTACTGTCAAAAAAATGTGCGACCTTTTTTCCGTTTACAGTAATACAGTAAAAACAGCAAGCGTAGATTTTACTATGAAAAAAAAAAGCTCAGTTGACAGAATTATACTGTAATAAAGTTAATATGCTGTAAAAACTCCGGCTTCCTCCCACCTCTACTCCACTTAATTGTGTGAATATGAGTGTGAATGTTGTCTGTCTATCTGTGTTGGCCCTGCGATGAGATGGAACTTGTCCAGGGTGTACCCCGCCTTCCGCCCGAATGCAGTTGAGATAGGCTCCAGCACCCCCCGTGACTCCGAAAGGGACAAGCGGTAGAAAACGGATGGATGGATGGATGCTGTAAAAACCACCATAAATTTAACCCCTAAAACCTACGGTGAACAATTTGATGGTTAACTGGCTTTGAAGTCATAGGTCAAGCAGATATCTACAGCATTTGTTTTAACTTTAACCCCCAAAATTGTTTGGAAAGTATGACGATACAATATTTGTTGCAATATTGGTTATTTTAAAGTTGAAAAAATGTGCAATTTCATGCAGTACGTACATTTTTGTCTGTCCAAACGGAAAGAACAAATACATTTAGTAAGCAAAGATATGGTACCTTATTGACGCATAATTTTTCAAGGCCTTCAAGGGCCATATAAAATAATGCGGTGGGCCAGACCTGGCCCCCGTGCCTTGAGCTTGACACCTGTGTTCTAATCCTATCGTGCAAATATAATGTAAAGACAGCAAACAAAACCAAAATCAAAAGCCCAGTTTAACACATTTTGGACACGTGTTTTCCTACAGCATGATTGACCTATGTTGTATTGGTTTTTAGTATATTTAATGTAGAAAAAAGCATTATGGTCGCCCCCGCATCCTTGTTAGAATAATTATGTGTAAGTTATCACACAACTCTTATGCTTAAAGTCCGTTGCTATAGTTATTAGCTATTGTGCTCAAGCTGTACTTTTTCTGTCTGTGCAAGGACAAAACTTGTTATCAGCTACGGCATATGAGGGGTTGCCTCGTCGCAGATATTTTGTTTGTCTTATCCCCCAAACAGCCAAGGACTTCAAGGACCTCAACGAAGATAAGACGACAGCACGCAGACGAAGCAGAGACAAGGCAATCACAAGGCTCCCAGCACATTCCGTCACGTATTGTGCGTACTGGAAGCTGCTTTGCATGAAATGTGTGGCCACTCCTTTTAGAGGCGGTCTCAGTGATGTAACCAGGGACCTCCCAAATAAATAGAGGAGCACGTGGGACTGTTAGCTCAGATCGTGGTGGGAGATTGTAACAGAGCGTGCAATCCCAAACGTCTCTCCTCATTGAGCCAAATTGAACTCTGTCTTTGCATGATTCCTTGCTTCTTGTCTGTTTAATAGATGTCATCAGTGTTTGAACCTGACACATCTGGCCCCCGGGCCTTGAGCTTTACACCTGTGTTCTATCCTATCGTGCAAATATAATGTAAAGACAGCAAACAAAACCAAAATCCCAGTTTAACATATTTTGGACATGTGTTTTCCTCCAACATGATTGACCTATGTTGTATTGGTTTTTAGTATATTTAATGTATAAAAAAGCATTATGGTCGCCCCCGCATCCTTCAATTTGTCTGTATGCGCCCACCGTTAGAAAATGATTTTTACACTCCTGATTTAAAGCGTGAGCCGCCTTTTGTTTGCTTTAGGGTTTTGGGTGATTTAGGGCCCAACGTGTTAACACACTGTGTCAAGACGAAGGAAGTAACTGTGCAGTCACACACGTGCTGTTGGACTTGAAAAGGAAACCAACTAAGACAAGATAAACACTTGTACAAACCCCAAAAACAGTGAAGTTGGCACATTGTGTGAATGGTAAATAAAAACAGAATACAATGATTTGCTTCCTTTTCAACCTATTTTCAATTGAAAAGACTGCAAAGACAAGATACTTAACGTTCAAACTGGAAAACTTTGTTGCTTTTTGCAAATATTAGCTCATTTGGAATTTGATGCCTGCAACATGTTTCAAAAAAGCTGAGAAAGTTGAGGATTGCTCATCAAACACTTATTTGGAACATCCCACAGGTGAACAGGCTCATTGGGAACAGGTGGGTGCCATGATTGGGTATAAATGCAGCTTCCATGAAATGCTCAGTCATTCACAAACAAGGATGGGGCGAGGGTCACCACTTTGTGAGCAAATGCGTGAGCAAATTGTCGAACAGTTTAAGAACAACATTTTTCAACGAGCTATTGCAAGAAATTTAGGGATTTCACCATCTACAGTACGTAATGTCATCAAAAGGTTCAGAGAATCAGAAGAAATCACTGCACGTAAGCGGCTAAGCCCGTGACCTTTGATCCTCAGGCGGTACTGCATCAAAAAGTGACATCAGTGTGTAAAGGATATCACCAAATGGGCTCAGGAACACTTCAGAAAACCACTGTCAGTAACTACAGTTTGTCGCTTCATCTGTAAGTGCAAGTTAAAACTCTACTATGCAAAGCCAAAGCCATTTATCAACAACACCCACAAACGCTGCCGGCTTCGCTTGGCCCGAGCTCATCTAAGAAGGACTGATGCAAAATGGAAAAGTGTTCTGTGGTCTGACAAGTCCACATTTCAAATTGTTTTTGGAAACTGTGGACGTCGTGTCCTCCGGACCAAAGAGGAAAAGAACAATACGGATTGTTATGACCGCAAAGTTCAAAAGAACGCATCTGTGATGGTATGGGGGTGTATTAGTTCCCAAGGCATGGGTAACTTACACATCTGTGAAGGCACCATTATTGCTGAAAGGTATGTACAGTTTTTGGAGGAACATATGTTGCCATCCAAGCAACGTTATCATGGAAGCCCCTGCCAAGCCACATGTTACAACAGCGTGGCTTCGTAGTAAAAGAGTATGGGTACTAGACTGGCCTGCCTATAGTCCAGACCTGCCTCCCATTGAAAATGTGTGGCACAATATGAAGCCTAAAATACCACTATGGAGACCCCGGACTGTTGAACAACTTAAGCTGTACATTAAGCAAGAATGGGAAAGAATTCCAAATGGAAAGCTTCAAAAACTGGTCACCTCGGTTCCAAATGTTTACTGAGTGTTGCTAAAAGGAAAGGCCATGTAACACAGTGGTAAAAATGCCCCTGTGCCAACTTTTTTGCAACGTGTTGCTGCCATTAAATTCTAAATTAATGATTATTTGCAACAAATAAAAATTTTGTTTCTCAGTTCGAACATTAAATATCTTGTCTTTGCAGTCTATTCAATTGAATGTAAGTTGAAAAGGATTTGCAAATCATTGTATTGCACTAAATTGGCCCTAGTGTGTGAATGTGAGTGTGAATGTTGTCTATCTGTGTTGGCCCTGCGATGAGGTGGCGACTTGTCCAGGGTGTACCCCGCCTTCCGCCCGATTGTAGCTGAGATAGGCTCCAGCGCCCCCCGCGACCCCGAGGGGAATAAGCGGTAGAAAATGGATGGATGGATGGATGTATTGTGTTTTTATTTTACGAATTACACAACGTGCCAACTTCACTGGTTTTGGGTTCTGTATAAGGTGAGCTATAAAGGTAAACATTAAACTACTTAAAGCGCGCCTGCAGATTGTGGTTGTCTTGCAATAATGATGTTATTTACTAACACTAAACATCATATTCACTCACCCAGTTCCTCCAGAGCATCCTTGTCTCCCAGATAGTCCCTTAGATGCAGAGACATGTGATCACTGAGCTCCTCCATGCTGTGTCCTCTATAGCTGCATGAAGACCACTCGCACAACACCTCAAAGTGGTCGAGCCTCTTGGTGGTCGTCATGATGATGGCGCCTTACACACACAAGAGGGGATACATTTTAGCCAACTGAACAAGAGGGTTGACAAGTGTAGTCTAAGGTTACGTTATCTCCACTATATTAGCGGGGCGTGTAATAGTTTGCCCGTAAAAAAAAAAAAAAGTACACATACTAAGTCATGTCTAATTTGCCATATTTGCTAGGCCTAGAAGTTTCCATTTCGGCTACTGTGTAACCTGTTACGACCTTCAGGCATTGCTCTTATAAATACAAACGTTTGCCCTCGTCTTCCAACTGTCGAAGATACTTCACATGTTTACAATATATTCATGACAGTTGTGTTGGAGACAATTTGGACTGTTTTTACTTCAAAAAAAACGTCAGGGTGCTTTTCCCTCCTCTTGCTTGTCTGCTTTGTTTACTTCCGAGTTGGGGAACTACGCCGGAAGTAGTTTTTGTCCTCGTCTGATACTGTAAACCCTGAACAGCGACACCTATGGGTGAAATCCAACTCACCATTTACGCTATTTAATTTAGTTAGTTAGTTTTAGTTAGTTTATAGTTTCTTTGGTCAGTGGTCAACAAAATAAACAAACAGTTTTACATAAACAAACAGTTGAACATTCATAAATTGAAAATGTTGCAGACCGAAAGGGTTTAGGCTGAAGTTGAACACTTATTGCGCCTAACCCTATAAACAATGTCAAATACAAGATGAGCTTCCAAAAATTATGACATTTCCTTTGCACAACATATTATAAATACACAACATAAACACTGTTCAATTATATACACAGTAAAGACATGTGAAATATCCTTACACGTGTTATAGTTAAAACTTTGTACCAATTAAGTTAAAGTTAAAGTACCAATGATTGTCACACACACACTAGGTGTGGTGAAATTTGTCCTCTGCATTTGACCCATCCCCTTGGGGAGCAGTGGGCAGCAGGAGCGCCGCGCCCGGGAATCATTTTGGTGATTTAACCCCCAATTCCAACCCTTGATGCTGAGTGCCAAGCAGGGAGGTAATGGGTCCCATTTTTATAGTCTTTGGTATGACTCGGCTGAGATTTGAACTCCAACCTACCGATCTCAGGGCGGACACTCTATACAAACAATTAGGGGAGTGGAAAAAAATCGATTCAAATTCGAATCGCGATTCTCACGTTGTGCGATTCAGAATCGATTCTCATTTTTTAAAAATCCAATTTTTTTAATTTAATTTATTTATTTACTTTTTTTTTTTAATTAATCAATCTTGCAAAACAATACACAACAATACCATAACAATGCAATCCAATTCCAAAACCAACCGACCCAGCAACACTCAGAACTGCAGTAAACAAAATAATTGAGAGGAGACACAAACACGACACAGAACAAACCAAAAGTAGTGCAACAAAAATGAATATTATCAACAACAGTATCAATATTAGTTACAATTTCAACATAGCAGTGATTAAAAATCCCTCATTGACATTATCATTAGACATTTGTAAAAAATAAAAAAAAAGAACAATAGTGTCACAGTGGCTTACACTTGCATCGCATCTCATAAGCTTGAAAACACACTGTGTCCAATATTTTCACAAAGATAAAAGAAGTCATATTTTTGGTTCATTTAATAGTTAAAACAAATTTACATTATTGCAATCAGTTGATAAAACATTGTCCTTTACAATTATAAAAGCTTTTTACAAAAATCTACTACTCTGCTTGCATGTCAGCAGACTGGGGTAGATGCTGCGGAAATCCTATGTATTGAATGAATTTGAATCGGGAAAATATCGTGGTTGTCAAGTCAAGTTGTCAGTGTCAAGCTTATGAGATGCGATGCAAGTGTAAGCCACTGTGACACTATTGTTCTTTTTTTTTTTTTTTTTTTTTTTATAAATGTCTAATGATAATGTCAATGAGGGATTTTAAATCACTGCTATGTTGAAATTGTAACTAATATTGATACTGTTGTTGATAATATTCATTTTTATTTCACTACTTTTGGATTGTTCTGTGTCGTGTTTGTGTCTCCTCTCTTATTGCAGTTCTGAGTGTTGCTGGGTCGGGTTTGGTTTTGGAATTGGATTGCATTGTTATGGTATTGCTTTGTATTATTTTGTTGGATTGATTAATAAAAAATAAATTAAAAATAACATTAAAAATTAAAATAAAAATTCGATTTTTGAAAAATGATAATCGATACTGAATCGTACAACGTGAGAATCACGATTTGATTTGATTTTTTCCATAGGCTCACACACGCTCCGTAAATATTTTAAATTTGGAGCACAGCATCATAGTTTTCACAGCCTTTTGGTTGTTATAGGTAGAGAGTATTTTAAAGTAAAGTTGTCATTCTTTTTAAAGGCACAACAAACGGGGTATGAAAAAAACTTACATTTATGAATATAAAACTTAGCCAATAGTATAATGAGGTTGCAAAGGTAAAATTCATTTTCATACAGTGTAAATCCAAATAGCACATATTTAAAACAAATAATTGTAGGCTGTTTTCCTTAACTTCCTCTTAGCAACAGTCATATTTTTGTCTACAGTAAAGCAGTTCTTCTGCCGTAAACAGCAATGTTGTGACACCCTTAAACATGCAATATTGCCATCTACTGTACATGCATGTGTGACAATAACATTAGCGGTTTAAATACATTTTCTCCTTACAAATCCGTGCAATTTGTGACCTTTGTCATAAACCGACCGCTTAAACAAAAAAAGAGAGCCGCTGTCTCCTCAGAAGGAGGGAGTTGTAGCTGCTCCAGTGTCATCGCTTATATTTTATTCAAACGCACGAACCATAAAGCCTGAATTATTAATGCGCTATTATGTCAGGATGACTGATTCACAGGAAAATGGACGAAAACGTCAAGCAAGTAACTTAAATTAGAATCAAGGTGCTTCATCAGATGTAGTCGCTGTAATTATGGTGATTTATTATCAAACATGTAAGTACAGTAATCAAAAACAATGTTCTAAAAACAAATAAGTCACAAGATGCAGTTGAAATTCACGTGTTTGTTGTTTTTAATCTGAGTTCTTCCAAAAAAAAGCACACACAAAAAAAATCACAACACCTCCGCAGTAATTTGTCTTTTCTGTTTCATTAGCGCCCTCTGTCGGTGAGCAAGAGAACAACACAACCTATTAAGCAGACCACGACAAAAGATGTTGGCCTTTCAGCACCAGGAAGTGGGAGTGGACTTGTGGCACTTTGTTGCTGTTGTTGCGGCGATGGCGTAATGGACTCCATTCTATAGTGGGCAGCAAGCTGCAGAGGTCAGTTATGAATACAAACACGCACACGCATAACCACAGTCAAATTATCTGCAACATATATGTTAAAATGTTAGCGCATTGTCGCCAAGTTGTGTTACTCTGAAGCATTCCCGAGTGGCCACGAACGCACCACAGTTGAAATCACGGTACATTCAGGTGATAAGAGGATAGTGGAACTTAAATAAAAATAGACAATTTCAGTGTGTTTGTGTGTGTTTATTCTCGTTGAATTGCAACTTTTCCCTCGTAATACCATTGTTTTATCTTGTAGATTTGAGAAAAATACGGCGGGCTCGAAGCCAACATCATCATTAAAGGGACGGTATTGTGTTTTCCGGGGAGTGTTGGACGCACCACAATTGAAATCATGGTACGTTCAGGTGATAAGAGAATTGTCGAACTTAAACAAAAATAGATAATTTGAGTGTGTGTGTTTATTCTCGCTGAATTACAACGTTTCCCCTCTTAATACTTAGACTCCAGTGTTTATCTTGTACCTTGGAGAAAAATACGGCGGGCTCGAAGCCAACATCATCATTAAAAGGACGATATTATGTTTTCCGGGGAGTGTTGGACGCACCACAATTGAAATCATGGTACGTTCAGGTGATAAGAGGATAGTGACAGTCGAACATAAACAAACATAGATAATTTGAGTGTGTGTGTTTATTTTTGTTGAATTACAACGTTTCCCCTCTTAATACTTAGACTCTAGAGTTTATCTTGTAGCTTTGAGAGACAGCATCATCATTAAAAGGACGGTATTATGTTTTCCGGGTAGTCGCGAACGCACCGCAATTGTCGCAAGACGTTCAGTAATGATGCATTCAAGTAATGTGGTTGTTTATAGAACCAAGTTAACAATCTATGTGATTTGACAGCCTGTATGTACGTATATTATATTAATTTTTAGACGTCCGTGTTTGTAGCTCGAAGGAAAAGTTGAGTCATCATTAAAAATAATACAGTATTGTCATTATTAGTGTTACAGTAAATGTGTTTGTGGGAGCTACCTTGCTGGTGTGTTTATTTCAGCCACTATAAACTATCTGGCAACCAGAACCTAATAACTACACATGCATACATTTCAAATAGTGTATATTTATACCCAAAAAGGCTTAATTTACAAGCTAGAATGTGATGGCGTAAGCCTGCTAGAATATTGTATTGCTGTTCAACCAAAAATGAAGGGGGGCTTGCAAGCTGCAGGGAATTATAGTCAAATTGATTTGGTTTCTTAGCAACAAAACGAAACTGGATATCACCCAGAAGAACGAAGAGGAAAAGAACACCAGGACCTTGCAGCCGAGGCACTGTGACTAGGAAACAGACCCACAAAAACCTAAAAAGTGAGTTTATACAATCATTGGATGTGATTCTGGAGGTAAAAACGCCCTTTAGTATAGCACACACAGCAAAGGCTCTTATTTTCAGAGTAAAGATGACTCCTATAATAAATAATGTGCAAATTAAGTGCTCAATAATAAAAAAAAAGCCGCTTTGATCCCACACACACTCTCTCTTTCACACACACACTGGAATAATGGACATCTCAGCTAAACACTAAATGAGAAAAAGGCATAAAGAACACGATGCTATCTTATTTTTTTTTTTTTTTACTGTTTTGCCTCGGCCAGTCTATTGCTTATCTCTTTGCTCTTCTTGGAGACGCCTCCATCCCCTGGAGGTTCTGAGGACGCCACGGCAGCCGCTTCTTTCTTCTTGGCTGAAGCCGAACCAGCAAGCTGCTTCTCTTTTGCTTTTTTCACCACCTTCCCTGATGTCGTCGTCGCCGCTTTCTTCTTTGGCCTGGTGCGAGACGCTCCCTTGTCGGTCTGGAAGGAAACACGAAGCCGATGAAGGTCATGACATGAGGACGTTTTAGTTCCTAGCCTCTATAGAAAAAAAAATGTGCAAGCTCTGTTTTGAGCATGCGTCCCTTGTTATTCCTACTTAGAACAAGCAAGAGGCACCGTCAGGTGTCATATAAGTTCATGGTGGTTAGTGTCATGGCAATTAAAAAAGGCACAAACGTGTCTTTTCTTGCATAAAAAGAAAGTGGCATGATTGGTTTTTACAAAACCCAAAACCAGTGAAGTTGGCACTTTGTGTAAATGGTCAATAAAAACACAATACAATGATTTGCAAATCCTTTTCAACTTATATTCAATTGAATAGACTGCAAAGACAAGATACTTAATGTTCGAACTGAGAAACACAATTTTTTTGTTGCAAATATTCATTCACTTAAAATTTAATGGCAGCAACACATTGCAAAAATTTTGGCAAAGGGGCATTTTTACCACTGTGTTACATGGCCTTTCCTTTTAACAACACTCAGTAAACGTTTGGGAACTAAGGAGACCAATTTTTGAAGCTTTTCAGGTGGAATTCTTTCCCATTCTTGCTTAATGTACAACTTAAGTTGTTCAACAGTCCGGAGTCTCCGTGGTCGTGTTTTACGCTTCATATTGCGCCACACATTTTCAATGGGAGACAGGCTGTTGTAACTCGTGGCTTGGCATTGTCTTGCTAAAATAAGCAGGGGCGTCCATGATAACGTTGCTTGGATGGCAACATATGTTGCTCCAAAACCTGTATGTACCTTTCAGCATTAATAGGGCATTCACAGGCCAATGCATAAGTTACCCATGCCTTGGGCACTAATACAGCCCCATACCATCACAGATGCTGGCTTTTGAACTTTGCGCCCATAACAATCCGGATGGTTCTTTTCCTCTTTGTATTCCGGAGGACACGACGTCCACAGTTTCCAAAAACAATTTGAAGTGCGGACTCTTCAGACCACAGAACACTTTTATACTTTGCATCAGTGCATCTTAGAAGCCGGCGACGTTTCTGGGTGTTGTTGATAAATGGCTTTCACTTTGCATAGTAGAGTTTTAACTTGCACTTACAGATGTAGCGACAAACTGTAGTTACTGACAGTGGTTTACTGAAGTGTTCCTGAGCGCATGTGGTGATATCCTTTACACACTGATGTTGCTTTTTGATGCAGTACCGCCTGAGGGATCGTAAGTCCGTAATATCATGGCTTACGTGCAGGGATTTCTCCAGATTCTCTGAACCTTTTGATGATATTATGGACTGTAGATGGTGAAATCCCTAAATTCCTTGCAATAGCTTGTTGGGAAATGTTGTTCTTAAACTGTTGGACAATTTGCTCACGCATTTGTTGAAAAAGTGGTGACCCTCGCCCCATCCTTGTTTGTGAATGACTGAGCATTTCATGGAAGCTGCTTTTATACCCAATCATGGCAGCCACCTGTTCCTCAACTTTCTCAGTCTTTTTTGCCACTTGTGCCAGCTTTTTTGAAACATGTTGCAGGCATCAAATTCCAAATGAGCTAATATTTGCAAAAAAATAACAAAGTTTACCAGTTTGAACGTTAAGTATCTTGTCTTTGCAGTCTACTCAATTGAATATAGGTTGAAAAGGATTTGCAAATCATTGTATTCTGTTCTTATTTACCATTTACACAACGTGCCAACTTCACTGCTTTTGGGTTTGTACAATGTTTATTTTTGTTAGTATATGACAGATCTTTAGCAGCAGCATCATCACATAAATACAGGCAGCAGCGCCTAAACTGAATAAAATAAGGAAATGCACACTAATAATAAAGCATACCTATATATGATTGTAAAGAATCTGTTCCAGGGTCAAACTGTTTCCGTCATGCAACCTAATTTAACTTAAAGAGAGACTTTGTGGCTCAGTGGCCTAGTGGTTAGAGTGTCCGCCCTGAGATCGGTAGGTTGTGAGTTCAAACCCCGGAGTTATACCAAAGACTATAAAAATGGGACCCATTATCTCCCTGCTTGGCATTCAGCCTCAAGGGTTGGAATTGGGGGTAAAATCACCAAAAAATGATTCCCGGGCGTGGCCACTGCTGCTGCTCACTGCTCCCCTCACCTCCCAGGGGGTGAACAAGGGGATGGGTCAAATGCAGAGGACACATTTCACCACACCTAGTGTGTGTGTAACAATCATTGGTACTTTAACTTTAACTTATTATCCTTCAAAAACATGTTACATACAACAAAGACATAATTCTTCCTTTTTAAGTTTCACGTTAGTGTAACATTGAAGTTAAACAAGAAAAAAAACGTACCACAAACCCCAATAAATATGACAAAATATTTCTTTAAACTGTACTGATGATGTAATATCAATTAACATACAGGAAGTGCCAGGCAACATATGCTAGGGACGTTCTGATCAGGGTTTCATGCTGCTGATTCCGATACGGATCATAGAATAGAATAGAATAGAAAGTACTTTATTGATCCCTGGGGGAAATTCAGCACCACAGTTCGCTCACAATAATAATAATAATAAATAATATAATATATATAATATATTATGGTGAGTGCTGATGGCAGTTTACCAATATCAATACAATTTTAAACTACCATATTTTCAGGACCATAGGGCGCACCGGATTATAAGGCGCACTGCCGATGAGCGGGTCTATTTTCATACAAAAGGTGCACCGGATTATAAGGCGCATTAAAGGGGTCATTATATGATTTTTTTTCTAAATGTAAAAGACTTCCTTGTGGTCTACATCAGTGTTTTTCAACCACTGTGCCGCGGCCGTGAGATACAGTCTGGTGTGCCGTGGGAGATGATCTCATTTCACCTATTTGGGTTAAAAATATTTTTTGCAAAGCAGTAATTATAATCTGCAAATGATGTGTTGTTGTTGAGTGTCGGTGCTGTCTAGAGCTCGCCAGAGTAACCGTGTAATACTCTTCCATATCAGTAGGTGGCAGCCGGTAGCTAATAGCTTTTTAGATGTCGGAAACAGCGGGAGGCAGCGTGCAGGTAAAAAGGTGTCTAATGCTTAAACCAAAAATAAACAAAAGGTGAGTGCCCCTAAGAAAAGGCATTGAAGCTTAGGGAAGGCTGTGCATAACGAAACTAAAACTGAACTGGCTACAATGTAAACAAAACCAGAATGCTGGACGACAGCAAAGACTTACTGTGGAGCAAAGACGGCGTCCACAAAGTACATCCGAACATGACATGACAATCAACAATGTCCCCACAGAGAAGGATAAAAACAACTGAAATATTCTTGACTGCTAAAACAAAGTAGATGCGGAAAAATATCGCTCAAAGGAAGACATGAAACTGCTACAGGAAAATACCAAAAAAAGAGAAAAAGCCACCAAAATAGGAGCGCAAGACAAGAACTAAAACACTACACACAGGAAAACAGCAATAAACTCCAAATAAGTCAGGGTGTGATGTGACAGGTGGTGACAGTACACCTACTTTGAGACAAGAGCTATAGTGATGCATGCTTGGTTATGCTTTAAAGTCATATCCAACACTTGCGTCAACGACTTTTTACTGTCAACTGAGTTTCGTTTTTTAATGATTTCTGATGGTGGTGTGCCTCCGCATTTTTTTAATGCAAAAAATGTGCCTTGGCTCAAAAAAGGTTGAAAAACACTGGTCTACATAACATGTAATGGTGGTTCTTTGGTCAAAATGTTGCATGGATGATGTTTTACAGATCATCTTCAAGTCGCTTTCTGACAGTCGCTTCAGGATGCGCCGTCAAGCGGTGCTGCTTCAAAGTCGTACTAAAACATTTTGACAGATTTCTGAGTGCCGTGTGTAATGATCTTTATTTTCAATGGAACATTTAAAGTTTTGGTGTTGTTTACTGGCGTCATATTGCAGTCCACACGTATGTTGTCTTATGTGTGACTGCCATCTACTGGTCACACTTATCATTTCACCATGTACCAAATAAAATTGCTTTGAGGTCGGTAAGCGCAACCGGAATGATTCTGTGCATTAAGCGCACCGGGTTATAAGGCGCACTGTCGATTTTTGAGAAAATGAAAGGATTTCAAGTGCGCCTTATAGTCCAAAAAATACGTTAGTTCCTTTTTTCTCGTTTTCATAGAATTGTTTAATCAAAACCAAAGTCAATAGTACACAATAACTAAACTGAACTACTATTATCCATTTAAATCATTTGGTCTTTGTCCTCCTGTGCCCGAGGATGTATACCCTGAATTTGTAAACATTAAAAAATATTTAGAGAAAGGAAAAACATCAACCTAATAACTCTGGTATATTAATACTACCTTTTGGTTTCGATACTATCAATTCATGGGATGATCCGCCCTTCGCTTACGTGTCGTGTACTGACTGTGACAATGTTGACACACCAACAGTTGTTGTTATATTATCCTATCTCGATACTCTTTTCAATCCACTTAAGTTCCCGTTAATAAGTGTTTACTTTCTGCTCCAACCTGGTTCTATTTACACATTTTAGACTTTCTAAGCACTTATTCATTGGCGCTGTTTCAAGCTAGCTATTAGCTTGCCTGTGTGTAACATGTTTAGCCTCGTCCTCCTGTGATAATGATATTTAAGATACTAAGAAATAGAGTTCATTTGCCGTAATAGAAATGATCATTATTAGCAAAGGAGAGCGGCTCCACACTGTGTATGGAGGACCAGAACAATTTTTATTTTTGGCTTAACAGAAAATCTTATGATACATTAAAGGCCTACTGAAATTAATTTTTTTTTATTTAAACGGGGATAGCAGATCCATTCTGTGTCATACTTGATCATTTCGCTATATTGCCATATTTTTGCTGAAAGGATTTAGTATAGAACAACGACGATAAAGTTCACAACTTTTGGTCTCTGATAAAAAAAAAGCCTTAGCGTGACGTAGTCAGTTGATCATCTTCTCATATTTTCCGATTGTTTTCAATGCAGCTAGAGCGATTCGGACCGAGAAAGCGACGATTACCCCATTAATTTGAGCGAGGATGAAAGATTTGTGGATGAGGAACGTTAGAGTGACGGACTAGAATGCAGTGCAAGACATATCTTTTTTCGCTCTGACCGTAACTTAGGTACAAGCTGGCTCATTGGATTCCCCACTCTCTCCTTTTTCTATTGTGGATCACAGATTTGTATTTTAAACCACCTCGGATACTATATCCTTTTGAAAATGAGAGTCGAGAACGCGAAATGGACATTCACAGTGACTTTTATCTCCACGACAATACATCGACGAAACACTTTAGCTACGGCGCTAACGTGATAGCATCGTGCTTAACTGCATATAGAAACTAACTAAATAAATCCCTGACTGGAAGGATAGACAGAAGATCAACAACACTATTAAACCAGGGACATGTAAATACACGGTTAATGCTTTCCAGCTTGGCGAAGCTTAAAAATGATGTTGCTAACGACGCCATTGAAGCTAACTTAGTATAACAGGACCTCACAGAGCTATGATAAAAACATTAGCGCTCCACCTACACCAGCCAGCCCTCATCTGCTCATCAACACCCGTGCTCACCTGCGTTCCAGCGATCGACGCCGCGACGAAGGACTTCACCCGATCATCCGTGCGGTTGGCGGCTAGCTTCGGCTAGCGCGTCTGCTATCCAAGTCAAAGTCCTCCTGGTTGTGTTGCTACAGCCAGCCGCTAATACACCGATCCCACCTACAACTTTCTTCTTTGCAGTCTCCATTGTTCATTAAACAAATTGCAAAAGAGTCACCAACACAGATGTCCAGAATACTGTGGAATTATGAGATGAAAACAGAGCTTTTTTGTATTGTTTTCAATGGGGTACCGATACTTCTGTTTCACTGGCTACGTCACGCACAGACGTCATCATCCAAAGGCGTTTTCAACCGGAAGTTTAGCGGGAAATTTAAAATTGCACTTTATAAGTTAACCCGGCCGTATTGGCATGTGTTGCAATGTTAAGATTTCATCATTGATATATAAACTATCAGACTGCGTGGTCGGTAGTAGTGGGTTTCAGTAGGCCTTTAAACATAAGGGTGTAACGGTACGTGTATTTGTATTGAACCGTTTCGGTATGGGGGTTCGGTTTGAAGGTGTACCAAACGAGTTTCCACACGGACATATTGAGTAGCGTACCGCACGTTGTGTAAACAATGCACACCGAGGCACAACACACGGCATGCTAGCAGCGACCGGGCTACTACAACATGTAAAAGCCAGAGCTGGAAGACCCTCCTGCCTCGTTAAGATCTCCCGTTTGGGAACACTTTGGCTTTGCGGTGCGATACAACAATGGAGGACGGAGGTTTGCCGACATTGTTCAGCAGCGGTAGGGTATGCTTCTGCCAACACGTCAAACATGCTAACCCATTTGAAGCGTCACCACCCCCAAGTGAACATCGCTTTAACGAAGAGAAAGACGAGCGTGGTGCAAACACCGCATTCAAGCAGCTTCTCCTCGGCGAGTCAGGCAGGGCTAAAGCAATAACAAATGGTGTTTTTATGGCAGCAGATTTAAGACCATATTGCATTAAAAACTAGATTTTGACCCACTTCTATGGTGGAAGAACAATGAGCCCATATATCCTCTTACTGCCAAGTTAGCCAGGGATTACCTGGAGACATTGTAACTGCAAGCAGGTCTGCTCTTTCTGCAGACAATGTGGATAAACTGATTTTTCTGGCAAAAAACATGAAAATTGAGTGAAAGTCATCGGGGTTAAAGGCTGGGGGGGGGGGGGGGGGGGGAGAACAGTTAATCTAAGGATGAGTTGACTTGAAACTGTTTAATGTTGCACTTTTTGTATGTAGAAGAAAAGTTTTGTCATTTTATTTAATCTGAGCAACAACTTGAATCAGTTTAATGTTGATTAACGTAGATGGTGACTTAAACAAGTTGAAAAACTTATTCGGGTGTTACCATTTAGTGGTCATTTGTACGGAATATGTACTGTCCTGTGCAATCTACTAATAAAAGTCTCAATCAATCAATCAATCAATGCCAAGAGTGTACAAAGCAGTAATCAGAGCAAAGGGTGGCTATTTTGAAGAAACTAGAATATAAAACATGTTTTCAGTTATTTCACCTTTTGTTGTTAAGTACATAACTCCACATGTGTTCATTCATAGTTTTGATGCCTTCAGTGACAATCTACAATGTAAATAGTCATGAAAATAAAGAAAACCCATTAAATGGAGAAGGTGTGTCCAAACTGTATATATAATTGCACCAATGTTGAGGTGTGTGGATTGATTGATTGAGACTTTTATGAGTAGGTTGCACAGTGAAGTACATATTCTGTACAATTGACCACTAAATGGTAACACCCGAATGGACATCAAGTAGTGGACATAGAGAGAGAGAGAGAGAGAGAGAGAGAGAGAGAGAGAGAGATCAGAAGGCATAAGAAAAAGTATCTGCATTTGATTGTTTACATTTGATTATTAGCAATCCGGGGAGGGTGTTAGTTTAGGGTTGTAGCTGCCTGGAGGTGAACTTTTATTGCGGTTTTGAAGGAGGATAGAGATGCCCTTTCTTTTATACCTGTTGGGAGCGCATTCCACATTGATCTGGCATAGAAAGAGAATGAGTTAAGACCTTTGTTAGTTCGGAATCTGGGTTTAACGTGGTTAGTGGAGCTCCCCCTGGTGTTGTGGTTATGGTGGTCATTTATGTTAAGGAAGTAGTTTGACATGTACTTCGGTATCAGGGAGGTGTAGCGGATTTTATAGACTAGGCTCAGTGCAAGTTGTTTAACTCTGTCCTCCACCTTGAGCCAGCCCACTTTAGAGAAGTGGGTAGGAGTGAGGTGGGATCTGGGGTGGAGGTCTAGAAGTAACCTGACTAGCTTGTTCTGAGATGTTTGGAGTTTAGATTTGAGGGTTTTGGAGGTGCTAGGGTACCAGGAGGTGCATGCGTAATCGAAAAAGGGTTGAACGAGAGTTCCCGCCAGAATCCTCAAGGTGCTTTTGTTGACCAGAGAGGAAATTCTGTAGAGAAATCTCGTTCGTTGGTTAACCTTTTTGATTACCTTGGTTGCCATTTTATCACAGGAAAGGTTAGCCTCTAGAATGGAACCTAGGTAGGTGACCTCATCTTTCCTGGTGATGACACTGTCACCTACTTTTATGGTGAAGTCATTGACTCTCTTAAGTTTGATTTGGGACCCAAACAGGATGGATTCTGTTTTACCCAAGTGGATGGATAGCTTGTTGTCAGCGAACCAGGTGCAAGTTCTACAGAGCTCAGCACTGAGGATTTTCTCCACCTGTGACTTGTCCTTGCCGGATACCAGCAAGGCAGAGTCATCCGCAAACAAAAACAATTCACAGTCGCATGCCGATGACATGTCGTTTATGTATATTAGGAACAGTAAAGGTCCCAATATACTGCCTTGGGGGACTCCACAGCTCACCGAGAGGGGGGGGAGGGGACACGGTGCCGTTCACCTCTACCACCTGCTCCCTCCCCTCCAAGTAAGACTGCATCCAGCTCCATGAGGTTTTGTTCAATCCGATTGCTCTGAGCTTATCCAACAGTATAGCGTGGTTAACGGTGTCAAAGGCCTTCTGAAGGTCCAGCATGACCATGCCGCAGTATTTGCCCGCGTCCACCTGGAATCTTTCTAGTTTATTCTTTACTAATCCGATTTAGTCTTCTTCTACATAACACGTGTTGCTCTGATGTTGTCAATGAACATTATCTGGAAGGAAATGAATGCTGCAGGCAGGAAGGTGGACAACGAGTGAGGAGGAAGAGGCGAGATCCTAACAAGGTCGTGATGAATGTCTCGTAGTGTGCATACATTATCAACCAGCTCACAGAAGTGGGTATTCCTGTCATACCTTCTCAGGGGACAATACTGTAGAAAGGACATTTGGACATACAAGCAAGCTGCACATTGACTACTCTAAAATACAATCACATGTCAATCCTATCATATTGCCCCGTAAAAGATATGATCTGACGACTTCTGTGATGTGACGGGTGTACTCACCTTTGTGAGACGCTGCAGGGAACAACAGGGTTGGTTGTCACACTTTTGACTGGAGTGCAGGGATTCTCAAACCGTGGTACATGTAACAATATAAACTGTAGTGTTTTTCTTAATACTTATTAAGGTTAACAATTGTTATGTGTCAAAGCATGGAAGACAAATACTGAGCAGATGGATATTTAAAACTGGACATTAAAAACACAAAAAGTCCTCCTTCAAATTTGGCGGTTTGACTCCAGAAAAGACTATGTAGGCAGATCCTTTTCAACTTACGTTCAATTGAATAGACTGCAAAGACAAGATATTTCATGTTCCAACTGAGAAACTTAATTTTTTTTTTGCAAATCATCATTAACTTGGAATTTAATGGCAGCAACATGTTGCAAAAAAGTTGTCACAGGGCCTTTCCTTTTAACACGAGTCATACCAAAGACTATAAAAATGGGAGCCATTACCTCCCTGCTTGGCACTCAGCATTAAGGGTTGGAATTGGGTATTAAATCACCAAAAATTATTCCCGGGCGCGGCCACCGCTGCTGCCCACTGCTCCCCTCACCTCCCAGGGGGTGAACAAGGGGATGGGTCAAATGCAGAGGACAACTGTCACCACACCTAGTGTGTGTGTGTGACAATCATTGGTACTTTAACTTTAACTTAACAACACTCAGTAAACGTTTGGGAACTGAGGAGACACATTTTTGAAGCTTCTCAGGTGGAATTCTTTCCCATTCTTGCTTGATGTACAGCTTAAGTTGTTCAACAGTCCGGGGGTCTCTGTTGTGGTATTTTAGGCTTCATAATGCACCACACATTTTCAATGGGAGACAGGTCTGGACTACAGGCAGGCCAGTCTAGTACCCGCACTCTCTTACTATGCAGCCACGCTGTTGTAACACGTGGCTTGTCATTGTCTTGCTGAAATAAGCAGGGGCGTCCATGATAACGTTGCTTGGATGGCAACATATGTTGCTCCAAAAACTGTACATACCTTTCAGCAATAATGGTGCCTTCACAGATGTGTAAGTTACCCATGTCTTGGGCACTAATACACCCCCATACATCACAGATGCTGGATTTTGAACTTTGCGCCTATAAAAGTCCGGATGGTTCTTTTACTCTTTGGTCCGGAGGACACGACGTCCAGAGTTTCCGAAAACAATTTGAAAAGTGGACTCGTCAGATCACAGAACACTTTTCCACTTTGCATCAGTCCATCTTAGATAGAGCTCGGGCCCAGCGAAGCCGGCGGTGTTTCTGGGTGTTGTTGATAAATGGCTTTGGCTTTGCATAGTGGAGTTTTAACTTGCACTTGCCAATAAAGCGACAAACTGTAGTTACTGACAGTGGTTTTCTGAAGTGCCCATGTGGTGATATCCTTTACACACTGATGTCGGTTGTTGATGCAGTACCGCCTGAGGGATCCAAGGTCACGGGCATTCAATGTTGGTTTTCAGCCTTGCCGCTTATGTGCAGTGATTTCTCCAGATTCTCTGAAACTTTTGATGATCTTACGGACCATAGATGGTGAAATCCCTAAATTCCTTGCAATAGCTCATTGAGAAATGTTGTTCTCAAACCGTTGGACGATTTGCTCACGCATTTGTTGACAAAGTGGTGACCCTCGCCCCATCCTTGTTTGTGAATGACTGAGCATTTCATGGAAGCTGCTTTTATACCCAATCATGGCACCCACCTGTTCCCAATTAGCCTGTTCACCTGTGGGATGTTCCGATTAAGTGTTTGATGAGCATTCCTCAACTTTCTCAGTCTTTTTTGCCACGTGTGCCAGCTTTTTTCAAACACGTTGCAGGCATCAAATTCCAAATGAGCTAATATTTGCAAAAAAATAAGTTTACCAGTTCGACCATTAAGTATCTTGTCTTTGCAGTCTATTCAATTGAATATAGGTTGAAAAGGATTTGCAAAACATTGTATTCTGTTTTTATTTACCATTTACACAACGTGCCAACTTCACTGGTTTTGGGTTTTGTACACAATGTGTGACCACCAACCCCGTTCTCTCCCGAAGTGTCATAAGTATGCACGATTGTGTTGCGATCAGCCTCCATGCTTTCTAATGGAAACACACCTGAACTACAGCAGATTTAACACCGACGTGCTCTCAGCCTTTGAGACGTCCTATGAGAATGAGAAAGGGAGGGGAGGGGCTACATGAACACATCAGCACCATGTTGACACGCACATCACGTGGAGGAGGAGCTTCAATGAAAAGCATGCTTTGGTACGGGCGGAAAACGTAGAGCAAATATAACAAGACGACATTTGGTGCACTTTTAACGAAAGAGATAAGAGATGGACAAATATTGAAAAAACAACAACATTATTTATGCTTTCCTTGGGAAATGATAGGAAACTTCATAATATACATATTATAGGTCAATGTCAGACTCAGGGGTGTACAAACTTTTTGACTGTGTGTATACATATATATATATATATATATATATATATATATATATATATATATATATATATATATATATATATATATATATATATATATATATATATTAGGGTTGTCTTTGGTACCGGTATTTCAATACTATTTTAAATAAAGAAAAAAAATGACATTATTGGCTTATTTTTTAAAAAGAACAATTTTGTCCTGAAATAAAATAGTGAACATACAAGACGACTTGTCTTTTATTAGTAAATAATCAAACAAAAGCTCCTAATTAGTCTGCTGACGTATGCAGTAACATATTGTGTCATTTATAATTTTATTATTTTGTCAAAATTATAAAGGGCAAACTGTAAAAATGAATGATTAATCTACTTGTTCATTTACTGTTAATATCTGCTTACTTTCTGTTTGAACATGTTCTATCTACAATTCAGTTAAAATGTAATAATCACTTATTCTTCTGTTGTTTGATACTTTACATTAGTTTTGGATGATGCCACAAATGTAGATATCCATCCGATACCAAGTAGTTACAGGATCATACATTGGTCATATTCAAAGATCTCATGTGTCCAAGGACATATTTCCTGAGTTTATGAATATAATATGAATTAAAAAAAAATTAAAAAATGTTTTTTTGTAACGATAAAAAATATTAGTATCTAGTAGTATCGACTAGATACGCTCTTCTACTTGGTATCATTACAGTGGATGTGTGGTGTAGATCCACCAATGGCGTTGGTTTACATTTTGACGCCGGTGAGCTACGGTGTGTAGTGAAGCATGTTTCGCTATTCCTCGTCCTGCAGGGATGATACTTGTAAGAAACTTACTTTATTTGTCGCCATGGAGGCGAGGATTAGTGATTTAGAAGTAGCTAAAACACTGCCGATTGCGGATGGACTTTAGCCGCTAGCTAGCTAGCCATGTCTTAAAGCACCTCTTCCTGAGGGCGTTTCAGTGTTATAACTTCACCTTTATCTTTAGTTTTTAAGCCAAAATGCGTCCGTTCTCCCTTTTCTGTCTACACACTGTGTCTGCTTGCAAGTACTCTGTGATTGTGCGCTGCCGAACATGCTCGTCTGCTCGCAAAACCAGCAGCAACGCACCGTCATGGCTGTAAAAAAAAAACATGGCGAACGGGTACTTTTCAAACAGAGTATAGTACCGTTTTTTATTAATTAGTACCGTGATACTATACTACAACCCTAATATATATATATTAGGGCTGCAACTAACGATTAATTTAATAATCGATTAATCTGTCGATTATCACTTCGATTAATCGATTAATAATCGGATAAAAGAGACAAACTACATTTCTATCCTTTCCAGTATTTTATTGGGAAAAAAACCAGCATACTGGCACCATACTTATTTTAATGATTGTTTCTCAGCTGTTTGTACATGTTGCAGTTTATAAATAAAGGTTTATAAAAAAAATTAAAAATGAAATAAAAATGCTTCTGCACATGCGCATAGCATAGATCCAACGATTCGATGACTAAATTAATCGCCAACTATTTTTATAATCGATTTTAATCGATTTAATTGATTAGTTGTTGCAGCCCTAATATATATATATATATATATATATATATATATATATATATATATATATACATATACATATACATATATATATATACATATAATAATGCAGCTCTATTATTGGATATCAACAGAGTGTCTTTTGGGGGCCGGGCTCTCACCTTGGCGGGCTCTTTGCCCGGCTCACTGTACAGGCTGCGTATCCTCCTGCGATCTATCAGCTTGTTGTCAGCAGCCTGGGCCTTCACCTGCTCCCCCCTGAAGGTGGCGCTGTAGCTGGTTTCCAGACTGGTCTCCTCTGCCGGGGGTTTGTACTGGGACGTGGCCTTGATCGGCTTCACTGGTTTCACATCCTTGTAGGCCTTGAATTCAGTTCTAGGAGACAACAACAAAAGTTAGAAATGAGTAAAAAAAAACAAAAACCTCTCTGCTTTACTGAAAAGTGTCCCAGGTGTGTTATTTAATCGGTTCCCAGTAACTACGCACAAGTACATGTACGACAAACTCAGTGAACCATCTTGTCAGTAATCCACCGTCTTTGATAAGTTATTTTATTAAGTCTTTTAAAAAAAATTTTTTTACACCAGTTCTTTTCAAATAATGGGGCCGGGAGGAGGAAAAAAATGGCTCTCCTGGATCAAAACCTGTTTTTAGTTTGAATACAGATTTTTTTATTTATTTAAAGCAAATCATTACGGACTTAAAAACAATGGTAATAGGTAGAGATGGCCGATAATATGATAAATGCTTTAAAAATGTAATATTGTAAATTATCGGTATCGGTTTCAACCTCCCGATTTTCCCAGGAGACTCCCGAATTTCAGTGCCCCTCCCGAAAATCTCCCGGGGCTACCATTCTCCCGATTTCCACCCGGACAACATTATTGGGGGCGTGCCTTAAAGGCTCTGCCTTTTAGCGTCCTCTACACGTCCGCTTTTCCTCCATACAAACAGCGTGCCGGCCCAGTCACATAAGATATGCAGATTTTACACACACATACGTGAATGCCATGCATACTTGGTCAACAGCCATACAGGTCACACTGAGGGTGACCGTATAAACAACTTAAACACTGTTACAAATATGCGCCACACTGTGAACCCGCACCAAACAAGAATGACAAACACATTTCGGGAGAACATCCGCACCGTAACACAACATAAACACAACAGAACAAATACCCAGAACCCCTTGCAGCACTAACTCTTCCGGGACGCTACAATATACACCCCCCGCTACTGCCTACCCGCCCACCTCAACCTCCTCATGCTCTCTCAGGGAGAGCATGTCCCAAATTCCAAGCTTCTGTTTTGAGGCATGTTAAAAAAAATAATGCACTTTGTGACTTCAATAATAAATATGGCAGTGCCATGTTGGCACTTTTTCCCATAACTTGAGTTGATTTATTTTGAAAAACCTTGTTACATTGTTTAATGCATCCAGCGGGGCATCACAACAAAATTAGGCATAATAATGTGTCAATTCCACGACTGTATATATCGGTATCGGTTGATATCGGAATCTGTAATTAAGAGTTGGACAATATCGGAATATCGGATATCGGCAAAAAAGCCATTATCAGACATCTCTAATCATAATGATTCCTGTTTACAATAACAAGGAAACATTTAAAGGCCTACTGAAATGAATTTTTTTTATTTAAACGGGGATAGCAGATCCATTCTATGTGTCATACTTGATCATTTCGCGATATTGCCATATTTTTGCTGAAAGGATTTAGTAGAGAACAACGACGATAAAGTTCGCAACTTTTGGTCGCTGATAAAAAAAAGCCTTGCCTCTACCGGAAGTAGCGTGACGTCGCAGGTTGAAGGGCTCCTCACATTTCCCCATTGTTTACACCAGCAGCGAGAGCGATTCGGACCGAGAAAGCGACGATTACCCCATTAATTTGAGCGAGGATGAAGGATTTGTGGATGAGGAACGTGAGAGTGAAGGACTAGAGTGCAGTGCAGGACGTATCTTTTTTCGCTCTGGCCGTAACTTAGGTAAAAGGGCTCATTGGATTCCACACTTTCTCCTTTTTCTATTGTGGATCACGGATTTGTATTTTAAACCACCTCGGATACTATATCCTCTTGAAAATGAGAGTCGAGAACGCGAAATGGACACTCACAGTGACTTTTATCTCCACGACAATACATCGGTGAAGCACTTTAGCTACGGAGCTAACGTGATAGCATCGGGCTTAAATGCAGATAGAAACAAAAGAAATAAGCCCCTGACTGGAAGGATAGACAGCAGATCAACAATACTACTATCAGGAGACACCGAACCAAACACTGGACCTGTAACTACACCGTTAATGCTGTGCCGCCTGTCGAAGCCTAGCAATGCTGTTGCTAACGACGCCATTGAAGCTAACTTAGCTACGGGACCTCGTCAGAGCTATGATAAAAACATTAGCGCTCCACCTACGCCAGCCCTCATCTGCTCATCAACACCCGTGCTCACCTGCGTTCCAGCGATCGACGGCGCGACGAAGGACTTCACCCGATCATCGATGCGGTCGGCGGCTAGCGTCGGATAGCGGCGTCTGCTATCCAAGTCAAAGTCCTCCTGGTTGTGTTGCTGCAGCCAGCCGCTAATACACCGATCCCACCTACAACTTTCTTCTTTGCAGTCTCCATTGTTCATTAAACAAATTGCAAAAGATTCACCAACACAGATGTCCAGAATACTGTGGAATTTTGCGATGAAAACAGAGCTGTTTGTGTTGAGATACAATGTGTCCGAATACTTCCGTTTCAACCGTTGACGTCACGCGCAAACGTCATCATACATAGACGTTTTCAACCGGAAGTTTATCGGGAAATTTAAAATCGCACTTTATAAGTTAACCCGGCCGTATTGGCATGTGTTGCAATGTTAAGATTTCATCATTGATGTATAAACTATCAGACTGCGTGGTCGGTAGTAGTGGCTTTCAGTAGGCCTTTAACTCAACCAAAAAAAATCCTTACGTAATAATAATAAATATATTGCGCTACAAGATAATAATAATAAATATATTGCGCTACAAGATAATAATAATAAATATATTGCCCTACAAGATAATAATAATAAATATATTGCGCTACAAGATAATAATAATAAATATATTGCGCTATAAGATAATAATAATAAATATATTGCGCTACAAGATAATAATAATAAATATATTGCGCTACAAGATAATAATAATAAATATATTGCGCTACAAGATAATAATAATAAATATATTGCCCTACAAGATAATAATAATAAATATATTGCGCTACAAGATAATAATAATAAATATATTGCGCTACAAGATAATAATAATAAATATATTGCGCTACAAGATAATAATAATAAATATATTGCGCTACAAGATAATAATAATAAATATATTGCCCTACAAGATAACCGAGCATTATTAAATGTGTCGAGGCAGAATAGCCTAATGTAGTGTCCAACGGGTGTAAAAAGGCCTAACATTTAGATTAGACATATGTTTCACCTAATTAGGCGGCGGTGATTAAAACGAGGGCAACGCTGCAGAGTCCACTTTGTCAAGAGAATATAAAGTGCATCGGTCCGAGGCTCTAATAGTCTTTTCACCTAATAAAACTTAACTCATACATTCATCACTTCACATTTAACTCACAATATCCTCAGACCTTCTGCACGCTGACTTTCCTCTTGCTGGTTGATTGAATTATTCAGACATGGCCTCCTTCACCTTCCTGGAGATGGTAATGCATGGAGACAGCAGCATGCTAGTCATGGCTTCAATTTGATTACTGGACGTTCTCTACAGTCATTCATGCACGTGCCGCTATATTGATTTGCTCGTATACTGGACTACATACTGCAGGACGGGGGGGGGGGGGAGTCGATCAATAACACAGCCTTATCTTTACGGAAATATCTCTCTTGTAGCGATGTAACAGGAGCTCTCGCCACAAAAAATGATAGCACTGTAGTTTATGGTCTGTGTTTTTTGTATCTCTCCTCTTATTGTTGGGTTTAATGGAGCTATAGACTAAATATATTACTGTACCTCCATTGGAAACCCAAGTAAACAAACACCTGACTCATATTTCCCTTATTAATCAACTATTTACTAAGACTATGACTTCTTATAGGATATTACATATATCATAGTTATATATATTACTATGACTGATACCTTATGATACTGATATGCTTCTTCCATTTAAAACATAATTTTTTTAAAATATGACCATATCACAGCAATTCTCAAATCCCTTCAATGGCTTCCTGTTCCACTCAGGTTTGAATACAAAGTCTCTCTACTAACCCACCAGTGCCTCCATGGAAATGCCTCCCTCTACCTCAAAGAACTACTCACCCCCAAATCCTCCACTCGACACCTCTGCTCCGGACAGGCTAACCTCCTCCAACCTCCGAGGACAAAGCTTACGAACAATGGGAGACCGGGCTTTCTGCTCCGCCGCTCCCAGCCTGTACAACGCTCTCCCTGACCACCTGAGGGCACCACAGACTGTGGATGCTTTTAAAAAAGGCTTAAAAACCCTTCTTTTAAAAAAAAAAAAGCCTTTTTTTTTAGATACATGCATACTAGTTCTAGCTATTTGGCTGTTTATTTGTATTTATTTTTTATTATCTTTTTATTTTTTTAATACACTGTAGCACTTTGAGGTTGTTTACTCAATGTAAAGTGCTTTTTACAAATAAAATCTATTATTATTATAGAAAATAAAATATTGTAATAAACTAATGGTGTCCGAAGTGCAGCCCTATGGGCATTTGAGGCCCGCAGCTATTTTTTCACTAATATAAAAAACATCATTTAAAAATAAAAAAAACATATTGGAAAAATGCAAACATGGAATACGAGTGCAAACAGAGAAAATATTCAAATGTTGACACTAATAACACAAAACCGCCTTTTTATTATTATTATTATTTTTTTAAACCGTTGGTAAAAAATCAAATTATTGTTGTTTTGAATTATTGACCTATTCAAGACATCAAATATTCCACTTTGAAATATGTTTTGGGGATTTTAGTTTTTTGCATATTTTGTGTGTTCGCCTTATAAAAAAACTATGTTTTCTGTAGACAAAGAGCATAAAACATTAAAAATAAAAATAGAAAAATTATAACCGACAGCTTGATGTGAAGTTGATGAAGAGATTCAAGCTTTTAATTATATATATATATATATATATATATATATATATATATATATATATATATATATATATATATATATATATATATATATATATATATATATATATATATATATATATGTAAATTATTATTAACACTCTTGGGAGTGGGGACCCTTTTGGATCCCCAAAACCTTTAATGTATTCTTTCTTCTTGACAATCAGCATCAAGTGTTGGATTTGGGGGTTAAATCACCAAACATTATTCCCGGGCGTGGCCCCCGCTGCTGCTCACTGCTCCCCTCACCTCCCAGGGGGTGATCAAGGGTGATGGGTCAAATGTAGACAATAATTTCGCCACACCTAGTGTGTGTGTGACAATCATGGGTACTTTAACTTTAACTTTTAAAAACTCATTGCACAAAAAATATTAATACATTAAAAAAATTAATATTTTTTGCACAAAGTTCCAATTACTTCACATCAAATATTCCACATTGTAAGTTTTGCTTTTTTTATGTTTTTGCCAAAAGAAATGTGTTGTCTTTGATGAAAAGGGCATTAAACACATATTTAATTGATATCGATAATACATCTGGAGTTGAAAGTATAAACAAACCAAAAAAACTTTAAATTACGTTTAAAACTTTATGACTGAGACCTTTTTTGGTTTACATGATCATTTACATTTACCAAACTTAAAGGGAGACTCAAGGGTTTCAAAAAAAAAAATCTATGTATTGGTTTTAAAACACTCAGCATCAAGGGTTGGAATTGGGGGTTAAATCACCAAAACTATTCCCGAGCGCAGCCACTGCTTGCTGCTCACTGCTCCCCTCACCTCCCAGGGGGTGGAACAAGGGGATGGGTCAAATGCAGAAGGGTAATTTCACCACACCTAGTGTGTGTGTGTGACTATCAGTGGCTTTAGCTTTAACTTTAACTTAGAATATAAAAACATCAAAATGGCCCACGTGCCCTTTGATGTTTCAGTGTGCGGCCCTCAGTAGAAACACCCGATTATTAAACCAGGGGCCCCCAACCTTTTTTGCACCAGGGACCGCTTTAATGTAGGCATTATTTTCACGGATTGCCCTTCCATGTGTGGCAGATGAATATAGCAAATAAATGCATGAAAAATGAATACATGAAAAAACTCATTAGTGGAATTAGTGGGAGCCCCTGGCCTTTTTCCCTTTGCAAAAAAGCTCTCCATAGACTTTAGTTTTTTTACTCGTGTTTGCTCTTTGTAAGCTTTTTTTTGGCTTGAGTATCTGATGACCAGGTGATTCATCACATTCAAGCACAAAAGCATGGATATATAATCAAGCTAGAAATACTTTCCATTAGTTCCAATATATTTTTGTGGATTTTCTTTTGCAATATTTCATACATAGATACACTAATGTTAGCTTTTTTTTTAGGGATGTCTGATAATATCGTACTGCCGATATTATCGGCCGATAAATGCTTTAAAATGTAATATCGGAAATTATCGGTATCGGTTTCAAAAAGTAAAATTTATGACTTTTTAAAATGCCGCTGTGTACACGGACGTAGGGAGAAGTATAGAGCGCCAATAAACCTTAAAGGCACTGCCTTTGCGTGCCGGTCCAGTCACATAATATCTACAACTTTTCACACACACATACGTGAATGCAAGGCATACTTGGTCAACAGCCATACAGGTCACACTGAGGGTGTCTGTATAAACAACTTTAACACTGTTACAAATATGCGCCACACTGTGAACCCACACCAAACAAGAATGACAAACACATTTCGGGAGAACATCCGCACCGTAACACAACATAAACACAACAGAACAAATACCCAGAATCCCTTGCAGCACTAACTCTTCCGGGACGCTACAATATACACCCCCGCTACTCCCCACCACCTTAACCCCGCCCACCTCAACCTCCTCATGCTCTCTCAGGGAGAGCATGTCCCAAATTCCAAGCTGCTGTTTTGAGGCATGTTAAAACAAATAATGCACTTTGTGACTTCAATAATAAATATGGCAGTGCCATGTTGGCATTTTTTTCCATAACTTGAGTTGATTTATTTTGGAAAACCTTGTTACATTGTTTAATGCATCCAGCGGGGCATCACAACAAAATTAGGCATAATAATGTGTTAATTCCACGACTGTATATATCGGTATCGGAATCGGTAATTAAGAGTTGGACAATATCGGAATATCGGATATCTCTAATTGTATGTGTTTATTAATGTGCATTGTCCCATGTAAGAAAGATGTTACAAATATAGCAAATGGTGACTTTGTATCAGGAGTTGTATGATACATGTATGAACAAGCTTATTGGTGTGTCTGGTGGGACTGGCCAAAGTTAAGTATGAGGAAATGTTGTTCAACCTTTTTTGAGCCAAGGCACATTTTTTGCGTTGAAAAAATCCGGAGGCACACCACCAGCAGAAATCATAAACTCCGTTGACAGTTAAAAGTCATTGTCGCAATTGTTGGATATGACTTTAAAGCATAACCAAGCATGCATCACTATAGCTCTTGTCTCAAAGTAGGTGTACTGTCACCACCTGTCACATCACGCCCTGACTTATTTGGAGTTTTTTTTGTTGTTTTCCCGTGTGTAGTGTTTTAGTTCTTGTCATGCGCTCCTATTTTGGTGGCTTTTTCTCCTTTGTTGGTATTTTCCTGTAGCAGTTTCATGTCTTATATTTGCCGCATCTACTTTGTTTTAGCAATCAAGAATATTTCAGTTGTTTTTATCCTTCTTTGTGGGGACATTGTTGATTGTCACGTCATGTTCGGATGTACATTTCATTTTCTCAAAACTCGACAGTGTGCCTTATAACCCGGTGTGTCTGATGTATGGAATCATTCTGGTTGTGCTTACCCACCTCGAAGCTATTTTATTTGGTACATGGTGAAATG
This sequence comes from Entelurus aequoreus, assembly GCF_033978785.1. Lineage (NCBI taxonomy): Eukaryota > Metazoa > Chordata > Actinopteri > Syngnathiformes > Syngnathidae > Entelurus > Entelurus aequoreus. Next base: position 9,186,613 of record NC_084740.1, on the reverse strand, counting down.
ATTAGTGTGACCAGTAGATGGCAGTCATACATAAGAGATACATGCAGACTGCAATATGACTCAAGTAAACAACACCAACATGTTATATGTTCCAGTGAAAATATAGAACATTACACCTGGCGCTCAAAAACCTACCAAAATATTTTAGTATGGGGACATCGTTGATTGTCATGTCATGTTCGGATGTACTTTGTGGACGCCGTCTTTGCTCCACAGTAAGTCTTTGCTGTCGTCCAGCATTCTGGTTTTTGTTTACTTTGTAGCCAGTTCAGTTTTACTTTCGTTCTGCATAGCCTTCTCTAATCTTCAATGCCTTTTCTTAGGGGCACTCACCTTTTGTTTATTTTTGGTTTAAGCATAAGACACCTTTTTACCTGCATTTACAAAGCAATTAGCTACCGGCTGCCACCTACTGATATGAAAGAGTATTACACGGTTACTCTGCCGAGCTCTAGACCAGTGGTTCTTAACCTTGTTGGAGGTACCGAACCCCACCAGTTTCATATGCGCATTCACCGAACCCTTCTTTAGTGAATTTTATTTTATTTTTCTTCAAAATTCAAGACAAAGTTGTATGTTTTTGGTAACACTTTAGTATGGGGAACATATTCTAAGTAACAAAGACTTAATTTAGTGTTATTTGGTTAGGGTTAGGGTTAGAGGGTTAGGGCCAGGGTTAGAGGGTTAGGCTTCTAATAAGGCCATGCCGAATAAGGCATTAATAAGTACTTAATAATGACTAGTTAAGAGCCAATATGTTACTAATTTGCATGTTAATAAGCAACTAATTAATGGTGAATATGTTCCCCATACTAAAGTGTTACCATGTTTTTTTTACTGGTGCACAAAATGAACCGTGCATGAACATCACCTTGTTCTAAGAACAAAACCAACACAGTGCATAAACTCACAACAAATTACACACCTGCAAATCAGTCCGACTTCTGCTGTTGCCGTATCCGTAAAACGCCGATAGGGAGAAGTTTGTATTTACACGATGAGTCGGGTGTGTCTTGAACTCCGCCGAACCCCTGAGCCCGACTCACCGAACCCCTTGGGTTCGATCAAACCCAGGTTAAGAACCACTCCTCTAGACACTCAACAACAACACGTCATTTGCAGACTCTAATTACTGGTTAGCAAAACATATTTTTAACCCAAATAGGTGAAATTAGATCATCTCCCACGGCACACCAGACTGTATCTCAGTGTGCCGCGGCACAGTGGTTGAAAAACACTGTATTAAACCATTCCGACTAAATAATACATAGGTCATTCATGGGAATGGGTGGAGCAGTGAGGCGTTCAGGGACAATGGGGAAAATGGTATGAGATATGTTGTGTACCAATTAAGAGACGCCCTTTAGGTAAAAGATGAGTTGCGTTACCTATAGCTGCTGGAAGTACGTTACCTATAGCTGCTGGAAGTAGTCATGGTCTCCTTAATGTGTCTATTAAGCGCGTCTGCGACCGCCCTGCCTTTCTTCTTCTGCTGCACATCAGCGCACACCTGCGCTTCTTCCGCCTTCTTCTCCACCTCTTTTCTCTCCCTAGACTTGTCCCTCCTGGCCGGCTCCTTCACCTCCTTCTCCTGGAGCTTCTCCTCGATCTCGCTCTTCTCCACGCCGGTCTCCGACTCCCCCTTCCCCGCCCCGCCGGCAGGGGCGAGGTCGGCTTTGGGGATCCAGGGGTGGTCGTGCTTCTTGGGGATGGGCCAGGCTTTGTAGTCCTTCTGATACTGGGTCTCCGGGATGAACGACGCGGCCGAGGGCTGGTACTCGTTTCTGGGCTTGCAGCTGGGCTCCGGTCGCACCTTCCAAGCCTGGAAGTCTTGGCGGGTGACGGACGCAGCGGACGCGTCCTTGCCCGATGCGGCAGGGGGCTCGGTGGTGGTGGTGGCGGAGGAGGAGGCGGGTGGTGCCTGGCTCTCCGCAGCCCGTCTCGGCTGCCTGCGCTGGGGGAGGTGGTGCACGTCGGCCACGTCGGAGTATTTGGTGAAAACCAAAGGCACTGCGATGTCCGCCTTGTCCAGCTCGGTCCAAAAACGGTTGATGCAGCAAGCACGCGTGATGCACGGCCACGCCATGATGGTGCTGGTGGGGCTTGCTTGGCACGATTATTCGCTACAATCTATATGCTGGAGCTTCCTGCCTCCTCCTGCAGGCTCTGCTGTGGCGTGCACATTGCGCATCAAGACCCCACCCACGTTCTGCGTGAAAACTGGCAGAGGTTTGAAGGCATCAGCGGAGAAACCTATCTGGTTTTGTTTGCTATTTAAACACACTTCATGTGCAACAACGTCTGCAAGTTGTATAATGCTGCAGCATGCATTTAAATGCCACAATATTAGGTAGGCTAGCACAATTCAAGATGATATAAAATGATCAGGACAGGGGTGTCAAACGTAGGGCCCGCGGGCCGGTCAGGTTTTATCCGGCCCGCCGGATGAGTTTGCTAAGTATAAAAGTGAGCCGAAATTTTTGATTGGTAGAATCTGCCGTTCTATATGTGTCCACTAGATGTCGCAATAGCAATTCTTTGTATCTTTGTAGATGACACCGACACCTATTTAATAATACCGCCTTAACATTGGACAACCAAATTACACAAGGCGACTCGGTAAAGAATCTGGGTATTATCTTCGACCCAACTCTCTCGTTTGAGTCACACATTAAGAGTGTTACTAAAACGGCCTTCTTTCATCTCCGTAATATAGCTAAAATTTGTTCCATTTTGTCCACTAGCGACGCTGATATCATTATTCATGCGTTTGTTACGTCATTTCATTTCATTTTTCATGTTTATTTCGAATATGTAGACAAAACAAAAACAACAAATTTTGAAAAAACAACAACAAAAAAGCCATTCAAGAATGAATAACAAAAACAATAATAATAATAATAATAATAATAATAGTAATAATAAAAAGCAAAAGAAACAAGAAATGAAAATAAACATTTAATGTAAACATATCCGAAAAGGAGTGAGAAGAAGTAAAAACTTATGTACTCCCACCCCTCTTATTACTTACTGTATGTTTAATAATAATAATAATAATAATATATAAAAATGTTATGTCATATAAATTCATATACATATATAAGTATGTACACATATATACATACATACACATATATATATATATATACACACACATACATACATGTACATCCACAACACACATTTAACAAGTAACTATGAATGTGACACAACAGCGTGTATACATAGTACACATATACAGACACATACAAACCCACTGACTCTTAGTGCAGTTCACTATATCCTGTGAACAATATATTTTTGTACATTCTTTTAAAAACATTGATGCTTGGACTTTGCTTATGTACTTCGCTCAGATTGTTCCACAACTTGACACCTGTGATGGAAATGCGAAAACTTTTCATGGTGGAATTTCTCATCTGAATTTTAAAATTGAGTTCTCTCCTCAAACTATGCCCCCCCCTCACGTTCACTAAACATGTTTTGAATGTTCAGTGGTAACAAATGGTTCCTAGCCCTGTACATAGTTATTGCTGTTTGATATGAGACAATGTCGGTGAATTTTAATAATTTAGACTGTAGAAATAGTGCATTGGTGTGTTCCAGATAGTGTGAATGGTCCTTACTGCTCTTTTTTGTAAAATGATTAGTGACTGTAACGAACTTTTGTAATTGTTACCCCAGACTTCAGTACAGTAGTTTAAGTATGGCAAGACTAAAGAACAGTAGAGAGTGTGGAGTGACTTATGATCCAGAACCTGCTTTGCTTTGTTTATGACTGCTATACTTCTTGCTACTTTGTATTTTACATGTGTAATATGTGCCTTCCAGCTGAGCTTGTCGTCAATTGTTACACCAAGGAATTTGATTTTGTGCACTTGCTCAATAGCCACCCCATCAATTTCTATATTCAACTGTGTGTTTAACCTGAACCTGCCAAAGAACATAAACTTGGTCTTGCTCACATTCAAAGATAATTTGTTCCAGTCAAACCATAATAATCGTCTCGATTACTCTAACGTATTATTTTCAGGTCTCCCTATGTCTAGCATTAAAAGATTACAGTTGGTACAAAATGCGGTTGCTAGACTTTTGTCAAGAACAAGAAAGTTTGATCATATTACACCTATACTGTATATACCTTTATACACATATATACCTATACTGGCTCACCTGCACTGGCTTCCTGTGCACTTAAGATGTGACTTTAAGGTTTTACTACTTACGTATAAAATACTACACGGTCTAGCTCCATCCTATCTTGCCGATTGTATTGTACCATATGTCCCGGCAACAGTTAGAGATGCTACATCAGTAGAAGCATTTAAGTCCCATCTTAAAACTCATTTGTATACTCTAGCTTTTAAATAGACCCCCTTTTTAGACCAGTTGATCTGCCGTTTATTTTATTTTCTGCCCCCCTCTCCCTTGTGGAAGGGGGGGCACAGGTCCGGTGGCCATGGATGAAGTGCTGGCTGTCCAGAGTCGGGACCCAGGGTGGACCGCTTGCTTGTGCGGTTGGGGACATCTCTGCGCTGCTGACCCATCTCCGCTCGGGATGGTCTCCTGCTGGCCCCACTATGGACTGGACTCTCACTATCATGTTAGATCCACTATGGACTGGACTCTCACTATCATGTTAGATCCATTATGGACTGGACTCTCACTATTATGTTAGATCCACTATGGACTCGACTCTCACTATTATGTTAGATCCACTATGGACTCGACTCTCACTATTATGTTGGATCCACTATGGACTGGACTTTCACAATATTAGGCTAGACCCACTCGACGTCCATTGCATCGGGTCTCCCCTAGAGGGGGAAGGGGAGAGGGGGGAGGGGCACCCACATCTGCGGTCCTCTCCAAGGTTTCTCATAGTCATTCATATTGACATCCCACTGGGTTGTGAGTTTTTTCTTGCCCGTATGTGGGCTCTGTACCGAGGATGTCGTTGTGGCTTGTACAGCCCTTTGAGACACTTGTGATTTAGGGCTATATAAACATTGATTGATGATGCTACATATGTAAAAAATAAATAAATAATTGAATGATTGAAACAGCTGCTCTAAATGTGTCCACTAGATGTCGCAATAGCTATTGTTTGTATCTTTGCAGATGATGCTACATGTTAAAAAAAACAAAAAAACCATGACGTTAGTGCACCAGTTGAGGAAAATGAGCAAACTACATAAAAAAAGTCCTGTAATTTGATTTAGATATTTTTTTTAAAATCTTGATTGAAAATTAACACCAACGAGTTGACTGATGAACATTGTCACATAATTTATTCAGAAAGTATAAATAATTACACATAAAGATAGAATACTATTAACCGCAACATGTAAGCGTAAAATAACTAAACATTTTAAACAAAGAAAAAACTATCTGAAGTTGTCTTCATTTATAAATGATCGTGCCATGATTTTACCAGTCCGGCCCACTTGGGAGTAGATTTTTCTCCATGTGGCCCCATGACCTAAAATGAGTTTGACACCCCTGAGTTAGGAGAAGTGTTGACTTTACCAAATGTATTTAATTATTGTGATGTTTAGAATGAACCTAAAACATCGTATCGTTTTAGCGAAGCAAATGTCATTGATTTAGGACTGAGTTGAGCATGCCGTATAAGGAAAAAGCAACATGCATACAAACCAAAATGTAACACTGCTTTATAAAGATTAATAGCACATTAATAATTCATGTTTGGCAAGAGACACATCGATCGGGCAAATAATAGTAAATACATTGAAATACTTAAAACTAATCCATATAAATACCAGTACACTGTCTACACAATATACCGGTAAGTTTAAATCAGATTCAGAAAATAAATAAAAACTGGTAATGCGACCTCCATGTTGAATGTATTTGGAAAGTGTCCCTAATAGTATTTGGTGAGGTGGCTCCCTCTTGTGGTCTTTCTACAGAAACTGCGACTAAAAAAAATGAGTCCATCTGTACAGGAAGAGGTTATTACACGTCAAGAACATATGTTATGGCCTTTTTTAATTGATAACAGGTTAGTCAATGATGTCTTCAATACCTCTGCATACATCTATCAGCAACAACATTGGGAGGAGAGCTGTATCAAAAATAATGTGTCTCATTATCTAATGCATGAATCCGAAATGTTTTAACACACCATAAACATAAGTGAAAATACACTAAAGCGACAGTCCGTATAAAACAAAATTATGTGTTTCACTTCATGGCCTCCTCTTCAGCTACCTCCTCAGATTCCGCCTCCATTTCAGGCTCATCCTCCGGGTAAAGTCTGCAGTATTTGTCCACCATCACGTCTAGGTCGGGCTTGACGTGGGCGTTGACGTGGAGCACGGCAAGACTCCGGTCCCATTGCTTGGCCGGCACGCTGTCCAGGTAGGCCTGCAGCCGCGCGTCCGCCGCCTCGCCCGGCTGCTCCTCCATCGTGAGAGCGGGCAGGGTCGAGAGAACCTTGAGGAAAGCGTTGACGTTGGGGAAGAACTTGATGTCAGGCAGCTGCAGCGTCTCGTGAATGGAGTTGGGCAGGCGCACCTCCTTGCCGCGGTGCTTCCACTTGATCCTCCAGCAGTGAAGCTCGGCGGGGAGCGTCTCAGGACTGGGCAGGTCGCCGTGGTAAATGTCAGCGTCGTTCTCCTCGGTGGTGTTGAACTTCATCTGGCCCATGATGGCTGGCACCAGCGAGATACATTTGAGGGCTTTGATGTTGACGTCAGAGAACATCTCCTCCACTTCCTGCATGACGCTGTGGATGATAGGGAGCGTCACATACTCTCGGTAGTAGGCCTCCGTTTGGATCTCTCCTATGTCGGCCGCGCGCTGCCTCTGAGTAAAAAGCCTGGGGACACGCACACATATCTCCATGCCGGTGGCCACGTTCACGGCCTCCTCGTACCAGAAGTCATGGTAGACGTCGATGTTATCGTTGACCTCGTTTAGTGAATGCATGACTGCGGTCAAGCTGTTGGCGGCGGAAAATGCCTCTTGAGTCTCTCCTTGGAGATTCCTGCCGAACGCTCTGGTATACATCAGGACATTCTTCATCACGATCACGGTCATCACCATCTCGAAGTCGGCCAGGATTTCGGCGAGGGAACGGGCATCTGCCATCACGGCGCTGTCAAATACTCCATCGGTGTTGCTGTGAACGGCGTCCATGCAGTAGATGAGCGGTACCAGGATGTCCAGCAGCACGTCGAAGACGTTATGTTGCTTAGTCCAGCCGCTGCTGCAGGCTTGTTTCAGCGCCACTGCTTTGTCCTCGTTCTTCTGATAGTGAGATGATATTGCCTTCTCCAGCTCGGCCTGTGTGCCCGGTCTTCTGAAGAAGATGCTGATCCTCCTCAGCGTCTCCATGAGGATTTGGACATTGGGGAAAGGGAGACTGTTGGCCAGGTGGATGTTGAGAGCCATGCGCGAGCACGGCATGTGCAAGGCCAGTGGGTACTTCTCCATCAGGAGCACGGCCACAGCCTTCATCTTGGTGGCAGACGCCCCTGTGACCTTGTGTGCCTGACCGCGGCAGTCCTCCATGCTGAGCCCCCAGCGCTCTGTCAGCTGCGCCTCCAGCCTCTCCACCAGTGCCACTTCGTCGCCGTTGAACGGCACAAAGTCCAAAAACTCTTCCCGGAGGATGTTCTGCTGGTTGACGAAGCGCAGGAAAAGCGGCATGTGCTTCTCGTTGCCAAAGTCAACCAGGTCGGCTGTAACCAGTGAGAAGATACGACTCTCCCTCGCCTCCATGAGCATCTCCTCCCTTACCGTGTTCTCACACACATCCAGAAGCTGGCCCAGCTGCGTGGTGGAGAGGTACTCGGCATTAACGGCCGTCCCCTCAAAGCGCCTCCTCAGTGCTGCGTCTCCAGCGTTTATGCGGTAATCCAGCAAGGCCTGGAAGTTGTTCGACAGCTTCTCACTCGCTGACACCTTGAACGTCTCCAGGGGGATGCTCTGCTTTGCCAGCAGGATTACAACCTCAAATAAAGACCTCAGGTAACTGCGAAGCTCCCTCTCCTCTGAGGACAGCTGCGGCTCCACTCCATTGGCGCTTGTGCTTTCCTCAACGGTGTTTTCTTTTTTGGACGCAGCAGCAGCCGCCACTGGGGGCAAGAGAGACGCATATCTTTATGCATAACAAACAAAAGATACTGTTGAGTACATGTAAGGTAGGGCTGGGCGATATATCGATATACTCGATATATCGCGGGTTTGTCTCTGTGCGATATAGAAAATGACTACCGTATTTTTCTGAGTATAAGTCGCTCCGGAGTATAAGTCGCACAGGCCGAAAATGCATAATAAAGAAGGAAAAAAACATATATAAGTCGCACTGGAGTATAAGTCGCATTTTTGGGGGAAATTTATTTGATAAAACACAACACCAAGAATAGACATTTGAAAGGCAATTTAAAATAAATCAAGAATAGTGAACAACAGGCTGAATAAGTGTAAGTTGTATGACGCATAAATAACCAACTGAGAACGTGCCTGGTATGTTAACGTAACATATTATGGTAAGAGTCATTCAAATAACTATAACATATAGAACATGCTATACGTTTACCAAACAATCTGTCATTCCTAATCGCTAAATCCCATGAAATCTTATACGTCTAGTCTCTTACGTGAATGAGCTAAATAATATTTTTTGATATTTTACGGTAATGTGTTAATAATTTCACACATAAGTCGCTCCTGAGTATAAGTCGCACCCCCGGCCAAGCTATGAAAAAAACTGCGACTTATAGTCCGAAAAATACGGTATATCGTGATATTCGAGTATACATTCTCACGCAGTTGTTTTTAGCTGCGGGCATTACACTACATGCGTTTCCCACTCTTTCTTGTCTCTCCTTCCCACAGAGACATAAAACAAGCGCACCTTCTTACATACGTCACGCGTGCAACGCCACACGCTCCCGCGGAGCAGAGAGGTAGCGACATGGTAACGTTTGCTGTGATGCTAACGGAGTGGTGCGGGTGGTAATACGAGAGAGAGAAGGTGCGAATCTGGTAACAAATGAAGGAAGAATTAATTCCCAAGAAAAACAGCACGGGGTCCATCGTCTGGCGGTGGTTTGGCTTCAAGCGGGAAGATGTCGAAAAATTATGCGGCAAAAGCATTGCTACAAAAAGTAGCAGCACTGCTAATATGCAGCATCATTTGAAAAGTCACCCGCCAGAGAATGAAGAGTGCTTGAAACTCCGCATGTCAACATCTCCGTTCGGTGCCACACCAACAAAATGCCGAAGCAACCATTTCCAGATCAACACAGTATGAAAAAAATAGTCAACAACAAAAGGAGATAACGTCCGCAGGAACCTACCACATAGCGAAGGACATACACTATTTGATTTCCTATTATGCAGCTCATTTTTATTTGACACTTATTGAAATATCTTGTGTGACATCATGCACAAAAGTGCACTTTATTTGTTTTAAACTATTGTAGTGGCGTTCTGTACAAAAAGTGTACTTTAATTTAGTGTTTTGATATGTCATCTTAGTGACATCATGCACAAAAGTGCACTAATAGCTTGTTTTAAAATGTCTCTGACAATCTTGCACTTTGTTTTGGAAATGACATGAATGTTTGTGCCACTGCTTAATAACTGTTTAATAAATACCATTTTGGTAAAGTGACTTAGTTGTGATTTCCCTCTCTGCATTCAAGTTTAAAATAAGCATATATTAATGAAGTATGAACAAGAATGTTTTAATGTAGACACATAGAATCATCATACTGCTGTGATTATATGCATCAAGTGTTCATTCAAGGCTGAGGCAAAATATTGAGATATATATTGTGTATTGTGACATGGCCTAAAAATATTGAGATATTAATAAAAGGCCATATCGCTCAGCCCTACGCTGTTGTACGTGATACATGGCATCTATTATGTTGGACAGGTGCAGAATTGTGGGGTTTAGTCCAACATCTAATGCAGACCGTGGCAAATTAAGGCCCGGGGGCCGTATGCGGCCCGTTGAGCTTTTCAATCTGGCCCGCCGGACATTCCTGAATAATTTTTTTAGATCTTTAAGATGGAAAGTGTAGCTGCCATTATGATGTGCGGTGATATTTTCAAATTACCGTAAGTCTTGAACTATACAAAGTATTTCAATGGTTGGAATCTGAGCTTTTCCATCATATACTACCGTATTTTCCGCACTATAAGGCGCACCTAAAAACCACAAATGTTCTCAAAAGCTGACAGTGTGCCTTATAATCCGGTGCGCCTTATATATGGATTAATATTAATATTCATTTTCATAAAGTTTAGGTCTCGCAACTACGGTAAACAGCCGCCATCTTTTTTAAGCAGCTGCCCCCGTAGAAGAAGAAGAAGCGCGCGGTGCATGTGACGTTTCATTTCCATTTGTGTGTTTATGTAAAGACCCCAAAATAGCTCCTATTAAGTGTGTTGTCTGTCTAATTATAAATAATGCAGACGAGGCGTGTTGGCTGAGTTCTCAACGTTTACTCACAGCGTGCTCATAACCACATTCTAACTGCCGGCATACAACAACGTTTCTCAGGGCTACCGCGCATGCTCGTCACTACCGTTGCATGCTGGGTAGTGTAGTTGTTATATTTGCTAGCTCATAACATCACATTAAGAGACACGCTTACGCGCTTAATTCAATACTCGTTGTCATTCCAGGTGGATTGACAAAAGAACTCCAGCCGCTAGATGTTGGTGTCAACAGGGCATTCGAAGCTAGACTGCTAACTGCGTGGGAACAGTGGATGACAGAAGGCGAACACACGTTCACCAAGACGGAGACAGCGCCGGACGACATACGCCGCTATCTGCCAGTGGACCGTAAATGCCTGGGCTGATTCAGTCTCAACTGTGGTCCGAGCTTTCAGGAAGGCAGGAATTGTCACTGAACTGCTAAACAGCAGCGACACTGACTCCATTAATGACGACTTCGACGAGACAGAGCCGGCCATTTTGGATGGCGTATTCGCCCAACTGTTTAATTCGGACACTGAAGAAGAAGAATTTGAGGGATTCGTGAATGAGGAATAACTTCATAAAGTGAGCTTTACATGTTTATTTTGTGTGTTGTGTGACATTAACGTTTGAGCAACGTTGAGTTATTGATATAATGTTATTGCTCTGCACTATTTGGAGTGTTACTATATTGTGATAGCACTAACGTTTGATTGACGTAACACAAGTAAATCAGCTGTTTATTCATTTTGGGAGAGAACAGAGTTGTCAGAACGCTAGTTTGTAATATATTAATAAAGTTTGACTGACCTATCTGACTGTTTTGTTGACATAGGTGCGCCTTATAATCCGGTGCGCCTTATATATGAACAAAGTTTTGAAATATGCCATTCATTGAAGGTGCGCCTTATAATGCGGAAAATACGGTAGTTACTATGGTGATCGAGTCAGTTACTATAATAATCTAATTAGTTACTATGGTAAGCTAAGTCACAGCAGCTCAGACAGACACCAAGCAGTGTGGGTGGGGAGCATTTCCACAGCGCCAAGCCTGAAAATGCGGGTGTCAGGGACAGACGCGGAAGGAGATTTTTACAACAAAGTTCTAAAGCTTAGTAAAGTAAAGTACCACTGATAGTCACACACACACTAAGTGTGGTGAAATGATGTATCAGATAGTAGGTGGGTTTATTTTTTACCCTTTGCGTTCATATTTCTCTGTGTTTGTTGCATTTTTGTTGTGTTTCGCTTGATTGTAAAATATGTCGATCGCGAGGGGGTGTGACGTTCATATGTTGTCAATATTTAGTGTTTTATCGTTCATAGTTAATATTGTAAACCCCACATTCTTTATTTGCATGTTCATTCTGGGTGTCTCATTCGGTAAAGAAATTTACAATTCCATTCCGCTTTTTAAGGTGGTCTGTCATAATTGTTTTTAGCATTCAATCAGACATTACTGTGAGGTTTTGTATTACTGTTCCTAAAAATAAATATACCGGGGCCCAGACACTTTTTATTCTCTCAATTTGCCCCCTCCAAGTCAAAATAATTGCCCAGGCCTGATCTAATGGATTGATGAAATAAGTGTTGAACATGTAGTGTACGTGTAACTGATTTACTTACATCTCCTTTCCTTTATCCGTTTTAAGTCCTCCTCCGTCTAAAACCAAAACAAAGTGTCCAGGATTCAACATTAGTAACAAATCTAACAATTGGCAACTTAAAGATAGTAATTGTTGTCCTCCTCACAAGTTCTTTAATCTGCTTGCGATGTTTGTCACCATGACCCCGAGGCCGGATGGTCAGATCAAACATGGTGGGAATGGCCGTATCCTTCAGCACAGTTCTATAAGGGCTCTGGGGGGGAAACAGGGTCACACTGGTTATTTTGGAACAGTAAATAACAACATATCATGCTCTTATGTAAGATACCTACAGTTTTGTACACCAGTGATGGGTCAAAGTGTTTTGCACACAATCTATAATGCTTGTTTAACTGATCGACTGTTTTGGCCTCCAGATCTGCCCTGCGACAATTTTCTACCCATATTCGACATCTGGAAACACAACACACATTGTTATCATACAGGTGTATATGAGACAATTGGAATAGTTTTGTAGAAGGTGTTCATTTGGTGTTCATTTCTACATCGTAGTGTGCTGGGGGGGCAGTACATCTAAGAAGGACAGCTCCAGACTGGAGAAACTGATCAGGCAGGCCGGCTTTACGATTGGAATGAAACTGGACTCTCTGGTGACGGTGGCAGAGAAGAGGATTGTGGAAAAACCACTGAGCATAATGAATGATGCCAGTCACCCTCTGCATACAGTTATCAGTAGCCAGAGGAGCCTGTTCAGTGCAAGACAGCTTCATCCCAAGTGCAGGACTAATAGACTGAAAAACTCCTTTGTCCCACACGGCATCAGACTCTCGGGGAGCGGAGGGGGGGTACTAGGATAACAGGGGACGCAAAGCAATAACAATTCTAAAATAAACTGCAACAAAAAACAGTGCAATACATTATAAAGGTGTAGGGCTGGGCGATATATCGATATACTTGATATATCACGGGTTTGTCTCTGTGCGATATAGAAAATGACTATATTGTGATATTCGAGTATACGTTCTCAGGCAGTTGCTTTTAGCTGCGGGCATTACACTACAGGCTCTTCTCACTCTTTGTTGTCTCTCCTTCTCGCAGAGACTTAAACAAGCGCACCTTCTTACATACGTCACATACGTATACGCCCTTGCGGAGCTAATGGGTAACGTTAGCTGTGGTGCGAGTGGTAATACGAGAGAAAGAAGGTGCGAATCTGGTAAGAAATGAAGGAAGAATAATTCATTCCCAAGAAAAACAGCACGGGGTCCATCGTCTGGTGGTGGTTTGGCTTCAAGAGGGAAGATGTCGAACAGACAACCGTAATATGTCAAGTGTGGGGCAAAAGCATTGCTACAAAAAGTAGTATTACCGCTAATTTGTAGCATCATTTGAAAAGTCACCCGCTAGAGAATAAGGAAAGCTTGAAACTCTGCATGTCAACATCTCCATTCGGTGCCACACCAACAAAATGCAGAGGCAACCATTTCCAGCTCAAGACCGTATGAAAAAAATAGTCAACAACAGAAGGAAATAACGTCCGCAGGAACCTACCACATAGCGACGGATTTGATTTCCTATTATGCAGCTCATTTTTGTTTGACACTTATTGAAATATCTTGTGTGACATCATTCACAAAAGTGCACTTTATTTGTTTTTAACTGTTGTAGTGGCGTTCTGTACAAAAAGTGCACTTTAATTTAGTGCTGTTTTGATATGTCATCTTAGTGACATCATGCACAAAAGTGCACTCATAGCTTGTTTTAAAATGTCTCTGACAATCTTGCACTTTCTGTTTTGAAATGACATGAATGTTTGTGCCACTGCTTAATAACTGTTTAATAAATACACTTTTGGTAAACTGACTTAGTTGTGATTTCCCTCTCTGCATGAAAGTTTAAAATGAGCATATATTAATGCAGTATGAACAAGAATGTTTTAATGTAGACACATAGAATCATCATACTGCTGTGAGTATATGCATCAAGTGTTCATTCAAGGCTAAGGCAAAATATCGAGATATATATCGTGTATCGTGACATGACCTAAAAATATCGAGATATTAAAAAAAGGCCATATCGCCCAGCCTTATAAAGGTGCAATATACACATCACATCTTTCTTATAATCGACAGTATTAGTTTTTCTACATTTTTTTATTTTCATAACATTGTCACTACTGCCTAGTTTCTCTTGTTATATTCTTATTTTTACTGTTATATTTTAATTCTTATTGTTGCTTTTTATTTTCATTCTTATTGTTATATTTTCTATTTTATTTCTGTTTATACTTCCATTATTTACTTTTGAAATTCGATCTCAATTCTGTACACTGCTGCTGGAATTTATATTTTCCTGAGGGAACTCTCCTGAAGGAATCAATCAAGTACTATATATCTATAGATAAGAAAGTTTGATCATATTACGCCTATTCTGGCTCACCTGCACTGGCTTCCTGTGCACTTAAGATGTGACTTTAAGGTTTTACTACTTACGTATAAAATACTACACGGTCTAGCTCCCTCCTATCTTGCTGATTGTATTGTACCATATGTCCCGGCAAGAAATCTGCATTCAAATAACTCCGGCTTATTAGTGATTCCCAGAGCCCAAAAAAAGTCTGCAGGCTATAGAGCGTTTTCTATTCGGGCTCCAGTACTATGGAATGCCCTCCCGGTAACAGTTAGAGATCTAATCCATTTTCTACCGCTTGTTACTCTTGGTGTCTCCTAGCCGCTCAGGCAAATCATATTGTCTAAAAATGAATTTTCCCATCGATAACGTGACAATGTTAAATGTTGATGAACATCAATGTTAATTGATGTTAAATGACAAAACGGATTATAAAGACAATGTATATACTGTATGTATATATATATATAAATATATATATATATATACAGCCTGGCCCCTGGCCAAATTTTTTTAACCCAATGTGGCCCTGGAGTCTAAAAGTTTGGGGACCCTTGCTTTAAATAGACCCCCTTTTTAGACCAGTTGATCTGCCGTTTCTTTTTTTGTGTGCTCTGCCCCCCTCTCCCTTGTGGAGGGGGGGCAGGTCCGGTGGCCATGGATGAAGTGCTGGCTGTCCAGAGTCGGGACCCGGGGTGGACCGCTCGTCTGTGCATCGGTTGGGGACGTCTCTGCACTGCTGACCCATCTCCGCTCGGGATGGTCTCCTGCTGGCCCCACTATGGACTGGACTCTCACTATTATGTTAGATCCACTACGGACTGGACTCTCACTATTATGTAAGATCCACTATGGACTGGACTCTCACTATTGTGTTAGATCCACTATGGACTGGACTTTCACAATATTATGCTAGACCCGCTCGACTTCCATTGCACCGGTCTCTCCTAGAGGGTTTCTCATTGTCATCTCACTGGGTTGAGTTTTTCCTTGCCCTGATGTGGGATCTGAACCGAGGATGTCGTTGTGGCTTGTGCAGCTCTTTGAGACACTTGTGATTTAGGGCTATATAAATAAACATTGATTGATTGATTGATGATCTATTTAACAATGTGATTATTGTTGTGTTTGTAGCTTGCAGTGGGTAAAACTTACCAGGAACCGTTTTAATCATTCGTCCTTGTCACATATGTAAAATTGACAAATTCAAAATATCGGAATGATTTTAATCGTGAGTTACTCATTTAACTGATTATTTAAAGCTACGATAAGATGGCGCGCGTCCGATGTTTACTAATCTAACGAACAGGAGCTTGTGGCGTTAGTTGCTGTTTTAGACAAAAGCTCCTATATTGACCGATAAACAAAGTATATTAATTGAAAATATGTTGGGTTGTTTTTTTACCTCTCAGGGTCCCTTGGAAAACGAAAAAAGGCCAAGTCCGACTGTGTGCTCTTCCGTGTGCAGTTCGGGGCCGCGCAAAAATTCGGCATGTTTTATGCTAGCTATGTTAGCTACTACTACTACTACCCTGTAAGTAGTTTGTTGGAAAATTCACATGAAATTACAGAGGTCGCCTGGTTTTGTTGTACAGCACAGTGGTTACTATAATAATTACTCATGGAATTTGACGGCGTTTGAATTTGAAAGTCCGAAGAAGAGAAGAGTCTGCTACCTTCCCCAGACACTGGTGGACTCCAAACGCTCGAAGCTCCTGATTGGACAGAGACGGACTGTGAGGCTCAATGATTGGTCGGCGTTCGACCAATGAGAACGCAGAAGGAGCCCCTTCTCCTTGACGTAAATTTGCGTCATGGAGGACGCAGGCTTCTTCTACGCTGCCACCTAATGGCGATGTGGATTCAAGACGAAAAACTACAAGCTAATGCGACGTACGTACAAAAAGATGCTTTGTAAGGCGGCACCACGCCACAAAACTGTAGGCAAGTGTAAGTGTGTTAGTGTGTTCTGTAAGTGTAACCGTGTGAGTATTTAAGTATAATTGTGTCAGTATTTAACTGTAAATGTAACTGCGTAAGTATGTAAGTGTGCAAGTATGTAAATGTAAGTGTGCAAGTATAAAACTGTACGTTTGTAAGTATGTAAGTGCAAGTATGTAAATGTAAGTGTGCAGGTATAAAACTACGTGTATAAGTATGTAAGGGTGCAAGTATATAAATGTAAGTGTGCAAGTATAAAACTACGTGTATAAGTATGTAAGGGTGCAAGTATGTAAATGTGAGTGTGCAAGTATAAAGCTGTCCGTGTGTAAGGGTAAGTATGTAAGTGTAGGTATGTAAGTGTACGTATTTAAGTGTAAGTGTGTAAGTACTGTATGTAAGTGTAAGTGTGTTAGTATGTGCTGTAAGTAGGTGTAACTGTGTAAGTATGTAACTGTAAGTCTGTAAGCATGTGTGTATTTGTAAGTGTGTTAGTATGTGCTGTAAGTAGGTGTAACTGTGTAAGTATGTAACTGTAAGTCTGTAAGCATGTGTGTATTTGTAAGTGTGTTAGTATGTGCTGTAAGTGTACTGTGTAAGTATTTAAGTATAATTGTGTAAGTATGTCAGTATGTAAGTGTAAGTATGTTGGTGTAAGTGTAAGTATGTAAGTGTAAGTATTTAGGTGTACGTAAGTGGAAGTGTGTTAGTATATAACTATACATGTGTAAGTATGTAAGTGTAGGTATGTAAGTGTAAGTATGTAAGTGTAAGTATTTAGGTGTACGTTTGTAAGTACTGTATGTAAGTGGAAGTGTGTTATTATGTGCTGTAAGTAAGTGTAACTGTATAAATATGTAAATGTAAGTGTGTAAGCATGTGTGTATTTGTAAATATGTAAGTGTGTAAGTATGTAAGTGTAAGTGTGTAAGAGTAAGTATTTAGGATTAAGTGTAAGTGTGTCAGTATGTGCTGTAAGTAAGTGTATGTGTGTAAGTATAGGTATGTGAGTGTAAGTATGTAGGTGTAAGTGTAAGTATGTAAGTGTAAGTATTTAGGTGTAACTGTGTAAGTACTGTATGTAAGTGTAAGTGTGTTAGTATGTGCTGTAAGTAGGTGTAACTGTGTACGTATGTAACTAAGTGTGTAAGCATGTGTGTATTTGTAAGTATGTAAGTGTGTAAGTAGTAAGTGTAAGTGTGTAAGAGTAAGTATTTAGGATTAAGTGAAAGTGTGTTAGTATGTGCTGTAAGTAAGTGTACATGTGTAAGTATGTAAGTGTAAGTATAGGTATGTAAGTGTAAGTATGTAGGTGTAAGTATAAGTATGTAAGTGTAAGTATTTAGGTGTTAGTATGTGCTGTAAGTAGGTGTAACTGTGTACGTATGTAACTGTAAGTGTGTAAGCATGTGTGTATTTGTAAGTATGTAAGTGTGTAAGTATGTAAGTGTAAGTATTTAGGATTAAGTGTAAGTGTTTTAGAATGTGTTGTAAGTAAGTGTAAGTGTGTAAGCATGTGTGTATTTGTACGTATGTAAGTGTAAGTGTGTAAGGGTAAATATTTAGGATTAAGTGTCAGTGTGTTAGTATGTGCTGTAAGTAAGTGTACATGTGTAAGTATGTAAGTGTAAGTATAGGTATGTAAGTGTAAGTATTTAGGTGTTAGTATGTGCTGTAAGTAGGTGTAACTGTGTACGTATGTAACTGTAAGTGTGTAAGCATGTGTGTATTTGTAAGTATGTAAGTGTGTAAGTATGTAAGTGTAAGTATTTAGGATTAAGTGTAAGTGTGTTAGAATGTGTTGTAAGTAAGTGTAAGTGTGTAAGCATGTGTGTATTTGTACGTATGTAAGTGTAAGTGTGTAAGGGTAAATATTTAGGATTAAGTGTGAGTGTGTTAGTATGTGCTGTAAGTAAGTGTAAGTGTGTAAGTATGTAATTGTGTAAGCATGTGTGTATTTGTAAGTATATAAGTGTAAGTGTGTAAGGGTAAATATTTAGGATTAAGTGTCAGTGTGTTAGTATGTGCTGTAAGTGTGTAAGTATGTAAGTGTGTAAGCCCCTTCTCCTTGACGTAAATTTGCGTCATGGAGGACGCAGGCTTCTTCCACGCTGCCACCTATTGGCGATTTGTATTCAAGACGAAAAACTACAAGCTAATGCGACGTACGTACAAAGAAGATACTTTTGTTTGATGGCCGGTGGTTGTACAGTGGAAGAAAGAATCCACAGCCGCAGCAAAAATGCATCGTTGATGAAATGTGGAACAGTTTTCTCGGCTGTTAACGTGTGGCTCGTTGGTCTAGGGGTATGATTCTCGCTTAGGGTGCGAGAGGTCCCGGGTTCAAATCCCGGACGAGCCCAGTCTTTTGTAAGAACATGCATTTTTTAATACAATAACCAGCCTTTTTAGCAAGCGCCACAATCATCCCGGAAGTATACCGACGTCGATGAACTATAAAATATAAATGGAAATCTAAACTATCATTGGAACACTGCATGAGATTTACAACTTCGCTTGTGTTCTGAATATCATGCGTCATTCCTTTAGTTTGAGGAGACAAAAAGAATTGGGCTCGTCCGGGATTTGAACCCGGGACCTCTCGCACCCGAAGCGAGAATCATACCCCTAGACCAACGAGCCACGTGGCGTGTTACGGCTCCTTTTGTGTTATAAACGAGGCAACACTCACCGTCCAACCAGAATTATGGCTTCCTCATTTCTTATTTACTGTATAATGGTGAGGTAAGGTGCAAAAATAACACCATTGAGTCGACAAATGTCGTGTTTTGCAAATGACTCAGTGAAGATGAGAACAAAAAAGACACGCAGAGCATTTCAATTAACTTCTTTTTATATATCATACATAAGACTGTCTTAATATAATACAAAGGGCATTGTCATAAACACAGCAAAGTCTTGACTAGATCTTACAATCTGTGGATACATGGACTTATCCTTTCCCCCATGCTGTTCAATTCTATAGTGCATGTTGCATGTACAAAAAAAGTGGAAAAAAGTGAAATATAAAATGAAAAAAAAAAAAAAAAGGGGAGAAATCCAAATTAAATAAAGAGGATTTGCACTTCTGCTGGGTGTTTAGATATGTCAACAAGAATACATGTTTGTGTAGAACCCACAAACTGAACAGGCGTATGAATGATGGAACCATATTCAGATTTTTTTTTTTTCCAACCATGTGCTTCTCATAGAACCAAAAAGTAAGGTTTGTGATGTACATGCACTTACAATATACCCTGTGAAAATTATTAAGGTTTGAAGATCTAGCTTTCCCTGTTTGATTCAAACCCTACCTCATAGTGTTGTCCTGATGTAGTCAAGTACCTTTGCCACAAGGCAAGGTTTTGCCACTAAGAAAACAGGAGTTCCTGCCCAATGAATGGTCACCAAATTGACAAACATAATCAACATACCAGCAGGCGCAAGGTAGTGAGTTCTATACTTCCTTTATTAAAAAAATATAAATATATACATAAATTCTATTTCAACTATTAAAAAGGGGCTGCATTTCATGACAACTGCTCTAAATAAGAGGTCAATCAGCATGATCTGAAATAGGCGCACACTTACGAGTCACTGCAGTCAATTTTTTTGTCTTTTTCAGTCTTTATTTTTGGAATGTTTAGTACCAGTACGAGGTGCCAGCGATAAAAGCCACTGGCAAATGTCTAAATATCTCAAATTCGGCGGGGTAGGAAAAAAATGATTGCAAATTTGCAATTAACCTTGACATCCAGATAAAACCCCCCAGTCTCAATATAGGTAGCTTTACATTGGGTGTTTATGGGAAAAGACCAAGCGTGGTTTTGGTATGGTATCCTTTAAAATGACGATAGCATGACGTGTGGCCTGTCGTCTGTTTGACAGGTGGCCGTGGGCAGGTTATTTCCTCTCTAATTTCGAAGCTGGTCAAATGAGCAACAGAAGAAAGAAAGCACTTCAAAATCCCTGATGTAAAAAAAAAAAAGAAAAAATTTAAAGAAAATAAAAGAAAAAAGGGGAAAAAAAACAGGAAGAAATGAACATCTGGTTATGGACTGTAATGTTTTGAGGACATGCATGTCTGTCCAGGCAAAACATGATTGTGGGCTGACAGACACCCTTTTTCCCTTTGAACAGGACAACAATCAAGGGGATCTGCCCTAGCACATTAGAACAATACCATTCAGTCTCGCTAGACGGCAGAAACAAGTAGCCAAGTTGACCAAATGTATGAAAGGCAGCAAAAACCCTTTGAAATAGTATGTATGATGGGGCAAAGAAAAAGAAAAACAACAACACAGAAATCGAACGCATTAGTCTCCTTTTTTTTTTCTTATTTCTCAAACCCATCATCTTCTATCTTGCTACTCCGGAGCCTGCAGAGTAACTACCAAATTCTCTAACATACCAAAGTTTTTTAAAAGACTCCCAAAATAAACTACCAATTAATATGGAAACAGTTTTGGTAAAAGGTGGCGAACATATGTGGCCAGAGTACACAATAGCCAACGGTGTGAACAACACTCTCCAGTTTTGCTAACGTAATATATTGCAGCTGTTTGTATTGACGGTAAAATAAGATCTTGATCAACTTTGCGTCAAAGTGGTGAACTGCTACATTATTGGTTACAGACACCTATATGCT
The DNA here is from genome assembly GCF_033978785.1 of Entelurus aequoreus. Lineage (NCBI taxonomy): Eukaryota > Metazoa > Chordata > Actinopteri > Syngnathiformes > Syngnathidae > Entelurus > Entelurus aequoreus. Next base: position 9,165,541 of record NC_084740.1, on the reverse strand, counting down.
ATAAAACAACTGCTTTGGTATAAAAACATATCCAAAGGGAAAATAAATTCTTGTAAAATTCACAGCATAATTTTGTGGAGAAAAAAGGCAGTCACTTAACTCTTTTTTTTTCTCTTCAGTTTCCATGTTTTGGATGGAGAGACTTGTGCAGGTGGTTCTGATGAGGAACTACATGCAAAAGGGGGGGAAAATAAGAAAACATAAAAAGGGGTAGACTCTGGGATAGTTCTTTCCACTGCAAAATCCTTTACCAGTGACTAAGATTTGTCAAGGAAGTCATGTTTAGGAGGTTGTTGTGTACAATAAAGACCCTGTTATGTGGGGCCCTGCTGAAGAAATCTTTGTCGAGAAAGGCCTCAAATTACCATTCTTAGTTACCTTTGTCTAAAATGTTTTAATTTCCTTAAAGAATTAAGGGTTGTCTAGAGAGAAAAATAGAGAAAAGCCATCTTAATTCAAATGATAATGTCCAGCTCCATCCCATTCCAAGTCCATGAGTCATAAGGCCAAAATGTTATCTAGAACCAGCCACCGACGTTATTCCTTTCGCTGGACTGGATCCTTGCCGTCTCCCCGACCACCGCTGCTGTCGTCTGTGCCAGGCCCGTTTGCAGCTCGCAGGACTTTTGGGGCCTCTTAGCCTGAGGGGTGGTGCTTCCCTCTCCTTTGACCCACTTGGGTGTCTGTATCCACCTACGCCCGGCCAGCACACGCGTATAGGGACTCCACTGTTATGTGCTCCCCTCGAACAGAGTTACACGACACCGACCGACAAGAAATATCACCGCAAACACTTCCCCTCCATGTCAAGCTACAGGATTTACAAGCAGCTTTTTTCTGTGTAAAATTTTGCTCGGGAAAAAAAAAAGGGCAAAAATAATGAGGAACCAGTGGAACAGTAATGTCAGGCGGTCCGTGAAAGAGGACGCCGCGCATCATCATCGCTGACAGCTAGCTATCTGTGATAACAGCCTCAAACTTTGCTCTGAAATGCTCCTTTTTGCCACATAATACCGAATGGTGATTACATGAAACTGGTGAAATGGTAAGATGGATGTCTCGATCTCACTATGGTTATTCCGCAGTATTATTTTGTGCCTAATGGTCGCAAAAAGAAAAAAATGGATGAAAATTACATATATACTTCTTCTTAACAAAGGTTGTCTTCCCTCTGTAATAGCGGTTCAGTGATATCTCCCTTCTGACGTGAGCAGCTTTTATTCTCAACACACCTTGTAGTAAAAAACACCACCTTAAAAATGACGCACAGGGGGAACACACAGCCAAATGTCAGTGCAGTCACGAGCTGGCCATCGAACTCTGCTGCACACACACTCCAGTCATTGGAGACTCCTCCCGGTCCATGCCCTGCCTCATGCTCAGGTGGCCTTCCGCCAGGTAGTGGCCAGGCCCCGTGTTCGTGCCCATAGAGAACGCTGGGTGCGCTGCCATGCCAGTCTCCTGCCGTGGGTTCGAGAAGGCACCTAGCCCCATGCTCAGCCCACCATTCTGACCAAAGTCAAGCGCTCCAGCGGGCAAATGGCGGAGCTGGTAGGCCTGGTTGCCATGGTTCCCAGTGGAAGAGGAAGATGTAGAGGAAGAGGAGGCAGAGGAAGACAGGGAGGTCATAGACAGATGGCCGTGAACCACCTCCATGGAGTCCTGCGTCGAGGAGCTGTGTGTCGGGGAGGTGTAGTGGCGTGGGCGTGGTCGCGTTGCCATCATCTGCCCGTGGTGGTGATGAGGGTGTGAGTGGGGATGCAGGGCCTTAGGGTGCTGAGGGGGAACGTGGAAGGTGGTCTCCTGGACTGGGTGGGTCTCTCCGGCGACTGCCTCCGGTCCGACTCCACCTCCCCACACCAGCGGAGGTGGATAAGGCTGTCGAGCCTGTTAACAAACCAACAAGTCATTCTCAGTTGTGTTCATCCTCATACTTGTGGAAGAAAATGCATCTAGTTGGTAGTTAAGGGTCTGACCTGTGGGCAGAGGCTGTCTCCATCAATGGCTGGCATGGCTGTACCAAAGTGTCCTCCACTGTGTAAGTGGTGATGGGTAGGGTCTGACCTTGCTCTGCCACTGGTACTTGTTCCAGACGACCCTCCTAGGAGATCAACACATTTACTGAGGTGCTGTCTCATACCACAGGATGTTCAGGAGGAAAGTAGGCCGAGCAAATATTCCTATAATGTTCAAATTTACCAGAACTGGAGGAGGTGCTGGAGGTGGTTCCTGAAGACTGGGACTGCTCTAATGCGGGACTCGTCGACACGCTGCTGCTTGTATTGGTCCCCTCGTCCGCTGTCTTCTTGAAGAAACTGTGCTGCAGGGCATAGTAGGGCTGAATGCGGCTCTTGGGATCGTAGTCCAGCATCCGCAGGATCAGATCCTTGAACTTCAAGTAGTCAGCGACAGCGTGGCCAGACTCCCCTGCCCGCCGCCCACCGGGTCCCCCTGTCTCCACACCCAAGATGGAGTGGAGCTTCCTTGAAGCTGGGGGTTTATACTATAAAGCAAAAGCGTAAATATACTTACTCCCATTCAATATGCAGAACCTTTCGAAGATCACTAAAGATATTTGCTTACCCTTTTGCCATCTTTGGTCTTTTTAACACTCCATGTACCATCTGAAAGCTTCTCAAAGAACTTCCTGGCTTTTGGGGCTAGGTCCATTATGTGATTAGGTGGGATCCCGAGAACCTCAACTATTTTGTTCATCTGGTCCACCTGAAAAAGCCATCGACGTTTATTAGTGTCCAACATTGGAATGTATGTGATGACCAGATAATTTTTTCTCAATTTACCTCATTGGCTCCACTGAAGAGAGGCTCCCCTGTATGCATCTCTACCAAGATGCAACCCAAGGACCACATGTCAATGGCCAGATCATAGGGCATGCCCAGAAGCACCTCTGGGGAGCGATAGAAGCGACTCTGGATATACTGATATATCTAAAAAAACAAAAAAACAACACAATATTATACTTTCTGTTTAGGCTCGATTGACTATTTTCCACACAATTATATTATAATCACTGGGACAGTTGTAAGTAGTTACCCTTTGTCCCAGTTGGCACGAGCTGCCAAAGTCCACTATTTTGATGGCGCTTCTCTTGGGGTTACACAGGAGGATGTTCTCGGGCTTCAGGTCACAGTGGATGATGCTGAGCTCGGGCGTGGCCAGGAAAAGCAGCGCAGTGCATAGCTGCTGGGCAAACTTCCGTGTGAGGTTGAGCGAGACTCCGCGGAAGTTGGTATTTCGGAGCAGGTCGTACAGGTTATAGGAAAGCATCTCAAACACGAGGCAGAGGTGGTTCCGAAACATGAAGTGACGCTTAAGGTGAACTGTAAGATAACCAAATTGTGTCCGGGTCAAGCTTTTTTATATTTTTGTCTTGCTATATGTGATTCCAAATTTGAAAGAGAGACTTACCAATGTAGTATTTCATCTCGGTATCATGTTTGTTCATGAGCTCTAGGAGGCGCACTTCAATCTGGGCTTGATTGAGGAAAGCTTTCTTGTTCTTGATGATCTTAATAGCAACCCATTCCTGCTCTGCACGGTCGTATGCTTTCACAACCTACAGATTACAAAAAAGGCCATATTGGGACGGTTATAATGACACTTAAAACAATTAAAATGAAAATGACTTGTCCAGGTTTATTAATCTAAATAAAACCAAACAAACACACACCTGTCCAAATGATCCTTTTCCTATCAAGGAATCAATCTCATAACGGTCCATCCACTTCTCCCCATTCTTGACGATGTAGTCATAATTATCATCGTCATAGCCATCATTGAAGACTTTCCTTTCTTTTTTGTGACTGGAGTCTTCACCCTGACCCTGTTGGTGCCGCCGCTTCTTTTTTGCATAATACACCTTCAACAAAAACACGCAGACAAAACAATTGCAATACAACTGTCACAGCAGAACTTATTAATGTCAATGTTTGAGTGCTGCAATGGTCAAACTCACCTCATTGATGTGTTTGTATGTTTTGATAAGGTCAATGGAGAGCTTCCTCAGGGGAGCTGAAGTTGGGTCACGAAAGCACTGGGGCATGTGCCTCTGATGTATCAAAATAAACAAATTTGTTAAACAACTGGTAAATGGCTCAAGTTAAATGGCAACAAATTGAAGGGCAGCATATGTATGTAATAACTGTTTGAGCACCTGATTGGCAGTGAGCTGTGGTGTCTGGTCGCTGTACGGTAAGACCGTAACAGATTGGTCAGTGCTTGGCTGGTGGCGGTCACTGTACTGCTGGTGCGTATGGGGCATTGGAGCAGCCATCTGAAGACCAGCAGTGTGTAAAGAAAAAGAGGGCGCAAGCCGGACAGACGAAGGTTTGCATGCTGAAGTCTCTCCTCCTGGAAGAAATTAACACCTTGCCTTAAATTGCATTTTACAAGATATAAACTAGAGAGATTAATAATATCAATGCACCATTTTATTGCAGAGGAGTAGCATGTATGTTACAACAAGAGACTTGCCACCAAAAAAATGTGGAGAGAACAATTTCTGTATTAAATGATGACATTATGAATAAGCTTTCTTTCAGCCAAAAAGCTTGCATGTGGGGAAAAAATATGCAAAAATTATCAGCATGCAAATTAATATTTACATGTGTAATAAAAGATTCAGCTTAAAAAGTCATAAAACATGTAGAAAAACAATGCAAATAAATGCATATTAATAGGTTTTGTTTGTAAAATAAGATTTAAAAGCACAGATTAATCATTGAATAAATCATATTTATTTGTATCAGTAACATTTCAGCATTTGAGGAAAAAAAGGGTGGACATCAGCAGGCTTTACAGCAGAAAGAGGAGAAAAGAAAAGCACCACCATACTGTACAGTGAATCATCCTTCATTTTAAGCCAGAAGGAATCAAAAAAATATTAAATAGCATGTTCAGCTATCAGCATCTCTCACCAGACAACACAATTCACCAGCGCTACACAGTAACCACTATTCAGAATCCCAGCAACAGCACCTAATTAGCATAGCCTATCACCACAGAGATACAGCGTGATTTGGCAAGCCCATCAATGCACAGACCAATCACAACGCAGTATGCAAATAGCCTACTTTTGTTGCCAGGGCAGAGCTGCTCCCATTTTCCAATGAGAAAACAAGAAATAAACAAGAAATAAAATTGAACTTTGGCACACTTAGACGTTGCTTTCAACGCAAGAGCCTGACAGCAAAATAGCTGCACAGCCCAAAACCTGCACTCCATATGAGAGCGTTAGAAAGCTGACCCAGCTTTGGAAAAGGAAAAAATACACAGCCACTGACAGAAATAAAAGGAACTGTAAGATGAGAGAGCACAGGCAGAGGCTGTATTTAAGGAACCAAGAAGGTGTAACATAATATTAATTCTAGTATGCTTATAAATACATTTACTGAACACTACATTTTACAGATTTAAATATAAAATATATATTTATAATAAAATTTATTTTGAGGATAATTTGACATTTTGTCTTTATTTTCCTGATTGTGCGGTTGAGTTAGGACAATATATATAATTTAAATAACTCATCTAGAAGAAATGGCATCGCTAAGGTGGCAGCAGTTTGCGTCAGCTTGATGCTGTTGAATATATTTTATGTCCTTTGTGTTCTTTAATGTTTCCCTGTTTTCGCCTTGTTCTTTGTGGACTTTTTGAGTCTGCAATGCAAACACATGGTTTTGATGTGCGCCTGAAAGAGTGGCAGCAGATCATAGTAGCTCCTAAGATTTTCATAATTTTATAATTGAGCTACATTGTCTCAACATTTTCCCTTGTGGATCAATAAAGTTTGTCTAAGTCTAGACTGTAATAAATTGTAGCCCATTTTGTGGCTACAGCTTACTTTGTCCCACACAATAGTGTGATGAAATGTAACCGCCTGGATGCAGATTTGGAGAAAGGCACAACAAAAGGGAGCAACTTAAGTTTACCACTTCCCATTAGAAAGAAGAGTTAATTGAAGAGGATAGATTAGATATAAACACACAAACACAACAGCTAACCTGGATGCATCTTCTGCAAAAATTTCATATCATCCTGGGAGGAGAGTCCAGCAGCAAACCAACTACAAAGAATAGAACACAAAATATAACGTCTGTAGATAATTCTGATTTTAGTTACTTACTGGTTCAAGTTTAACTTGGAAGGCGGAGACCTAAATAGAAGAAGGCATCCCTAAACTTTGCAGTGTGTTTATAAAGTAACAACTGATTAAAAGTAGCCAAAAGTAAAATACTGACTGTTTACAGAATAAGCATTTATAACTAAGGACGAGGTTGTTATCTGTATTTAGTTGATTTAAAGGTTATGGATATCCGTTTGTTTGATTGCCATTATAAACATCAGACCAATCTGTATTGTTAACACATTCAGATCTGTGAAAATCAAGCATTAGCCAGCTCCTTGATATCATTTATGATTATTGTCCATGTTCAGAACTGGCATATGAACAGTTCCTTGCCTGGCTCTGCTCCTCACAGAACAAATGGGCCTTTAAGATGTAAAAATAACGGACGGCAGCTAGCTCGCTATTAGTATCCGCATCATATCTTAAGTGTTGGCTGAGGACCTCTATAATAAGCTCATGTGTCATCTTCTCACGCCCATTTCCAAACCTCAATCGAAAGCCAGCAAATGCAACCGCGATTAATCACCTAAATATGCATTTATATTTAGAAAGACAGCGGCCCGGGCCAGCGATGCACTTACAAATGATGGGTAGAATCTCGTCATGGTTGGACATGAGAAAGCATATTCAGTGTTATTCGAGTCCCCTTCGCCTTGCAAATATATCATCCGCGCATAAATCCTCCAAACGTATTCCCGGTGTACTTTTTAACGGTGCGCCAAGCTTGAAAGGGCTGCGACCGTTAACGGTGCCGTGGAAAAAATGCGGGGACGAGCGAGCGTATCCTTCACCCCCGTCCAGCGGCAACGTTAGCTATGTGACGTTGGAGCCAGCGGGTTGTTGGGGCCCACTCAGCTGGTTCCGCAACAAGTCACCGTTAACCATTAGCCGATTTAGCCCCTGCGTTAGCACAATTAGCTGGGCGAGATGGCACACAACACAACCATTTTCTGCACACTCGGGCCCTCGTATTTTAAACGTTCTGTGGGCGACATGATGAAGGGGGGGAACAAAAAAAAATCCCGATATCGCACAATGACAAGTGTCTTACACCGCGGGTTTGGTGCATGTGCCAGGATGACTCTCCATAAAACACAATCGGTTCACATTTAACACCCCCCCCAAAAAACACCCTTGTTGACCTACTGACTGGAAGCGAACGTTAACGCCGCTGGAAAACCACATATATCGTCCGCGTCCATCCTTATTATTAACCATTTGATTAACCAATGCAAACACAATCCACTCACCTTTGATGGCACGATCTTCATTTAAAGTCCAATAACCTGTATGATGAGGAAACTTATCCAGCTTGGTAATTCTCCCCTCCCTGCACGGTTACCGAGTATTGATAACGTCAAATCGGATCTTTTCTCCGACCGGCAAACACTACGACGATTTGCCAGCCAGATCCAACAAACTCTTCATTTCCGTAGATAATTCAGGCAGACGACGTCGACAATCGCGGCGACATTAGCGAGACGTTACCATCAGCTGATGACTAGCAACATGCTAACTTGAACTAGCGCGCATAAGTCACTAGCTAAGTTGGCTAAGCTAGTTGACAAAATGAAGGCAGCTAACGTTAGCTAGCCCGTCCAAGCTAGCGCTAGCTTCTCCGGCTAGCCTCAAGCTAACGATCGCAGCCGCAGCTAAATAAAAGGTACGTCAAACGGATTTTACGCAGCCTTGGTCAAAATTGCCGTCGACCTCCGCGACCCGCTGTGTGGCGCGGGTGTAGTCCGTGTATTTTTAACCCGAAATACGAGCCGCGTCCTCTGGTAATTTTGCTTCGGAATTTTGTGTCAATTTTCACAAAATGGCGCGCGGTCCAAACCTGCGCAGTGAACCGGCCCGGTGGACCAGAGACGCGGACAACCGAGTTAGTGCGGCGCCGCCTAATTATTTCTATGGCGTTAAAACGTCGGCCTCTTGATCTTCTTCGCCCGGTCCATTAGACGCGTCTCGTTATCCAAAAACGTCAAAGGTATATCCACTGACAGCATTATTCCGGCGGGAAGGGGGAACATTTGAAACGACTGAGCTTGGGGGGAAAAACCCTCCTGACAAAATGGCGATGCTCTAGCTTGTTGCCATGGCAACTGTCAATCAAGGAACCCAAATACCCCGGATGTACCAATGACGAATAAAATGTAAGTGGTCAGAGACACTGTTTTTTTTCATCCGACTTTGGCTTGTTGCTACCGCTCAGCAAACATATCTATTTCACACTTATATTTATAGTCTGCCATAATGATAACTTTGCATTTTGAACACATATATACACTATTTATTAGGGATGTGGGAAAAAATCGATTCGAATTCAAATCGCGATTCTCACATTGTGCGATTCAGAATCGATTGTCATTTTTAAAAAATCGATTTTTTAAATTTTTTATTATTATTAGAACAAATGATTATTATTATTTTTTTTTTTTAAATTAATCAATCCAACAAAACAATACACAGCAATACCATAACAATGCAATCCAATTCCAAAACCAAACCCGACCCAGCAACACTCAGAACTGCAATAAACAAAATAATTGAGAGGAGACACAAACACGACACAGAACAAACCAAAAGTAGTGAAACAAAAATGAATATTATCAACAACAGTATCAATATTAGTTACAATTTCAACATAATAGTGATTAAAAATCCCTCTGACATTATCATTTGACATTTATAAAAAAAAAAAAAAAGAACAAGTGTCACAGTGGCTTACACTTGCATCGCATCTCATAAGCTTGACAACACACTGTGTCCAATATTTTCACAAATATGAAAGAAGTCATATTTTTGGTTCATTTAATTTGGTTAAAACAAATTTACATTATTGCAATCAGTTGATAAAACATTGTCCTTTACAATTATAAAAGCTTTTTACAAAAATCTACTACTCTGCTTGCATGTCAGCAGACTGGGGTAGATCCTGCTGAAATCCTATGTATTGAATGAATAGAGAATCCTTTTGAATCGGGAAAAAATTGAATCGAGAATCGTGTTGAATTGAAAAAAAAAAATCGATTTTGAATTGAATCATGACCCCAAGAATCGATATTGAATCGAATCGTGGGACACCCAAAGATTCACAGCCCTACTATTTATTAATAAAATGATGCTATTGTTTATTATATACACTGCAAAAAGTCAGTGTTCAAAAACAAGAACAAAAAAATACAAAAAAGAGGGGTATTTTATTTGAACTAAGCAAAATGATCTGCCAATAGAACAAGAAAATTTGCATTGTCAAGACTTTCCAAAACAAGTCAAATTAGCCAACTTCAATGAACCCAAAAATACCTTAAGATAAGAATATTCTCACTAACAAATGCACTTTTCTTGGTAGAAAAAAAAAAGAGACTTTTTTTGCCTAAAATGTTGAAAAATATTCTTAAATTAAGTAAATGCTAGTGCCATTATCTTGACATAATGATATGCGCTCGGCATTACATTTCTTGAAACCAGCAAACTTATACTAAAAACTAATTTATTGTTCTTAATGGAAAGGCAACAAGGCAACCGCTTGTTACTCTCGGGGTCTCCTAGCCGCTCAGGCAAATCATATGGTCTAAAAATGCATTTTTCCATCGATAACATGACATCATCGCGCCAAGTGCGTGCTCTTTCAGTCAATTAGTGCGCATATATACAGCTTGGCCCCCGGCCAAAATTTTTTTAATTGTAATTTTGAAGATTTTATCTATTTACTGTATTTATTTCTGTACAAAATTGTTAGAAATGTCACATGTTAAATGTTTAAATATTAACTGTCAGTTTACTGTATTGTGCCAACTGTACTACTATATGAGTACGTATTTTGTATTGTTTCATTGAAAATAAAACAGCAAAGTTTATTTGGCCGTCACCCGTTTTAATTATGAGACACAATTGTGTCAAAGTCATGTTTTTTTTTTTTCATGCTTGAAATAAGGAATTATTACTTTAAAAAAGTAGTTTTATAATTGTGAGTGTTGATGACACGGCTTTGCAACACTTGATATTCTAGTTTCAAGCATGTTTTAACTCAATATAGGTCATAACATCTCAGCAACAAGCTGCAATATCTTACTGAGATAATTTAGGACCAAAACCCTTAAAACAAGTAAAACACTCTAACATAAAATCTGCTTAGTGAGAAGAATTATCTTATCAGACAGAAAATAAGCAAATATCACCCTTATTTGAGATATTTAATCTTACTTAGATTTCAGTTTTTGCAGTGTACTGTAGCCTTATTTTTAAATATTTTCCCCCACCAACTCATCATTACACTGCAAAAACTTAAATCTAAGTAAGATTAAATATCTCAAATAAGGGTGATATTTGCTTATTTTCTGTCTGATAAGATAATTCTTCTCACTAAGAAGATTTTATGTTAGTGTTTTACTTGTTTTAAGGGTTTTGGTCCTAAATGATCTCAGTAAGATATTACAGCTTATTGCTGAGATGTTATGACCTATATTGAGTAAAACATGCTTAAAACTAGAATATCAACTGATGCAAAGCTGTGTCATCAACACTCACAAGTACAAAACTACTTTTTTAAAGTAATAATTTCTTACTTCAAGCATGAAAAAAATTCATGATGCCAAGCGCATATCATTATGTCAAGATAATGGCACTAGCATTTACTTAATTGAAGAATATTTTTCAACATATTGAGCAAAAAGGTCTCGTTTTTTCTACCAAGAAAAGTATACTTATTTTAAGGTATTTTTGGGTTCATTGATGTTAGCTAATTTTACTTGTTTTGGAAAGTCTTGACAAGCCGAATTTTCTTGTTCTATTGGCAGATCATTTTGCTTAGTTCAAATAAAATACCCCTAATTTCTTATTTTTTTTTCTTGTTTTTGAACACCAATTTTTTGCAGTGTAGTACTAGTCCAGCAAAACAAGTTAGGTTATTTATTGTGTTTTTTTTATATAAATATTTATATTTTTAAAGTATTTTAAGTATGTTTTTGAAGTGTTAGTACATTAGGTGCACCACATTTTAAGAGTGTCACAATGTCTTGGTGGAACGGTTGAAGTGGTTTGAAAAATGTGGAGGGGGTAATCGCCAGAAAAAATGGTAAAAAAAGGGTTTGAAAAAACGTGAATTCCTGGAATTGTTTTGAACTTGAAAAAATGATAGTTTGAATGTGTAGGATGAGTGGAATTTGTTGAAGGTGGGATGGTTTGAATAGGTTGAAAAATGTGGAAATGGTGGAAGTTTGAAAAACAACCAATTCATTTTGAATGGGAAAAATGTCCCGGGAAACTTGGAATTCTGGGAATTTTTGGAATGTTTCAAGGAAAATCCCGCGATTCCCATATAGGCTGAACAGTTTGAAGTTGGAACGGTTTGAATTGGATAAAAAATGTGGGAGTGGTGGAACTTTGAAACATTTCCTATTCTTTTCAATGGGAATTTCAGGAAAAGAGAGAGTTTTTGGAAAATGCAAAACAAATTGAATGTTCTGAATTAGATTAAATGTGTTGGAGTTTTTCAAATAGGTCGAGAAATGTTGAAGTAGCAACCTTTTTAATTGAGAAATGGTATTACGGAGTTCCTGGAGTTTCGGGAAAACCGGGAATTTTTCCAGTTAAAAAAACTAGTTCATTTTTCGTCCTGATTAAGAGAAATTATTTTTGTTTTTTCAGTTCAGTTCAGTTTCAGTTTATTTGGAACATGCATACGATACAATGTAATTCATCACGCAATTCCAGTAGTTTCATTACAGCACGTCCAAAAAGGAGTAGGAAGAAGCAGAGCTTATTTAAAGGCCTACTGAAATGAAATTTTCTTATTTAAACGGGGATAGCAGATCCATTCTATGTGTCATACTTGATCATTTCGCGATATTGCCATATTTTTGCTGAAAGGATTTAGTAGAGAACATCGACGATAAAGTTCGCAACTTTTGGTCGCTGATAAAAAAAGCCTTGCCTGTACCGGAAGTAGCGTGACGTCGCAGGTTGAAGGGCTCCTCACATTTGCACATTGTTTACACCAGCAGCGAGAGCGATTCGGACCGAGAAAGCGACGATTACCCCATTAATTTGAGCCAGGATGAAAGATTCGTGGATGAGGAACGTTAGAGTGAAGGACTAGAGTGCAGTGCAGGATGTACCGTAATTTCCGGACTATAAGCCGCTACTTTTTCCCCTGGTTCTGGTCCCTGCGGCTTATACAAGGGTGCGGCTTATTTACGGCCTGTTCTTCTCCGACACCGACGAAGAGGATTTCGGTGGTTTTAGTACACAGGAGGAAGACGATGACACAATGATTAAAGACTGACTTTTCATATACCGGTAGGCTGGTTATTTTGATAACGTACAGGCGAGCACTTTGTATTACTTTGCAGCGTTGTATTATTTGTACTCTGCACAAATGCTGTTCGCCATGTCAAAGATGTGAAAGTTTGATTGAATGATTGAAAGATTTATTGTTAATAAATGGGACGCTTTGCGTTCCCAAACAGTCATCTCTGTCCCGACAATCCCCTCCGTGGTAGCAGGAACCCCTATATACTACGCTAATTGCACATCAAAACCCTGCGGCTTATAGTCGGGTGCGGCTTATATATGGAGCAATCTGTATTTTCCCCTAAATTTAGCTGGTGCGGCTTATAGTCAGGTGCGGCTTATAGTCCGGAAATTACGGTATCTTTTTTCGCTCTGGCCGTAACTTAGGTACAAGCTGGCTCATTGGATTCCACACTTTCTCCTTTTTCTATTGTGGATCACGGATTTGTATTTTAAACCACCTCGGATACTATATCCTCTTGAAAATGAGAGTCGAGAACGCGAAATGGACATTCACAGTGACTTTTATCTCCACGACAATACATTGGCGAAGCACTTTAGCTACGGAGCTAACGTGATAGCATCGTGCTTAACTGCATATAGAAACAGACGAAATAAGCCCCTGACTGGAAGGATAGACAGAAGATCAACAATACTACCAAACCCTGGACCTGTAACTACACGGTTAATGCTTTCCAGCCTGGCGAAACCTAGCAATGCTGTTGCTAACGACACCATTGAAGCTAACTTAGCTACGGGACCTCGACAGAGCTATGCTAAAAACATTAGCTCTCCACCTACGCCAGCTCTCATCTGCTCATCAACACCCGTGCTCACCTGCGTTCCAGCGATCGACGGCGCGACGAAGGACTTCACCACGATGATCGGTGCGGTCGGCGGCCCGGAGACGGAGGAAGTCAACCCAGACAGGTGAGGACAGCGGCGCGGCGGTGGACGGCGTTGTAGCTTTCGACGACACCCCGGCCGCCATCAGAGTCGGCAAGAAACATATATTTCCCCAAAGTTATGTACGTGACATGCACATAGCGCCACGCACGCACGGGCAAGCGATCAAATGTTTGGAAGCCAAAGCTGTACTCACGGTAGCGCGTCTGCTATCCAAGTCAAAGTCCTCCTGGTTGTGTTGCTGCAGCCAGCCGCTAATACACCGATCCCACCTACAGCTTTCTTCTTTGCAGTCTCCATTGTTAATTGAACAAATTGCAAAAGATTCATCAACATCCGATGTCCAGAATACTGCGGAATTATGTGGTGAAAACAGACGACTTAAGCTGGCGACCGTGCTATTCCAAAATGTCTCCTTCAACCCTTGACGTCACGCGCAAACGTCATCATTCCTAGACGTTTTCAGCCGGAAGTTTCCCGGGAAATTTAAAATTGCACTTTATAAGTTAACCCGGCCGTATTAGCATGTGTTGCAATGTTAAGATTTCATCATTGATATATAAACTATCAGACTGCGTGGTCGGTAGTAGCGGCTTTCAGCAGGCCTTTAATCCTACCACTTTTCATACCGTAGCAATTTTATCCTTGTTCTCTGTAAAAGAAGAGTGAACAAATAAATAATAAATAAATAATATGCCATAGTAAGCATACACATGTTGAACACATAAATAATGTTTGTCTCAATAAAAAAAAGGGTTCAAGATGTTCATCATAATTCTTGTTCTGTGTACTTTGTGAACGCTTGTTGTTTGAAGAGTCTCTTAAACTGAATCATATTGGTGCTTTGTTTGATTTCTTTGGTTAATCCATTCCATATTTTAATTCCACATACTGATATACTAAAGGTTTTAAGTTTTGTACGAGCATACAAATGTTTTAAATGAGATTTTCCTCTAAGGTTATAATTCTCCTCTTTTGTTAAGAAGAATTGTTGTACATTCTTGGTTAGCAGGTTATAGTTTGCTTTGTACATAATTTTTAGCTGTTTGCAAATGCACCAAATCGTTGAATTTCAATAATTGTGATTTAATAAATAAAGGGTTTGTATGTTCTCTATATCAAACATTATGTATTATTCTTAATGATCTTTTTTGTAACACAGTTAGTGAATGAAGTGTACTTTTGTAGTTGTTTCCCCATATTTCTACACAATAACTCAGATATGGTAACACTAGTAAGCAGCAGAGAAAAATAATGTTAGAAAAAGAATAACCCTTAATAATAAATCATATTTTTCAATTATACAAATACAATATATTAAAACTGAGTAATAAATATTTAAATTAACACATTTTCTTTTTACAAAGGGTGAACGTTCTTTGAATAAATAAAACTGTTGACAGTCTGATATGGACTTACCATGCAATTGCTATTCAGCACTTTTTAAAGGCCTACTGAAAGCCACTACTACCGACCACGCAGTCTGATAGTTTATATATCAATGATGAAATCTTAACATTGCAACACATGCCAATACGGCCGGGTTAACTTATAAAGTGCAATTTTAAATTTCCCGCTAAAATTCCGGTTGAAAACGTCTTTGGATGATGACATATGCGCGTGACGTAGCCAGTGAAACAGAAGTATCGGTACCCCATTGAAAACAATACAAAATAGCTCTGTTTTCATCTCATAATTCCACAGTATTCTGGACATCTGCGTTGGTGAATCTTTTGCAATTTATTTAATGAACAATGGAGACTGCAAAGAAGAAAGTTGTAGGTGGGATCGGTGTATTAGCGGCTGGCTATAGCAACACAACCAGGAGGACTTACTTGGATAGCAGACGCGCTAGCCGACGCTAGCCGCCAACCGACGCTAGCCGCCAACCGCACGGATGATCGGGTGAAGTCCTTCGTCGCACCGTCGATCGCTGGAACGCAGGTGAGCACGGGTGTTGATGAGCAGACGAGGGCAGGCTGGCGTAGGTGGAGCGCTAATGTTTTTATCATAGCTCTGTGAGGTCCGGTTGCTAAGTTAGCTTCAATGGCGTCGTTAGCAACAGCATTGTTAAGCTTTGCCAAGCTGAGAATGATTAACCGTGTAGTTACATGTACATGGTTTAATAGTATTGTTGATCTTCTGTCTATCCTTCCAGTCAGGGATTTATTTATTTTGTTTCTATCTGCATTTGAGCCAGATGCTATCACGTTAGCTCAGTAGCTAAAGAGCTTCGCCGATGTATTGTCGTGGAGATAAAAGTCACTGTAAATGTCCATTTCGCGTTCTCGACTCTCATTTTCAAGAGGATATAGTATCCGAGGTGGTTCAAAATACAAATCCGTGATCCACAATAGAAAAAGGAGAGAGTGTGAAATCCAATGATCTAGCTTGTACCTAAGTTACGGTCAGAGCGCAAAAATATATGTCTTGCACTGCATCCTAGTCCGTCACTCTAACGTTCCTCATCCACGAATCTTTCATCCTCGCTCAAATTAATGGGGTAATCGTCGCTTTCTCGGTCCGAATCGCTCTAGCTGCATTGAAAACACTAGGAAAATATGAGGAGGCGAACAACTGACTACGTCACGCTACTTCCGGTAGGGGCAAGGCTTTTTTTTATCAGAGACCAAAAGTTGCGAACTTTATCGTCGTTGTTCTATACTAAATCCTTTCAGCAAAAATATGGCAATATCGCGAAATGATCAAGTATGACACATAGAATGGATCTGCTATCCCCGTTTGAATAAAAAAATGTCATTTCAGTAGGCCTTTAAAGTCCCATCATATCAATGAACCATCATTTTTTTGCAGTCTGCATATGAATGTAGACAAGAATGAAATGCACTCATTTTAAAGAGTAAACACCAATGATATACACACATATACAACACACTAAGGGTATTTAAATAACAGCACGTTGTGCAAAAAGTACTGAAATATTTAACAGTTGGACATGTGCATTCAAAATGTAAATAAAGTCAAATTTAGTCCAACTGTAAAGGTTATTTTAGCTGATGGTCGAAAATCTTTTTACGAGTTGTGGGTGTGTGTATTTTTGCACTCACATTGCAGCTGAAATCTACCTGGTGACCAAATTATTATACATGTTTGCTGAAATACCTAAAACAATGTAGGAACATTGCAAATTATGATGTAGTCATTCAGAATTCAATTAAAAATCATTTTTGGAAATTTATGGAAAGTTATTGTAAGGCAGGCCTCATCTACGTTTTCTTAAATGTTCTATGTTTACAAAATGTAAGTGGACTTATTTGATTATATAATATTTGTGTGAATGCTCCAAAGCATTCACACAAATTATTGTCTACACCAAAATTAATCTATTTCTTCTTCTTCTTCTCCTCTAGATTTTGGCGCGCTCTACCTTCCACATTTTTCACCCGATTCAAACTGTTCCAACTTCTAACTGTTCAGCCTATTCGGGAATCGCGGGCTTTCCCTTGACAAATTCCCAACATTCCCAGATTTCCCAGAATTCCAGGTTTTCCGGGACATTTTTCCCATTCAAAAGAATTGGCCATTTTTCAAACTTCCACTATTTCCTCATTTTTCAACCGATTCAAACCATTCCACCTTCAACATATTCCACCATCCTGGAAATTTAAACTACCTTTTTTCCAAGTTCAAAAAAATCCCGGGATTTTCCAGAATTCCTGGTTTTCCAGGAACTACTCCTTCCACATTTTTCAACGCATTTCAAACTTTCCACTGTTAAAACATTTCTCTTAATCAGGACAAAAAATCCGTAATACCATTTCTCACTTAAAAATGTTACTACTTCAACATTTCTCGACCGATTTGGAAAATTCCAACACATTTAATTAAACTCATTCAGAAAATGTAAAACATTTTTTGCGTTTCCCCAAAATCCCCACATTTCCGTGAAATTCACATTAAAAAAATTTGACCTTTTTCAACGTTCCACAACTCCCACATGTTTTATCCGATTCAAACCGTTCCAACTTCAAAATATTCCGCCTGTTCAGGAATTGTGTGCTCATTTTCAACAATTGTAAAAAAATATTCCCGGATTTCCTAGAATTCTCAATTTTTGGGGACATTTTCCCCATTTTAAAATGAATTATCAAGTTTTTACACTTCCACAATTCCCACAATTTTCAACCAATTCAAACTATTCGACTTTCAACATATTTCACTCATTTTGCACATTCAAACTATATTTTTTTCAAGTTAAAAACAATTCCAGGAATTCCAAGAATTCCCGTTTTTTCAAACCCTTTTTGCACCCTTTTTTCTGTCGACTACTCCTTCCACATTTTTCAACCCACTTCAACCATTCCACTGACAAAACATTCCTCTTGATTAGGAAAAAAAAACAAAGTTGTTTTTTGGACTGGAAAAATTCCAGGTACTCTGTAATACCATTTCTCAATTAAAAATGTTGCTACTTCAACATTTATCGACCGTTTTGAAAAACTCCAACACATTTAAACTCATTTAGAACATTCACATTTTTTAGCATTTTCCAAAAAATTCCCTCTTTTCCCGAAATTCACAAATGTCCGTGAAATTCCCATTGAAAAGAATAGGACATTTTTAAAAGTTCCACAATTCCCACATTTCTTATCCGATTTAAACCGTTCCAACTTCAAACTGTTCAGCCTATATGGGAATCGCGGGATCTCCCGTTAAACATTGCAAAAATTCCCAGATTTCCCAGAATTCCAGGTTTTCCGTGACATTTTTCCCATTCAGAATGAATTGGTCGTTTTTTAAACTTCCACCATTTCCAAATTTTTCAACTTATTGAAACCATTCCACCTTCAACACATTCCACACATCCTACACATTCAAACTATAATTTTTTCAAGTTCAAAACAATTCCAGGAATTCACATTTTTTCAAACCCTTTGTTCACCCTTTTTTCTGGCGATTACCCCTTCCACATTTTTCAACCCACTTCAACCGTTCCACCGACAAATAATTCCTCTTAATCAGGACAAAGAAACAAAGCTGTTTTTTGAACTGGAAAAATTCCCGGTTTTCCCGAAATTCCAGGAATTCTGTAATACCATTTTTCAATGAAAAATGTTACTATTTCAACATTTCTCAACCGATTTGAAAAATTCCAACACATTTAAACTAATTCAGAACATTCACATTTGTTTGCATTTTCCCAAAATTCACAAATTTCCATGAACTTCCCATTGCAAAGAATGGGACATTTTTCAAAGTTCCACAACTCCCACATTTCTTCTCCGTGTCAGGCTTGTCCCTGACAGTTTGGTCAAGTTTTAGTTTTTTCTCTGTGTTTGTTTTATTTCCTGTCAGCACTCTTATTTTGGTTCAGTTTCCTGTTTGTCTCCCTGAGTGCTGTGTCCCCTCAGCTGTGGCTGATTGGCACCTGGCCACACCTGGTGTCAATCAGCCAGCTGCTATTTGAACCTGCCTTCCCATCCAGTCTGTGCTGGATTATTGTAGCTTCTACCTGTCACTACTACCTGTCATAATACTTGTCGTTGTAGCTCTGTCTACTTTTGTTCACTCTGCTCATGTCATAGTTCCTTCGTGTCACAGTAAGTGTTTTTGTTTCTTGTCCACAGTTAGCCTTTGTGCTATTTTAGTTCATAGCCAAGTTTGTTCTCCGCCTTGCGCGCGCCTTTTGTTTGTACCCTTTTGTTTGTTTTTTTGCTATAGTGTTAAATTAAATCATGTTTTCTCGCACAATGCCTGCCGCCTTCTCTGCATCTTGGGGTTCGTCATCAACACACTTTGACAATCCGATTAAAACCTTTTCAACTTCAAACTGTTCAGCCTTTTTGGGAATCGTGGGCTTTCCCTTGACAAATTCCCAGATTTCCCAGAATTCCAGGTTTGCCGGGACATTTTTCCCGTTCAAAATGAATTGGCCATTTTTGTAACTTCCACCATTTCCACATTTTTCAACCTGTTCAAACCATTCCACCTTCAACATATTCCACTCATCCTGCACATTCAAACTATTATTTTTTCAAGTAAAAAAAAATTCCAGGAATTCCCAGAATTCCCGTTTTTTCAAACCCTTTTTTTCTACCCTTTTTACTGACGATTACCCCTCCCACATTTTTCAACCCACTTCAACCGTTCCACCAACAAATAATTCCTTTTAATGAGGGAAAAAAAACAAAGTTGTTTTTTGAACTGGAAAAATTATCAGTTTTCCTGAAATACCAGGAATTACGTAATACCAATTCTCAATTAAAAATGTTACTACTTAAACCTTTCTCGGCCGATTTGAAAAATTCCAACACATTAAAACTCATTTAAAACATTAAATTTTTTTTGCATTTTCCCAAAAATTCCCTCTTTTTCTGAAATTCCCACATTTCCATGAAATTCCCTTAGAAAAGAATGGGACATTTTTCAAAGTTACACAACTTCCACATTTTTTTATCCGATTCAAACCGTTCCAACTTCAAACTGTTCAGCCTATTCGGGAATCGCGGGCTTTCTCTTGACAAATTCCCAGATTTCCCATAATTCCAGGTTTTCCTGGACATTTTTCCCATTCAAAATGAATTGGCCATTTTTCCAACTTCCACCATTTCCATATTTTTTAACTGATTGAAACCATTTTACCTTCAACATAATCCACTCACCCTGCACATTCAAACTATCATTTTTCCAAGTTCAAAAAAATTCCAAGAATTGCCAGAATTCCCATTTTTTCAAACCCCTTTTTCACCCTTTTTTTTGTAGATTACTCCTTCCACATTTTTCAACCGTTCCGACAAATAATTTCTCTTAGTCAGGAAAAAAATAGTTGTTTTTTTAACTGGAAAAATTCCCGGTTTTCCAGGAATTCCGTAATACCATTTCTCAATTAAATATGTTGCTACTTCAACATTTCTCGACCGATTTGAAAAACTCCAACACATTTAAACTCATTCAGAACATTAATTTTTATTTGCATTTTCCCAAAAAATCCCTCTTTTCCCGAAATTCCCAAATTTCCGTGAAATTCCCATTGAAAAGAATAGGATATTTTTCAAAGTTCCACAACTGCCACATTTTTTATCCGATTCAAACCATTCCAACTTCAAACTGTTCAGCCTATTCGGGAATTGCGGGTTTTTTCTTGACAAATTCCAAAAATTCCCAGATTTCCCAGAATTTCAGGTTTTCCGGGACATTTTTCCCATTCAAAATAAATTGGCCATTTTTCAAACTTCCACCATTTCCACATTTCTCAACCTATTCAAACCATTCCACCTTCAACACATTCCACTCACCCTGCACATTCAAACTATCATGATTTCAAGTTCAAAACAATTCCAGGAATTCACAGAATTCACGTTTTTTTCAAACCCTTTTTTCACCCTTTTTTCTGTCGACTACTCCTTCCACATTTTTCGACCCACTTCAACCGTTCCACCGACAAATCATTCCTCTTAATCAGGACAAAAAAACAAAGTTGTTTTTTGAACTGGAAAAATTACCAGTATTCCAGGAATTCCGTAATACCATTTTTCGATGAAAAATGTTACTACTTCAACATTTCTCAACCGATTTGAAAAATTCCAACATATTTAAAGTCATTCAGAACATTCAAAATGTTTTGCCTTTTCCCCCAAATTCTCTCTTTTCCCAAAATTCCCAATTTTCCATGCACTTCCCATTGAAAAGAATGGGACATTTTTCAAAGTTCCACAAGTCCCACATTTTTTATCCGATTCAAATCTTCCCAACTTAAAACTGTCCAGCCTATTGGGGAATCGCGGGCTTTTCCTTGAAAAATTCAAAAATATCCCAGATTTCCCATATTCCAGGACATTTTTCCCATTCAAATAGAATTGGTCATTTTTCAAACTTCCACCATTTCCACATTTGTCAATCTATTCAAACCATCCCACCTTCAACATATTCCACTCATCCTGCACACATTAAAACTATCATTTTTTTCAAGTTAAAAACTTCAACATTTCTCGACAGATTTGAAAAACACCAACACAATGAAACTCATTCAGAACATTCAAATTTTTTTGCATTTTCCAAAAATTCCCACTTTTCCCGAAATTCCCAAATTTCCATGAAATTCCCATTGAAAAGAATGGGACGTTTTTCAAAGTTCCACAACTTCCACATTTTATATCTGATTCAAACAGTTCCAACTTCAAAATATTCAGCCTGTTCAGGAATTGTGTGCTCCTTTTCAACAATTGTAAACAAAATTCCCTGATTTCATAGAATTCTCAGTTTTTAGGGACATTTTTAGGGCTCTGTACCGAGGATGTCGTTGTGGCTTGTGCAGCCCTTTGAGACACTTGTGATTCAGGGCTATATAAATAAACATTGATTGATTGATTGACATTTTCCACACTTCCACAATTCCCACATTTGTCTACCTATTCAAACCATTCCACATTCAACACATTCCACTCATCTAACTAACATTTTCCCAAGTTCCAAACCAAATTCTGGTTTTCCTGTAAATTCAAATGCTTCCAACATTCAAACTATTCTTACACATACTACATTCTGTCAGCATTTCAGTTCAACTTCAGCATTTGAGCATTCACACGTATTGCCTCATCGAGTAAGACTATATTTTGCTGTGAAAAATACTAAAACTGATGGGATAAGCAGGATTTGGAACATCATGTGTTTACATATGCACATTTCTACATTTCTGAAAAGGAGTCGCAAGAAGAAAAGCATAAATTTAAACCCACCCCTTCTCTGTCTTACTGATAGTTTATTTGTGCAGTAACTTTTACATGTTTACATTAAATTCACTTCCTGTTGGAAAGAAGGAAAGAAATGAATAGGTAATGGAGATAGTCGATGCACGTTCTGTATTACTTAATATTGAGGAATCTGTTGGAGTCTTTGTTGTTTTGGTTGGCTTCAGCTGCAACAAGTCTTTATGAGTTGTGTCTTTTATGGCCTTCGTCGAGATGATGTCATCTGCTGTATTTGTCCAATTCCTTGATGTCTTTAACAAGAGGTATCACGGCCTCTTCTTGTCCTCCATGATTTAACTTGATGTATATGTTACTGTTGGCACTCCTAAATTTACTTTAAGTTAAACAATTGCAAAATGTATTTACCCGACAACAATTTTGATGTTAATTTGGCATTTTAACAATGCTGTTTGAACAAAATAATAACTTATGTTCACTGCCTTATGAGCTTAAACAATTTAGGATACAAGAAAATATCATTTATTTCATTTTATTACTGAGTGATGTTCGCAACTTGTTTTAATGGAATAAAAGTTTAAAATATATCAAATAGCAAAATTATTATGCCAAACGTATTTACTAAGAATATTTTGTAGCTCTTTTACTGTACTGAGTCGCCACCATGCTTAAAGTGAAATATATCATTTAACCACAAGAGGGCAGTAGAGGTTCATGTTAGTTGAAATTTCACAGGGCACTTTATTATGTACAATCTAATGACTATGTAACGCAGGAGCAAAGATAATAATGTAACAGACATGTTACTTCGACAATATATTTATTACTGTAGTTTGCAGTAATAAGTCAAGCTGTTCTCTAAGCTTTTACGGACGGTATATTGCAGGGGTGTCAAAGTTGTTTTCATTGAGGGCCACGCCGCAGTCATGGCTGCCATTAGAGGGCTGCTTGTAACAGTAAATAATTCATGAATTTGCCTATGAATTGAAATATTAAAACATTTTTTTACATAAAAGGCAAAAAAAAAAAGTGGATTTTACCACTGTTTTTTACAGAAAAAAGACTGGCAGCTCAGTTGCCAGACTTTAACTGTAAAATATATGGTGTTTTTTATTATTATTATTATTATTTTTACAACATACCGCTGTTTAATTTTATTTTGGCAACTCAGCTGCCAGTTTTTTTTACCATAATAAAATGTAGTACCATAAAATCATCAACCGTGGACTTTACAGTTAAAAAAAAGAAAAAAAAAAGAAAAAACCTGACAGCTCAGTCGACATAATTTTACTGTAAAAAATTGGTCGTGTTTTTTCAACTTACAGTAATATGCTGTAAAAAAAACCTCCCTAAATTTTACAGTAAAATCTATTGGTCATTTTTATAGTTTTTACAATTTTATGGATAACTTGCTTTGAAATCATAAGTTAAGCAGATATTTAAGTATTTATTTGGATTTTGACTAAAAAAAGTTAGATGATATAATATTTGTTGCAATATTGGACACAATTTTTTTCCCCTCTCAAACTAGAAAAACAGTTTTTGTGTTATTATTTATTAGTATCAACATTTCGGCTCTTTCTCATTACTTAATGCCATTTGGCTTTTTTTTTCTTCAATTGTTTACATTGTTTATTTTATTTCTACAGTATGATAAAAAATGCACCCTGGTTCACACTTTGGACATCCCTGTTTTAGGTTATTTTATAGCAAAGCTAGAACAAAGCTAAATCCATACATATTCAGTCTAATGCTTGTGGTAACAGGGGGTCACAGGTCATGTTGGTGGGGGACAGTACTATAATTTAGATTGCAAATGAACCCCTACTCTATTAATTAATAACATTTTCTTGCTTTTGATTAGCTTTATTAAATTCTAATGTTATTTGTTACATTTGTATGTTTCTATTTTCATCAACACTGCGCAAGCTATATCATCATATTTGAAAAAATATGAACTATTTGCTTAGATATTGTTATTCGACACCTTTCCTTTGTCACAGTGGTGCATGTAGGTGATGGCGTGACCTCAGGATGCAGAGACAAAAGGCAGCGTGCAGGTCAAAGAATTGAATGATTTACTTAAAGAGTACCGTATTTTCCGCACAATAGGGCGCACCGGATTGTAAGGCGCACTGCCGATGAGCGGGTCTATTCAGGTCTATTTTCATACAAAAGGTGCACCAAATTATAGGACGCATTAAATGGGTCATAATATATATATATTTTTCTAAATTTAAAACACTTCCTTGTGGTCTACATCAGTGTTTTTCAACCACTGTGCCGCGACACACCAGTGTGCCGTGAGATACAGTCTGGTGTGCCGTGGGAGATTTTCTAATGTCACCTATTTAGGTTAAAAATATTTTTTGCAAACCAGTAATTATAATCCGCAAATAATGTGCCGTTGTTGAGTGTCTGTACTGTCTGGAGATCGGCAGTCTTACCACGTTATACTCTTCCATATCAGTAGGTGGCAGCAGGTAGCTAATTGCTTTGTAGATGTCGGAAACAGCGGGAGGCAGGGTGAAGGTAAAAAGGTATCTAATGCTTAAACCAAAAATAAACAAAAGGTGAGTGCCCCTAAGAAAAGGCATTGAAGCTTAGGGATGGCTATGCAGAACGAAACTAAAACTGAACTGGCTGCAAAGTAAACAAAAACAGAATGCTGGACGACAGCAAAGACTTACTGTGGAGCAGAGACGGCGTCCACAAAGTACATCCAAACATGACATGACAATCAACGATGTCCCCATACTAAAATATTTTGGTAGATTTTTGAGCGCCGTGTGTAATGTTCAATATTTTCACTGGAACATATAACATGTTGGTGTTGTTTACTTGAGTCATATTGCAGTCTGCATGTATCTCTTATGTATGACTGCCATCTACTGGTCACACTAATCATTTCACCATATACCAAATAAAATAGCTTCGAGGTGGGTAAGCACAACCAGAATTATTCCATACATCAGGCACACCGGGTTATAAGGCACACTGTCGAGTTTTGAGAAAATGAAAGGATTTTAAGTGCGCCATATAGTCCAAAAAATATGGTAAAAACCAGCAGGAACAAGCGTAAGGCACGCAGTAGTGGTAGAGTAATGCATGCACAATGACAAACGGCAATAATCCAGCGCCGGCAAGGAGCAACAAGTGAACCTAAATAGACTTTATTCTCTTGAGTGACATTTTCTGTTGCAGATGTTACATGTGTCTGTCTCTGGTTTGTCACAGCTGTCAATTTGCCTTCTGCGGACCCGTCTTTTTGTGGCGGCATATGCCATTTGCTTCTCCCTTGATTTGAGATGTTTAGTCAGGGCTCCACCCACTTGGACCAGTTGGCTGCCAAGCGTTCTCAGGACTCCATGTTGATGCCCAGAGCCTTCATATCGCGCTTTACGTCACTGTACCACAGCTGTGGCCGCCCGGGGGTTTTTCTTCCGGGTGCTTGCTCTCCGTACAGGAGGTCCTTGGGGATACGACCGTCTGGCATGCGGAGCATGAGGCCTCGCCAGTAAAGTTGGCGCTGTGTGAGCAGTGCAAATTTTCTGGGCAGACCTGCGCAAGACAAAACCTCAGTGTTGGGGGTCTTGTTTTGCCACAATATTCCTAGGATGCTTCTCATGTGGAAAGTGTCTCTGGCCTTTCTTGCCTAGTGTACATGGTCCATGTCTCACTGCCATAAAGCAGTGTGCTGATGACAGGCATTATCTTGGTCTTCAATGTCAGCTTGGAGTTGGTCCACACACCCATTGAGACGTGTGAGGGTTGTGGCTGCCTTCCCAAATCATATATCGATCTCTACATCCAGGGAGGAGATGTGGGTGATGGTGGAGCCAAGGTATGTCAACTGATAGACCACATCCACCTCATATTCGTCGTCGATGGTGATGGCTGGTGGTGTTTCGGTACCTTGTTCCAGGGCATTGATCTTTTTCAGGCTGATGGTGAGCCTGAAGACTCTGCAGACCTGATTGAAGCAGTCCATCAGGGGCCACTACTGCTGCATCTTCAGCAAAAAGCATGTCTCTGATAAGGGCCGCACAGTCCCCCACTTATCTCTGTGAAATAATTCAACCAAGCTCTGGGTCAGCTTGGGTGGTCAGCCAACCTTGGGCAGGATTCTGAAAGGGCCTTCCCTGCTAACATTTATGAACGTCTTGGTGAGGTCAATGAAAGCGACGTATGGGGCTGTTCTCTGCACTTCTCCTGGAGCTGACGGAGGGAGAAGACTATGTCAACCGTTGATTTTTCAGCTCGGAAATCGCAATGGACTCTGGGTAGAGATGCTACGCAAGTTTCGCAAGGCGGACCAGGATGACTCGGGTAAAGACTTTTCCTACAATGCTGAGTAACGAGATGCATCTGTAGTTGTTGCAATTGCTTCCATCGCCCTTATTTTTGTGCAGAATAAGGATCTTGGCGCCCTTATTGTCTTTTGGTACAGCTCCTTTCTAGCACTGGCAGAGGACTTCCTACAATGGGAGCACTAAGGTAGTCTTGCAGTTCTTAATCTGATCATGGGGAATCCTGTCGCCACCTGGCGCTTTCCTTGAGGTCAAGCTAAGTTCCTCTGTGGTCTGCTCGGTGTTGAGCTCGATGAGATCAAGGGCTGCGGTCAACAACATTTTGCCTGGAGTAGAGGTCGGAATAGTGTTTCACCCATCTCCACCCATTTTTTTTTCTTTTTCTTTTTTTTATCTCTCCATCTGTTTCCCCATGTTTGCGATGATTTCCCCAGTGTTGGATTTAAAGGGAGCCGTGTTGTTCTGCACCGGTCCTATTACCGTCTTGGTGCCGTCGTACATTTCTCTGATGTTCCCTGTAATAGCTGCTGTCTAGATGGTTTCGCAGAGCTCTATCCAGTACTTGTTGGCACAGCGTCTGGGAGTCTGTTCAGCTTTGCTCCTGGCAGTCCGGAGGATCCGCAGATTTCTCTCGCTGGGTGACCGCTTTTATTCTGCTAGGGCGGCGCGTTTGACTTCAATGATATGGGTCATGTCAGTGGACTTTGCTTCAAACCAGTCAGGTGACTTTGAGGTCTTCCTCTCAAAGATGGCCAAAGAGGTGCAATGCATGGTGTCCTGCAAGATCCCCCATTTCTCCGTAGCAGGGTCCAGTTGACTCTCGAACCTTACGGCAAACTGCTCCACTAGGTCTGGTTAGCTCATCTCGCTGACGTCGGTGCAAGGGATCCCGTTCTTTTAGTCACGATGGAACCTCTTGGGCTGAAACTTGATCTTGCATGGCGGTTCGTTTGACCAGGATTAGGTCAAACTGGTGCCAGTGCTTTGAGCGAGAGTGTCTCCAGGAGACCTTGTGCTGGGGTTTGGTTTTAAAGAAGGAGTTAGCTATGCATAAGTTTTAGTAACTGCATAACTCCAGCAGTCTTTATCTATTGTCGTTCATCTTGCCGACGCCAAACTGTCCAAGGCACGAAGGTTACGAATCATGATTGGCTCCCACAAAGGCATGGAAGTCGCCCAGTAGAACACGTTCCTTGTTGGGAATACTGCTGATGGTGGCTGCAAGCTTGTCGTAGAACTTGTCCTTGGCATCCGGTGTGGCAGAGGGTGACGGGACCTGCCGTGGTGTTGAGGAGAAGAAGTCGCTCGGAGCCTTTGCTGGCTGATTCTACCATATTCAGCCGGCTGTTCCTCAGTGCGAAGCCCACTCCTTGTTGACGTGGCTCGTCTGAGTTCTTTCCTTGCCAGAAGAGTGTTTCCAGAGTCAATCCAGAGTCTGCCAGACGTGTTTCCTGCAAAGTGGCAATGGCCCCGTTTACACTGCACACCATATCTGATTTTTGTCTCAGTGAAGTGACACAAATCTTATTTTTTTGCCAGTCTAAACGCTCCAAAGTGCTTCAAATCTGATCTTTTCGCATCAGATTCAGGCCACATCAGGAGGTAGTCCAAATCCGATTGGAATCTGATCTCTTCAAATGTGACTTCAGTCTAAACGCAATGCGACCTGAATGTGACTTTTTCGTCAGCTTTGGGTGAGCTACGTCATTGCACACTCTTGGCACAGCCCGCCAGCAAGAGTGGATATTTAATCACAACATCTGGTATCGGGGAGCAAAGTGTATTTTTGACGGCTGAATTTTCGGTGCATCACTTGTCAATAGTGTGCAAATAACAGGCTATATGTAAAATATGAATATATATTTTGATTCCGAAGAAATAGCGATTGTTGAAGAACCGGAATTGATGCCGTGGCGCATTTGCTTACAAAAAAATAAAGCTAACGTTGATCCACACTGATGTAAACAGTAAATTGGCCCTATTGTGTGAATGTGAGTGTGAATGTTGTCTGTCTATCTGTGTTGGCCCTGCGATGAGGTGGCGACTTGTCCAGGGTGTACCCCGCCTTCCGCCCGAATGCAGCTGAGATAGGCTCCAGCACCCCCCGCCACCCCGAAAGGGACAAGCGGTAGAAAATGGATGGATGGATATATATGTACAGTACAGGCCAAAAGTTTGGACACACCTTCTCATTCAATGCGTTTTCTTTATTTTCATGACTATTTACATTATAGATTGTCACTGAAGGCATCAAAACTATTAATGAACACATGTGGAGTTATGTACTTAACAAAAAAATGTGAAATAACTGAAAACATGTTTTATATTCTAGTTTCTTCAAAAGAGCCACCCTTTGCTCTGATTACTGCTTTGCACACTCTTGGCATTCTCTCGATGAGCTTCAAGAGGTAGTCACCTGAAATGGTTTTCACTTCACAGGTGTCACTTCACAGAGCTTCAAGCACACCTGTGAAGTGAAAACCCTTTCAGGTGACTACCTCTTGAAGCTCATGGAGAGAATGCCAAGAGTGTGCAAAGCAGTAATCAGAGCAAAGGGTGGCTATTTTGAAGAAACTAGAATATAAAACATGTTTTCAGTTATTTCACCTACTTTTGTTAAGTACACAACTCCACATGTGTTCATTCATAGTTTTGATGCCTTCTGTGACAATCTACAATAGTCATGAAAATAAAGAAAACACATTGAATGAGAAGGTGTGTCCAAACTTTTGGCCTGTACTGTACATACATATCTCCATTCATACATTATACTACTTTAATTTATTTTCTGGTGGGAAAAAACCTTTTTTTTAAGGTGTGCCGACCATATCTTTGGTGGCAACTTTTATTTTATTTTGTAGTAGTAGTTTCTTCCTTGCTCATTTACGGAATCTGGTCAACTTCTTTTGTTTTCACTTTATCGAACTGCGCATGCAAGTGACATCAAGGCCACATTGGGGCCACATGCGTGTTTACACTGGAGTCTGATAAAGATCACATTGTACTTGCAATGTAAACAGTTAGCTGGGAAAAATCGGATTTCGAAATAATCCGATTTGGGCCACTTTGGCCTGCAGTGTAAACATAGTCAATGTCCCCATGGAGCCTCTCGAGCTCGTTGTTGATGCTGGCAACTTTCCTGAAGTCACGGACGTCCTGGAGGTCTTGGGAGCGGCCGGTCTGCATTGTGCGGACGTTCCAACAGCCCAGTTTTAGAGCTGACTTTTTCTTGTTATTACCTGGTCTACTTGTCAGATGTCTCCTGATCTCCATGCACCCAATGGAGAAGGCGAACCATGATGGATTGTAAATAATCAAATGTAAATAATCAAATGTAGATACTTATTCTTATTCTTATGCTCTCTGATCTCTCTCTCTATGTCCACTACTTGCTGTACATATCCTACCAAGTCAGTCCTACACTGTTTCAATGTCCATTTCTCTGATGATGCAATTGTTGATGACTGAAGTGTTGATACCAACCAAACCTAAACCCCCCCTCCACACCCCGGATTGTAAATAATGTAAATAATTAAATGTATATACTCTGATGATTATCTTGTGTGATGACTGTATATTATGATGATAGTATATATCTGATAGTATATATCTGTATCATGAATCAATTTAAGTGGACCCCGACTTAAACAAGTTGAAAAACTTATTCGGGTGTTACCATTTAGTGGTCAATTGTACGGAATATGTACTTCACTGTGCAATCTACTAATACAAGTTTCATCTTCTTCCGCTTATCCGAGGTCGGGTCGCGGGGGCAGCAGCCTAAGCAGGGAAACCCAGACTTCCCTCTCCCCAGCCACTTCGTCCAGCTCTTCCCGGGGGATCCTGAGGCGTTCTCAGGCCAGCCGGGAGACATAGTCTTCCCAATGTGTCCTGGGTCTTCCCCGTGGCCTCCTACCGGTTGGACGTGCCCTAGGGAGACGTTCGGGTGGCATCCTGACCAGATGCCCGAACCACCTCATCTGGCTCCTCTTGATGTGGAGGCGCAGCGGCTTTACTTTGAGCTCCCCCCGGATGGCAGAGCTTCTCACCCTATCTCTAAGGGGAAGCCCCGCCACCCGGCGGAGGAAACTCATTTCGGCTGCTTGTACCCGTGATCTTGTCCTTTCAGTCATAACCCAAAGCTCATGACCATAGGTGAGGATGGGAACGTAGATCGACCGGTAAATTGAGAGCTTTGCCTTCCGGCTCAGCTCCTTCTTCACCACAACGGATCGATACAGCGTCCGCATTACTGAAGATGCCGCACCGATCCGCCTGTCGATCTCACGATCCACTCTTCCCTCACTCGTGAACAAGACTCCGAGGTACTTGAACTCCTCCACTTGGGGCAGGGTCTCCTCCGCAACCCGGAGATGGCACTCCACCCTTTTCCGGGTAAGAACCATGGACTCGGACTTGGAGGTCCTGATTCTCATCCCAGTCGCTTCACACTCAGCTGCGAACCGATCCAGTGAGAGCTGAAGATCCTGGCCAGATGAAGTCATCAGGACCACATCATCTGCAAAAAGCAGAGACCTAATCCTGCAGCCACCAAACCAGATCCCCTCAACGCCTTGACTGCGCCTAGAAATTCTGTCCATAAAAGTTATAAACAGAATCGGTGACAAAGGGCAGCCTTGGCGGAGTCCAACCCTCACTGGAAACGTGTCCGACTTACTGCCGGTAATGCGGACCAAACTCTGGCACTGATCATACAGGGAGCATACCCCATACTCTCTGAGCACTCCCCACAGGATTTCCCGAGGGACACGGTCGAATGCCTTCTCCAAGTCCACAAAACACATGTAGACTGGTTGGGCAAACTCCCATGCACCCTCAAGGACCCTGCCGAGAGTATAGAGCTGGTCCAGAGTTCCACGACCAGGACGAAAACCACACTGTTCCTCCTGAATCCGAGGTTCGACTATCCGGCGTAGCCTCCTCTCCAGCACACCTGAATAGACCTTACCGGGAAGGCTGAGTGTGATCCCACGATAGTTAGAACACACCCTCCGGTTCCCCTTCTTAAAGAGAGGAACCACCACCCCGGTCTGCCAATCCAGAGGTACCGACCCCGATGTCCACGCGATGCTGCAGAGTCTTGTCAACCAAGACAGCCCCACAGCATCCAGAGCCTTAAGGAACTCCGGGCGGATCTCATCCACCCCCGGGGCCTTGCCACGAGGAGCTTTTTAACTACCTCAGCAACCTCAGCCCCAGAAATAGGAGAGCCCACCACAGATTCCCCAGGCACTGCTTCCTCATAGGAAGACGTGTTGGTGGGATTGAGGAGGTCTTCGAAGTATTCCCTCCACCGATCCACAACATCCGCAGTCGAGGTCAGCAGAACACCATCCTCACCATACACGGTGTTGATAGTGCACTGCTTCCCCCCCCTGAGGCAGCGGATGGTGGTCCAGAATCGCTTCGAAGCCGTCTGGAAGTCGTTTTCCATGGCTTCCCCGAACTCCTCCCATGTCCGAGTTTTTGCCTCCGCGACCGCCAAAGCCGCACATCGCTTGGCCTGTCGGTACCTGTCCGCTGCCTCAGGAGTCCTATGAGCCAAAAGAACCCGATAGGACTCCTTCTTCAGCTTGACGGCATCCCTCACCGCCGGTGTCCACCAACGGGTTCTAGGATTACCGCCACGACAGGCACCAACTACCTTGCGGCCACAGCTCCAATCAGCCGCCTCGACAATAGAGGCGCGGAACATGGTCCATTCGGACTCAATGTCCAGCACCTCCCTCGTGACATGTTCAAAGTTCTTCCGGAGGTGGGATTTGAAACTCTCTCTGACAGGAGACTCTGCCAGACGTTCCCAGCAAACCCTCACAATGCGTTTGGGCCTGCCAGGTCTGTCCGGCATCCTCCCCCACCATCGCAGCCAACTCACCACCAGGTGGTGATCGGTAGAAAGCTCCGCCCCTCTCTTCACCTGAGTGTCCAAAACATGAGGCCGCAAATCCGACGACACAACTACAAAGTCGATCATGGAACTGCGGCCTAGGGTGTCCTGGTGCCAAGTGCACATATGGACACCCTTATGTTTGAACATGGTGTTCAATCAATCAATCAATGGGAAAACACCTTATTTGCTGGAGGCTGCCCAGCTTTAGGCTACACTAAGCCGGATAAACCCCTACACGAATAATTATTTAGCCTGAGCCCCGTTTCAGCCACACTGAACTATCGTTTAAGGTCCCACTCCTTGGACACATTTTTACACGGGTAAGTGCGCCGTGGATTTCTTGAATCTCCGGCTCTTAGCTTTGTATGGACTCATTGATCGTTTACAAACTGAGTTCGGAGAGGAAGTGATGTCAGAAAGAACTTGCCCCAGCCAGCTTCATAATAAAGTGGTTTCGTAAGTCGGAGCTAACCACTGGAAATATGAAGGCGAGTCATCCAGACATGGCCGTGTTTCTCCTTCTTCTACATGTACAGACGCTTGTGGAAATCACCCATGAATACTTTAAGAAAGTGTTTTTCAACCTTTATTGAGCCAAGGCACATTTTTCTCATTGAAAAAATGCGGAGGCACACCACCTGCACAAAACATTAAAAAATTCAACTCAGCAGCCGATATAGACAATAAAGAGTTGTTCTAGCAATTGTTGGATATGACTTTAAACCCTCACCAAGCATGCATCACTATAGCTCTTGTCTCAAAGTAGGTGTACTGTCACCACCTGTCACATCACGCCCTGACTTATTTTGAGTTTTTTGCTGTTTTCCTGTGTGCAGTGTTTTAGTTCTTGTCTTGCGCTCCTATTTTGGTGGTTTTTTCTCTTTATTTGGTATTTTCCTGTAGCAGTTTCATGTCTTCCTTGACCGCTATTCCCCACACCTGCTTTGTTTTAGCAATCAAGATTATTTCAGTTGTTTTTATCATTCTTTGTGGGGACATTGTTGATTGTCATGTCATGTTCGGATGTACATTGTGGACGCCGTCTTTGCTCCACAGTAAGTCTTTGCTGTCGTCCAGCATTCTGTTTTTGTTTACTTTGTAGCCAGTTCAGTTTTAGTTTCGTTCTGCATAGCCTTCCCTAAGCTTCAATGCCTTTTCTTAGGGGCACTCACCTTTTGTTTATTTTTGGTTTAAGCATTAGATACCTTTTTACCTGCACACTGCCTCCCGCTGTTTCCGACATCTACAAAGCAATTAGCTACCTGCTGCCACCTACTGATATGGAAGAGTAAAACGTGGTAAGTCTGCCGATCTACAGACAGTACAGACACTCGAAAATGGCACATTATTTGCGGATTATTATTACTGGTTTGCAAAAATATTTTTTAACGGCGTGGCGAAGTTGGTAGAGTGGCCGTGCCAGCAATCGGAGGGTTGCTGGTTACTGGGGTTCAATCCCCACCTTCTACCATCCTAGTCACGTCCGTTGTGTCCTTGGGCAAGACACTTCACCCTTGCTCCTGATGGGTGCTGGTAGCGCCTTGCATGGCAGCTCCCTCCATCAGTGTGTGAATGTGTGTGTGAATGGGTGTATGTGGAAATACTGTCAAAGCGCTTTGAGTACCTTGAAGGTAGAAAAGCGCTATACAAGTATAACCCATTTATCATTTATTTATTTATAACCCAAATAGGTGAAATTAGATAATCTCCCATGGCACAACAGACTGTATCCCACGGCACACCAGTGGTTGAAAAACACTGCCTTAAGAGAAAGCGATTGCAGCTATTTGGGATACAACACTTCTCAGACAGCAAGAGAACTTTCCAATGTCCGGGTCAGCTGTGATTCTACTTACCGAAAAACTGTGTCCATTTGTCGAAGGAGAGTCAACGACAATGCGGGCTCCCGTGGATGTGATAAAAAGGTAGCGCGTGTTTTTTGTATTACCTGGCCGTCGAGGGAAGACCATGGAAAACGGCGAATGCTTTTGGACTGGCAAAGCAGACTATATCAGTTATTGTCCGCCATTATGTCACAAACTCAACGTCTAGGTCCAGAGTATATAAAGTCACCAAAAAGGAATGGACAATGAAGGTGAAGGCAAAAGAGTGAGGAGTGTCCTGACCAGGGGCCGTACTTATCAAGCTTCTTAGAGGGCCATTTTACACTTAAGTCCTGAGAATTTGCGAAATTTAGTCCTACTCTCAAACTTAAGAATAAAAGCTTTTTATCAACGTTCTTAAGTCTAAGAATCACTCCTACTCTCCACGATATTTAAGAGACCTTCAGAGGTGTCTTAAGTGGTTAGGAGTTGCCAGCAGGGGATGGCACTGAGGCGAGAGAGACGTGCGCGAACGTTCAGGGAACGGAACAATGTTGTTTTTTTTTTGATGACGAGCAGCTGATCAAACGGTATCGTTTAGACAGAGCGGATATTATTTTTGTCACAGATTTAATACTTTTCGATTCCTTGTTGATTTCTGCATGTGTCTGCAGTGGGCTAGTATATATAGAGCCACCCACACCAGTTTCAAATTAGTTGCCTAATTAATGAATTGGAAAGAAAATGTTATGACAGTAGCGTATGTGTGTGGCCGTGAGGTGAGTGACGTCAGTGAGTGTGTGGGCGATAGAAGAGAGGGAGCGGTAGCGTGAGTGCGGGCGGGGACTAGTTTGTTTTGTATTATTTTGTAGTTTATTGTCAAAATATACACTCCCATTGTCCACTTAAATATTTCCAAGATATTTCTTTATTCTTAGACAAGGGATTCCCTTCCGTGATTGGTCATTTCTATGGACACAGAAATGACGTCACCTAAAATTCCGTTTACGGCACACAGTAATGTCGTAATTCAGCTCTGAGTGTGACACTTAAGATTCAGTCCTACACTTCGCTGAAAGTGTGAGTAAGACGCTTGATAACTAACTTTTAAGTGCAGCTTTCAGCGAAGAATTTATTTACTCTTAAGTCATCTCTTAGCAGACTTCTTAGGAGTAATTCTAAGAAGCTTGATAAGTACGGCCCCAGATATCTAGATCCCTAGTTTGATTGATGTAAAACGTTCTTTATCACATTGTTTACTTTCACGTGTTTATTAAAGATTTCATTAATTTATGATGACTCAGGTGTGATTCACTACAATAGGGCCCCACAGCACACTGGATTCCAGTTAATTGAAATACAACAACACTGGATATTGTTCAGATAAGTTAAATTTAAGAACTTGCACACAAAGCAACACTGGAGGTGACTATGGCGTGCGCATTTTCCGCGCATGCGTATTAGGTCGCGGTGCGCCGGCGGACGGACGGGGGGGGGAGGTCTTAAACGACCATTGTGTGTGTGTGGACAAGGATAAGGTTAGGTGGGACTTACCCTGGATAACCTTAGCCGGCTTAGTGTAGAAGGGGCCTTAGGCGGGTCCAGTAGGGGTCAAATAATCCCTTCCACCGACGAGGACGACCCCTAACGCTGCGCTCTACGCCATGGGATCCCACACTTTTTCTGCATGCAAGCTACTTTTCAGTTGACCAAGTGGAGGGGATCCACCTCATTCATATATATAATTTATATTTATTTATTTATGAAAGAGACGTTTTTGTTAACAAGTTAAAGGTGTTTAATGATATTACAAGCATGTTTAACATTCCTTTCTTTCATGAAGACAATAATATAAATTGGTGTATTACCTGATTCTGATGACTTGCATTATTTGGAATCAGACAGGGATGATAACGTCCACATTTTCGAATGGAGGAGAGAAAAAAAGTCCTCCTTTCTGTCCAATACCACATGAACGTGGTTGGTTTTTGCCATCTTAATTGTCCAGCTTCTATACTCCTTTTTATACACTTTACAAGAAATACATTGACGACAAACTCCGTAGCATGCTAACTTGTGCGCGCTAGCTTTCGGAGACTCTTATTTTGTTAGCGCTGGCCGGATAAAGCAGGGCTTTTATTCTGAAGACAGGAAGTGTGCAGTCGGTCTTTTTAGAGTTTTGACGACCGGTTTGGCGCGAGATTCTGTTGAAATAAAAAGTCCCTTCACCTCTCAGTAAAAGCACAATAATCCAGGAGCAACATGTTCATCGAAATAAACTCGATTCGAAATAGAAAGCGCTGACAGGAAACAATAAAGAGTGGAGGTGC
The DNA here is from genome assembly GCF_033978785.1 of Entelurus aequoreus. Taxonomy (NCBI): domain Eukaryota; kingdom Metazoa; phylum Chordata; class Actinopteri; order Syngnathiformes; family Syngnathidae; genus Entelurus; species Entelurus aequoreus. Next base: position 9,129,153 of record NC_084740.1, on the reverse strand, counting down.
GGCAAAACGAGGAGTTAAACAGGAAGTAGAACCAAAATAAGAGCACCTGGACAGGAAATGATACCGAACATAGGAAACAACGAAAAGTCCAAACTGAAATCATGACGTTTTCTTTCACACAGGAAGATAATAAACCTTTAAATGTCAAAATGTAACGGATAAAGGTTTTAGCTCAAAAAGCTCTTTTCTTCCTAATAATAATTATGTAACTGCATGCAAGCGTGTCCGAGACAAATAAAGCATTACTATAAAAGTGGTACACCGATTAAGTTAAAGTATAACCAAGTACGAGCAGCCAACAAAATATGTCACAATAATATAGCCGTGCCTCTTTTATTGGGTTAATTGACATGAAATAACACATTTCCACAAATAAATCAAACATTTTTGTACAAAAGACTGTCTCTATAACGCTTGTTTTCTTTCTGTCATTGGGTTGCTTGAGTGTAGTTCACTTTTACGACACTGGAGGGGGCTTGAACGCATCATTGCATCAGCAAGCCCTTAATACTGAACTTCATTGTCAATTGTTTAATTGGCAGTGTGAGGCAATACAAAGTTACTTTATATACACTTTAATATCACTTGCTATGTGCTTAAAACTGTATTGCAACTCATTTTGTCCGTTTTATTGTAGTCTAAAAGGCTGTTTGGCATCAAGTCCACAAGCTAAGTGCTAGCTGAATATGTTATACTATACAATTTTGATAGTAAGAGCATAAAAAAACTTTTCACTACCTTTAAATACATTTGGAACATTATGAGAGCCCCGTAGACGCAAAATAACACAATTTAGTCCCATTTACACTCTTTTAATCCAATATAATAAGGCTGAGCCAATCAGACGCCACGATACTAAACAGTGCACTCTACTTGGTTTGGTCTTTATCTAGTGGGCGATACTAGTGTAGTATTGGTATTTTGTACTTAATGTACAACATTATTACATATTGCCTTGTTCCACGAATAATCCTAAAAAAAAAAAGAAGACAGTAGTCCTGTGTTTTTCCCAAATGTCCACTTTATTTTAAACAAAAGTACAAAAAAACAAAACAGATATTTACAATACTTGCATGGCAATGTTCACTTTCTTTGGTCATTCTTCCAATTGGATGTTTCCACACCAGGTGGGTTGCTCCGAGGTCTGACGACGTCATTGCATGCTGAGACGTTCATTTCGAGCAGACACGAAGCAACCGAAAGGAAATTAACTACATTTCGTGTCCAATTTAAAAGGTGGGATGAAAAAAAACAATTTTTCAATTTTTATTTTGCCGACCAGGATCTTTCATCTTGTACAACATAAATAGAAACAACAACAACAACAAAAAAGTTCATACTTCACAACGACATCCTGGCCTACCACATTTTGAGCTCCAGCAGATTTTTGGATGTGAACTGCCATGGAAAACACGACTTCTATAGTGCACATCACTAGCTGAAGAGACAAGCATTTATTCTTAGAAAGAAGGCAGAAAGAAGCATGACGGACATCTTTAAACTGATGGAGCGCATACATAACACCATCTACGAACCCCAAAACCAGTGAAGTTGGCATGTTGTGTAAATGGTAAATAAAAACAAAATACAATGATTTGCTAATCCTTTTCAATTTATATTCAATTTAATAATCTGCAAAGACAAGATATTTAACGTTCGAACTGGAAAACGTTATTTTTTGCTGCTATTTGGAATTTGATGCCTGCAACATGTTTCAAAAAATCTGGCACAAGTGGCAAAAAAGACTGAGAAAGTTGAGGAATGCTCATCAAACACTTATTTGGAACATCCCACAGGTGAACAGGCTAATTGGGAACAGGTGGATGCCATGATTGGGTATAAAAGCAGCTTCCATGAAATGCTCAGTCATTCCCAAACAAGGATGGGGCGAGGGTCACCACTTTGTCAACAAATTTGTGAGCAAATTGTCCAACAGTTTAAGAACAACATTTCTCAACGAGCTATTGCAAGGAATTTAGGGATTTCTCCATCTAAGGTCTGTAATATCATCAAAAGTTTCGTAGAATCTGGAGAAATCACTGCACGTAACATTGAATGCCTGTGACCTTGGATCCCTCAGGCGGTACGGCATCAAAAAAGCGACATCAGTGTGTAAAGGATATCACCACATGGGCTCAGGAACACTTCAGAAAACCACTTTCAGTAATTACAGTTCGTCGCCACACCTGTAAGTGCAAGTTAAAACTCTACTATGCAAAGCCAAAGCCATTGATCAACAACACCCAGTAACGCCGCCGGCTCCACTGGGCCCGAGCTCATCTAAGATGGACTGATGCAAAGTGGAAAAGTGTTCTGTGGTCTGACGAGTCCACATTTCAAATTGTATTTGGAAACTGTGGACGTCGTGTCTTCCGGACCAGAGAGGAAAAGAAGCATTCGGATTGTTCTAGGCGCAAAGTTGAAAAGCCAGCATCTGTGATGGTATGGGGGTGTATTAGTGCCCAAGGCATAGGTAACTTACACATCTGTGAAGGCACCATTAATGCTGAAAGGTACATACAGGTTTTGGAGCAACATATCTTGCCATTGAAGCAACATCTTTTTCATGGACGCCCCTGCTTATTTCAGCAAGACAATGCCAAGCCACATTCAGCACGTGTTACAACAGCGTGGCTTCGTAGTAAAAGAGTGCGGGTACTAGACTGGCCTGTCTGTAGTCCAGACCTGTCTGTGTGGCGCATTATGAAGCCTAAAATACCACAACGGAGACCCCCGGACTGTTGAACAACTTAAGCTGTACATCAAGCAAGAATGGGAAAGAATTTCACCTGAAAAGCTTCAAAAATGTGTCTCCTCAGTTCCCAAACGTTTACTGAGTGTTGTTAAAAGGAAAGGCCATGTAACACAGTGGTAAAAATGTCCCTGTGACAACTTTTTTGCAATGTGTTGCTGGAGTTAAATTCTAAGTTAATGATTATTTGCAAACAAATAATTAAGTTTCTCAGTTGGAAAGTTAAATATCTTGTCTTTGCAGTCTATTCAATTGAATATAAGTTGAAAAGGATTTGCAAATCATTGTATTCTGTTTTTATTTACCATTTACACAACGTGCCAACTTCACTGCTTTTGGGTGTTGTACCTGCTCGTGTGTCATCCAGTGGTTACGGCCAAATACAGTACATTTGGAAAAAAAAAAAAAGAAAAGCAAAATGGCGCGTTGTCTCCCTGACAACAAAATGTCAACTTTTCCCGCTAACTGTAACCACGACTAAGCAAACGCCTCTCAGCCCTTCCAGCAACTTCTCCTCGCCTGCCTGAACAAACTGAAATATATGTACACTAAAAGTTGACGTGACGCAGGCCTACACATGTTTTTTACAGCAAAGGCAAACTGGTCTAAAAGTGATTTCACTTGCAGCAACTAACCAAAAAAAGTTCAAGTTTCTAACAAAAGGTGAGGTGATTCTAACAGACTTACATGTGGATCAAGCATCCACACAGGTGGTGGTAGTGGGGGTTTTATCACAGGTTGGGTTCGATGTGTAGTCAAATTATCCCTGAAATCAAACTTTACACTTTTTTTTTTCTTGTTTTTTTTTTCTCCCAAAAGATGAGGTGAGGCGAAACGTGCAAAGTTCCATGTTCTCACTGCAAGGACAAGAGGAGGAGGAGGAGGAGGACAATGTTCAGTCATATTATTCAGTCCCACTTTGCAATGTTTGCTCATCGTACCTTTCACATTCCCAAAAGGATGCTCACTGGTTTTTTTCCCCTCTACACTTCAGCTTTTTGGCTGTTCTCCTCCACTTTCTCTTCCAGCTTCTTCTCCTCCTCAGAGGAGCCGTTCTCCCTTTCGCCGGTCTTCCAGCTCCCTTGCCTGTCAAGTACCACACGTTTCAGCTTTATTTTGAAAAGTAGTTCTTTTTAAAGGCCTACTGAAAGCCACTACTACCGACCACGCAGTCTGATAGTTTATACATCAATGATGAAATCTTAACATTGCAACACATGCCAATACGGCCGGGTTAACTTATAAAGTGCAATTTTAAATTTCCCGCGAAATATTCTGCTGAAAACGTCTCGGTATGATGACGTCACGGATTGTAGCGGACATATTGGGACAGCATTGTGGCCAGCTATTAAGTCGTCTGTTTTCATCGCAAAATATCCACAGTATTCTGGACATCTGTGTTGGTGAATCTTTTGCAATTTGTTTAATAAACAATGAAGACAGCAAAGAAGAAAGCTGTAGGTGGGAAGCGGTGTATTAGCGGCCGGCTGCAGCAACACAACCAGGAGGACTTTGAGTTGGATAGCAGACGCGCTACCGTGAGTACGCAGCTTTGGCTTCCAAACATTTGATCGCTTGCCCGTACGTGTGTGCCGCTATGTGCATGTCACGTACGTAACCTGTCAAGTACCACACGTTTCAGCTTTATTTTGAAAAGTAGTTCTTTTTAAAGGCCTACTGAAAGCCACTACTACCGACCACGCAGTCTGATAGTTTATACATCAATGATGAAATCTTAACATTGCAACACATGCCAATACGGCCGGGTTAACTTATAAAGTGCAATTTTAAATTTCCCGCGAAATATTCTGCTGAAAACGTCTCGATATGATGACGTCACGGATTGTAGCGGACATATTGGGACAGCATTGTGGCCAGCTATTAAGTCGTCTGTTTTCATCGCAAAATATCCACAGTATTCTGGACATCTGTGTTGGTGAATCTTTTGCAATTTGTTTAATGAACAATGAAGACAGCAAAGAAGAAAGCTGTAGGTGGGAAGCGGTGTATTAGCGGCCGGCTGCAGCAACACAACCAGGAGGACTTTGAGTTGGATAGCAGACGCGCTACCGTGAGTACGCAGCTTTGGCTTCCAAACATTTGATCGCTTGCCCGTACGTGTGTGCCGCTATGTGCATGTCACGTACGTAACTTTGGGAAAATATATGTGCTGTATGAACTTTACGGTGGTGAACGGTACTTTGGGCTGTGGGATTGAGTGTGTTGTGCGGGTGTTTGAGTTGTATTGGCGGGTTATATGGACGGGAGGGGGGAGATGTTTGTTATGCGGATTAATTTGTGGCATATAAAATATAAGCCTGGTTGTGTTATGGCTAATAGAGTATATATATGTCTTGTATTTATTTACTGTTTTAGTCATTCCCAGCTGAATATCAGGTCCCACGCGCCTCTCACAGCATCTTCCCTATCTGAATCGCTTCCACGGCCCTCTAATCCTTCACTCTCACTTTCCTCATCCACAAATCTTTCATCCTCGCTCAAATTAATGGGGAAATCGTCGCTTTCTCGGTCCGAATCGCTCCCGCTGCTGGTGGCCATGATTGTAAACAATGTGCAGATGTGAGGCGCTCCACAACCTGTGACGTCACGCTACTTCCGGTACAGGCAAGGCTTTTTTATCAGCGACCAAAAGTTGCGAACTTTATCGTCGATGTTCTCTACTAAATCCTTTCAGCAAAAATATGGCAATATCGCAAAATGATCAAGTATGACACATATAATGGACCTGCTATCCCCGTTTGAATACGAAAATTTCATTTCAGTAGGCCTTTAAATGGCGATGCAGCTGCATGCATACACTGCAAAAAGTCAGTGTTCAAAAACAAGAAAAAAAATTACAAACATTAGGGGTATTTTATTTGAACTAAGCAAAATCATCTGCCAATAGAACAAGAAAATTCGGCTGGTCAAGACTTTTCAAAAAAGTAAAATAAAGCTGCAAGCAGCGATGGACGGGACAGACTTTGAGGGCTCATAAAATCCAAACCGTAGCAGTAATTAAAACTCTTTCATCAACTTTTAATCAGAAGGGTTCAATCTCTCTCCTGTGCTAATTTGAAGCCGACACGACAAACGCGCTCAGAGGAGATAATGTTTGAAAAAAGGTGACTGTTTTTACACATCTTTTGTTTTGAAGGGGGAATTGCAAACTTCCTGTTGATTTTTGCTGGGGGTTGTCAGTCAGTGTATGAAATCTAGGTCTAAGTGAGACCTACATAGAGGTTTTTGTTTCATGTCTCTACGACATTCCTACTGGGAGTTAGAGGCAGTTTTGTCTGTGTTTTCTTCCTAGTGGGCGCTAGAGCGCAATTTGGAGTTTTGGGGTTTGGTTTTTTGATTAGATTGCAATTTTCGCCAGTCCTGATGTGTGTGTCCAATTTGGTGAGTTTTGAAGCATGTTAAGGGGGTCAAATTACAGCTCAAAGAGGCGGCGGTATAATAATAAAACGCTAGAAATTCAATAGGGTCCTCTGTCCCAAAGGGACTCGGTCCCTAATTAGCTAACCTCAATGAACCCAAAAATACCTTAAAACAAGTATATTCTCATTAAAAACAAGTGCACTTGACCTTTTTGCTCAATATGATGAAAAATATTCTTAAATGAAGTAAATGCTAGTGCCATTATCTTGACATAATGATATGCGCTCGGCATCATGATTTTTTTTTTTCATGCTTGAAGTTAGAAATGATTACTTTAAAAAAGTAGTTTTATACTTGTGAGTGTTGATGACACAACAGTTGATATTCTAGTTTCAAGCATGTTTTACTCAATATACACTACCGTGGGGTGGGGACGGCGTGGCGAAGTTGGTAGAGTGGCTGTGCCAGCAATCGGAGGGTTGCTGGTTACTGGGGTTCAATCCCCACCTTCTATTCTATAATTTTAAATTTCCCGCGAAATATTCTGCTGAAAACGTCTCGGTATGATGACGTCACGGATTGTAGCGGACATATTGGGACACCATTGTGGCCAGCTATTAAGTCGTCTGTTTTCATCGCAAAATATCCACAGTATTCTGGACATCTGTGTTGGTGTATCTTTTGCAATATGTTTAATGAACAATGAAGACAGCAAAGAAGAAAGCTGTAGGTGGGAAGCGGTGTATTAGCGGCCGGCTGCAGCAACACAACCAGGAGGACTTTGAGTTGGATAGCAGACGCGCTACCGTGAGTACGCAGCTTTGGCTTCCAAACATTTGATCGCTTGCCCGTACGTGTGTGCCGCTATGTGCATGTCACGTACGTAACCTGTCAAGTACCACACGTTTCAGCTTTATTTTGAAAAGTAGTTCTTTTTAAAGGCCTACTGAAAGCCACTACTACCGACCACGCAGTCTGATAGTTTATACATCAATGATGAAATCTTAACATTGCAACACAGGCCAATACGGCCGGGTTAACTTATAAAGTGCAATTTTAAATTTCCCGCGAAATATTCTGCTGAAAACGTCTCGATATGATGACGTCACGGATTGTAGCGGACATATTGGGACAGCATTGTGGCCAGCTATTAAGTCGTCTGTTTTCATCGCAAAATATCCACAGTATTCTGGACATCTGTGTTGGTGAATCTTTTGCAATTTGTTTAATGAACAATGAAGACAGCAAAGAAGAAAGCTGTAGGTGGGAAGCGGTGTATTAGCGGCCGGCTGCAGCAACACAACCAGGAGGACTTTGAGTTGGATAGCAGACGCGCTACCGTGAGTACGCAGCTTTGGCTTCCAAACATTTGATCGCTTGCCCGTACGTGTGTGCCGCTATGTGCATGTCACGTACGTAACTTTGGGAAAATATATGTGCTGTATGAACTTTACGGTGGTGAACGGTACTTTGGGCTGTGGGATTGAGTGTGTTGTGCGGGTGTTTGAGTTGTATTGGCGGGTTATATGGACGGGAGGGGGGAGATGTTTGTTATGCGGATTAATTTGTGGCATATAAAATATAAGCCTGGTTGTGTTATGGCTAATAGAGTATATATATGTCTTGTATTTATTTACTGTTTTAGTCATTCCCAGCTGAATATCAGGTCCCACGCGCCTCTCACAGCATCTTCCCTATCTGAATCGCTTCCACGGCCCTCTAATCCTTCACTCTCACTTTCCTCATCCACAAATCTTTCATCCTCGCTCAAATTAATGGGGAAATCGTCGCTTTCTCGGTCCGAATCGCTCCCGCTGCTGGTGGCCATGATTGTAAACAATGTGCAGATGTGAGGCGCTCCACAACCTGTGACGTCACGCTACTTCCGGTACAGGCAAGGCTTTTTTATCAGCGACCAAAAGTTGCGAACTTTATCGTCGATGTTCTCTACTAAATCCTTTCAGCAAAAATATGGCAATATCGCAAAATGATCAAGTATGACACATATAATGGACCTGCTATCCCCGTTTGAATACGAAAATTTCATTTCAGTAGGCCTTTAAATGGCGATGCAGCTGCATGCATACACTGCAAAAAGTCAGTGTTCAAAAACAAGAAAAAAAATTACAAACATTAGGGGTATTTTATTTGAACTAAGCAAAATCATCTGCCAATAGAACAAGAAAATTCGGCTGGTCAAGACTTTTCAAAAAAGTAAAATAAAGCTGCAAGCAGCGATGGACGGGACAGACTTTGAGGGCTCATAAAATCCAAACCGTAGCAGTAATTAAAACTCTTTCATCAACTTTTAATCAGAAGGGTTCAATCTCTCTCCTGTGCTAATTTGAAGCCGACACGACAAACGCGCTCAGAGGAGATAATGTTTGAAAAAAGGTGACTGTTTTTACACATCTTTTGTTTTGAAGGGGGAATTGCAAACTTCCTGTTGATTTTTGCTGGGGGTTGTCAGTCAGTGTATGAAATCTAGGTCTAAGTGAGACCTACATAGAGGTTTTTGTTTCATGTCTCTACGACATTCCTACTGGGAGTTAGAGGCAGTTTTGTCTGTGTTTTCTTCCTAGTGGGCGCTAGAGCGCAATTTGGAGTTTTGGGGTTTGGTTTTTTGATTAGATTGCAATTTTCGCCAGTCCTGATGTGTGTGTCCAATTTGGTGAGTTTTGAAGCATGTTAAGGGGGTCAAATTACAGCTCAAAGAGGCGGCGGTATAATAATAAAACGCTAGAAATTCAATAGGGTCCTCTGTCCCAAAGGGACTCGGTCCCTAATTAGCTAACCTCAATGAACCCAAAAATACCTTAAAACAAGTATATTCTCATTAAAAACAAGTGCACTTGACCTTTTTGCTCAATATGATGAAAAATATTCTTAAATGAAGTAAATGCTAGTGCCATTATCTTGACATAATGATATGCGCTCGGCATCATGATTTTTTTTTTTCATGCTTGAAGTTAGAAATGATTACTTTAAAAAAGTAGTTTTATACTTGTGAGTGTTGATGACACAACAGTTGATATTCTAGTTTCAAGCATGTTTTACTCAATATACACTACCGTGGGGTGGGGACGGCGTGGCGAAGTTGGTAGAGTGGCTGTGCCAGCAATCGGAGGGTTGCTGGTTACTGGGGTTCAATCCCCACCTTCTATTCTATAATTTTAAATTTCCCGCGAAATATTCTGCTGAAAACGTCTCGGTATGATGACGTCACGGATTGTAGCGGACATATTGGGACACCATTGTGGCCAGCTATTAAGTCGTCTGTTTTCATCGCAAAATATCCACAGTATTCTGGACATCTGTGTTGGTGTATCTTTTGCAATATGTTTAATGAACAATGAAGACAGCAAAGAAGAAAGCTGTAGGTGGGAAGCGGTGTATTAGCGGCCGGCTGCAGCAACACAACCAGGAGGACTTTGAGTTGGATAGCAGACGCGCTACCGTGAGTACACAGCTTTGGCTTCCAAACATCCTAGTCACGTCCGTTGTGTCCTTGGGCAAGACACTTCACCCTTGCTCCGGATGGCTGCTGGTTAGCGCCTTGCATGGCAGCTCCCGCCATCAGTGTGTGAATGTGTGTGTGAATGGGTGAATGTGGAAATACTGTCAAAGCGCTTTGAGTACCTTGAAGGTAGAAAAGCGCTATACAAGTATAACCCATTTATCATTATTTATTTACCGTTCAAAAGTTTGGGGTCACCCAAACAATTTTGTGGAATAGCCTTCATTTCTAAGAACAAGAATAGACTGTCGAGTTTCAGATGAAAGTTCTCTTTTTCTGGCCATTTTGAGCGTTTAATTGATCCCACAAATGTGATGCTCCAGAAACTCAATCTGCTCAAAGGAAGGTCAGTTTTGTAGCTTCTGTAACGAGCTAAACTGTTTTCAGATGTGTGAACATGATTGCACAAGGGTTTTCTAATAATCAATTAGCCTTCTGAGCCAATGAGCAAACACATTGTACCATTAGAACACTGGAGTGATAGTTGCTGGAAATGGGCCTTGTAGATATTGCACCAAAAACCAGACATTTGCAGCTAGAATAGTCATTTACCACATTAGCAATGTATAGAGTGTATTTCTTTAAAGTTAAGACTAGTTTAAAGTTATCTTCATTAAAAAGTACAGTGCTTTTCCTTCAAAAATAAGGACATTTCAATGTGACCCCAAACTTTTGAACGGTAGTGTAGGTCATACCATCTCAGCAACAAGCTGTAATATCTTACTGAGATCATTAAGGACCAAAACCCTTAAAAAAAGTAAAAGACTAACATAAAATCTGTTTAGTGAGAAGAATTATCTTATCAGACAGAAAATAAGTAAATATCACCCTTATTTGAGATATTTAATCTTACTTAGATTTCAGTTTTTGCAGTGTATAAGTCGCAGTTTTTTTTCATAGTTTGGCCGGGGGGTGCGACTTATACTCTGGAGCGATTTATATGTGAAATTACGCCCAAGTAGTTGCCAAGGAGATGAATATAAATTACTTTGCGTCATATAATGTACACTTATTCAGCCTGTTGTTCACTATTCTTTATTTATTTTAAATTGCCTTTCAAATGTCTATTTTTGGTGTTGAATTTTATCAAATAAATTTCCCCCAAAAATGCGATTTATACTCTAGTGCGACTTATACATGTTTTTTTCCTTCTTTATTAAGCATTTTCGGCCGGTGCGATTTATAATCCGAAAAATATGGTACTTGGATATATACAGTACAGGCCAAAAGTTTGGACACACCTTCTCATTCAATACGTTTTCTTTACTTTCATGACTATTTACATTGTAGATTGTCACATCAAAACTATGAATGAATGAAACATGTGGAGTTATGTACTTCACAAAAAAGGTGAAATAACTGAAAACATGTTTTATATTCGAGACTCTTCAAAATAGCCACCCTTTGCTCTGATTACTGCTTTGCACGCTCTTGGCATTCTCTCCATGAGCTTCACCTGAAATGGTTTTCACTTCACCGGTGTTGAGTTGAGTTTGAGTTTATTTGGAACAAGCAAGCATACAACATGATACATCACCATTTCCAGTTTCTCTATTCAACATGTTTGAAAAGGAGTAGGAAGAAGCAGAGCTTATTTAATCCTACCCCTTTTCCTTTGCATAACAGTTGCTAAAACTTTTGTTCACTTCCTGTTCTCAATTTATTCACAATATACTCCATAAGTAATCACAATAAAAATAAATAAATAATAATTACCGAAGTAAGTTATCTTTCATATGGTGAGATAAGTAAGATTATCTAGAAAATGAATGGATGGATGAAACAAATTCAGAATGTTTATCACGGTTCTTCTTCTTTGTAATTTGTAAACACTTTAAGTTTGAAGAGTTTCTTGAAGTGGATCATATTAGTACATTGTTTGATTTCTTTGCTTAATCCATTCCATCATTTAATTCCACATACTGATATACTGAAGGTCTTAAGTGTTGTACGTGCATACAAATGTTTTAAATTACATTTTTCTCTAAGATTATATTTCTCCTCTTTTGTTGAGAAGAAGTGTTGTATATTCTTGGGTAGCAGGTTATAGTTTGCCTTGTGTATAATTTTAGCTGTTTGCAAATTCACTATGCCGTGGAATTTTAGTACCGTATTTTTCAGACTATAAGTCGCAGTTTTTTTCATAGTTTGGCCGGGGGTGCGACTTATACTCAGGAGCGACTTATGTGTGAAATTATTAACACATTACCGTAAAATATCAAATAATATTATTTAGCTCATTCACGTAAGAGAGTAGACGTATAAGATTTCATGGGATTTAGCGATTAGGAGTGACAGATTGTTTGGTAAACGTATAGCATGTTTTATATGTTATAGTTATTTGAATGACTCTTACCATAATATGTTACGTTAACATACCAGGCACGTTCTCAGTTGGTTATTTATGCCTCATATAACGTACACTTATTCAGCCTGTTGTTCACTATTCTTTATTTATTTTAAATTGCCTTACAAATGTCTATTCTTGGTGTTGGCTTTTATCAAATACATTTCCCCAAAAAATGCGACTTATACTCCAGTGCGACTTATATATGTTTTTTTCCTTCTTTATTGTGTATTTTCGGCTGGTGCGACTTATACTCCGGAGCGATTTATACTCCGAAAATTACGGTATTTTTGATTCAATAAATACAGGGTTTGTATATTCTCTATATCCAACATTACGTATTATACTAATTGATTATTATGTAACACTCCAGACTTGGCCCCCTTAGGAGCCCAGTCTAGATTGTATTTTTTTACAAATTTTTTCCCCCAGCGTTTTACCTTTTTCCTATCTTTTACGGGGCGCCTTAAAATGGCGATCCATCCGCGTTCCTGTTCTGTAACCCAGTACACTGTTTGTTTGTCTAATCTTGAACGTGTTTGTCCTGAAAACATAGTTTCGTTGTACTTGTGCAATGACAATAAAGACCTATCTATCTATCTATCTATCTATCTATCTATCTATCTATCTATCTATCTATCTATCTATCTATCTATCTATCTATCTATCTATCTATCTATCTATCTATCTATCTATCTATCTATCTATCCATCTATCTATCTATATGACTCAAGTAAACAACACCAAAATGTTATATGTTCCATTGAAAATATAGAACATTACACACGGCGCTCAAAAATCTATCAAAATGTTTTAGTACGACTTTGGTAAGCTATGAAGCCGCACCGCTTGATGGATTGTACTGTGTTTCAACATAGGAGTATTATTATGGTGTGTGTATAAGGTAAGACATATTACCTGGCGTTTTGTTTCGCAATATTATGCAAAATCCACTTTTCATACCTTCTGGTACCTGCTGCTCTGTATTTGGGATCTGCATAAGTCCTGAAAATATGCGCACGTCCGCCTGTGTAGTTCGTGCCGACGCCGTAGTCGATAAGCTTCTTCTTTTTCACTATCTTCTTGTTATGGGACAGCTGTTGCCATTTCTAATATAAAGTAGTGTAAAGTTCTTACTTATATCTGTCAGTAAACTCGCCATGAAAGCGCTAAAACATACCGGTATAGTGAGTTACATTATTCACCCAAGGAAATTTAGTTAGAGAGTTCCGGTCGGATGTTTTTTTTTACGGGACACATTTCCGGCGTTGTTTTTGCACTAGTGAGGAGATGCTGCTCGCTCGCCGTTAAGTTGAAAACTACCTTTCAGCCACCCAGCCACTACACTACAGTATCTTAGTTCGCACAGGTTATGGGGAGAGGCACTTTAAAGCTGAGGTGAAGTTAAACATTTTACACGCCAAGCGAGTAGCAGAGAGGATTGATTGATTGATTGAGACTTTTATTAATAGATTGCACAGTCAATTGTACATTTTCCGTACAATTGACCACTAAATGGTAACACCCGAATAAGTTTTTCAACTTGTTTAAGTCGGGGTCCACGCTAGCTGCTAAGCTATGTCGCTAACAGAAGTGAACAACATAAACAGGCGAGATTAATGATAAAGTCGCTACAAGGAGAGATATAGGTTCTAAAGCAAACTGGTGAACGTGTAAATAAAGCTGTAGTCACTCACCAAGAGCCAAACACAGTCGCCGACCAAAGCATTGCATCACTCGGGAGTCAAGAAGTCGGCACCGCGCTGCCGTATTTTAAAAAAAAAGTTTGTTGTGGTGGGTCAGGGAAGCCTACATAAACACGCAAGGGGATGCCGTGTGCTTTGCCCGTCAGGCGCAGAGAGGAGCAAACAGCCTAAACAAAGGCACATCAAAAGATACTGGTATGACGGTATTGTCTGAAATATATACCGCTTTCTACAGCCCAGCCCTAATACAATAACAACGTATTTTTACTAGAGATGTCTGATAATGGCTTTTTTGCCGATATCCGATATTGTCCAACTCTTAATTATCGATTACAATATCTACCGATACCGACATATACAGTCGTAGAATCAACACATTATTATGCCTAATTTTGTTGTGATGCCCCGCTGGATGCATTAAACAATGTAACAAGGTTTTCCAAAATAAATCAACTCAAGTTATGGAAAAAAATGCCAACATGGCACTGCCATATTTATTATTGAAGTCACAAAGTGCATTATTTTTTAAACATGCCTCAAAACAGCAGCTTGGAATTTGGGACATGCTCTCCCTGAGAGAGCATGAGGAGGCTGAGGTGGGAGGGTAGGGGGTAGCAGGGGAAAGTGTCCCCTGCTAGGGGTTCTGGGTATTGTGTTTATGTTGTGTTACGGTGCGGATGTTCTCCCGAAATGGGTTTGTCATTCTTGTTTGGTGTGGGTTCACAGTGTGGCGCATATTTGTAACAGTGTTAAAGTTGTTTATACGTCCACCCTCAGTGTGACCTGTACGGCTGTTGACCAGGTATGCCTTGCATTCAGTTGTGTGTGTGAAAAGCCGTAGATATTATGTGATTGGGCCGGCACGCAAAGGCAGTGCCTTCAAGGTTTATTGGCGCTCTGTACTTCTCCCTACGTCCGTGTACACAGCAGCGTTTTAAAAAGTCATACATTTTATTTTTTGAAATCGATACAGATAATTTTGAAACCGATACCGATAATTTCTGATATTACATTTTAAAGCATTTATCGCCCGATAATATCGGCAGTCCGATATTATCGATATTATTATGGCAACCTATTTGTATTATTTCCCATAGGAAATATTGTTTTCCAGAAAAGAACCAAACAGTTTGTGTTGCATTGTATTCATGATAAGATGCACAGTGACTCACTTGGATTTCTTCTGGTAGATTCCGTACGCCAGACCAATAACCATGGCGACGATGAGAAGGCCGACCACGACTCCGACCACCAACTTGGTCTGATCGCCGTCCTCTGATTGGTCTGCAGAAAGACAACAGACGACATCACGCACCCGACCGTCACCCAACACACACGCACACACCAGTGCGGACCCACTTGAACAAAAACACTGAAGGCCTCAATGGAATGCAGACATCAGCACTGTTCATGAATGTGACCCAATGTTTATGACTCATCCTCATCAGCCAACAGGATTATGGGTAAAGTTTGCCAGGATGCTGGAGGCGCCGTTCCTTCTTTGTATCTGTGCTTTTGCCACCACAAAGTCTTCTTTTCATACATTTGCTTCCCTTTCCACCAAATTGTCCCAAGCAAGAAGACTTCTATAACTTACCTCGTTTATCCACTCTCACCTCCTCAAATACTGAAATCAGACACGAAATGAAATTAACGTCTAACCAAGGAAAAAAGGAAGTCTAAGCTACATCTAGACTACTGTCGCATGCAGGAGGTTTCGGAGAGGGGACAGATCAAGTCCCAGCATCCCAACATACACACACTGGTTCAGGGGGTGAGGAAAAAGAGCTAGAGAGACAGAGACGAAGCGTCTCAAACACTCATGAAACGGTGACACGGCAAAGTTTCGGACAAGACGGCGGCATGCGTGAGCTGTGTACCGTATTTTTCCGACTATAAGGCGCACTTAAAATCCTTTTCTCAAAAATCGACAGTGCGCCTAATGTACGGCATAATTCTGGTTGTGCTTACCAACCTCGAAGCTATTTTATTGGGTAGAATAGAATAGAATAGAATAGAATGGACTTTATTGTCATATAACGAGATTACGGACTCCAACTTAAGGTGCGGTAGTGGGAAGAAATATGGGGTAAAAATAAATTACACTAGGTAATAAAGAAAAAAACTAACAATTGAAATAAACAGACTACTGTCCAATAAAAATAATAAGCAATCCTGTACAATATACAAAACATGGTACATGGTGTAATGATAAGTGTGACTAGTAGATGGCAGTCATACATAAGAGATACGTGTAAACCATACTTGCCAACCTTGAGACCTTCGAATTCAGGAGATGGGGGGTGTATATATTTTCAAGTATGCTTGAAAATATATATAAGTATAAGTATGCTTTGCTGCTTTTAGCCAAAAGCAGCAAAGGCCTCTTATATATATATATATATATATATATATATATATATATATATATATATATATATATATATATATATATATATATATATATATATATATATATATATATATATATATATATATATATATATATATATATATATATATATATATATATATAAATAATCCGTTCATGAATGAGTATTTCCGTCTCGAGCTGTCCTGGATGAACTGAAATTATTTTTTCCCAATCATTTTGGAACTTGCAAGCGTACTTCTTCTTCTTACTCGTCGTCGCCATGTCTCTTCTTCCTTCTTCTGCTTCGTCTCTGTTATGTTTTTGGACATCACTACTTGCCGTAGTTTCGAAGCAATGCATGATGGGAATCCGGATGTTGTGTGTCAGTGTATTAACGTGCCGGCTGGAATAAACACACGCTGAGAAATAGCTCCGTGCCTGCCTACTTTATGGGTTATAGATAACCCTATGGATAATGGAGACATATATAATAGTCTCCTTTTCAGGTGAGAGAGGACGCTAAAGGCAGTGCCTTTAAGGCACGCCCCCAATATTGTTGTCCGTGTGGAAATTCGGGAGATTGGTTGCCCCGGGGAGATTTTCGGGAGGGGCACTGAAATTCGGGAGT
>NC_084740.1:8944948-9107448 GCF_033978785.1 Entelurus aequoreus | reverse complement strand
AATTTTTTAACTTTATAGCTGCTGGATGAAGTAGGGGGCTGATTCAATTGATGCGTTTTTTTCTGCTGGTGTTTTTTATTTTTTTATTATGTTTTATTTTATAGAGAAAATATTTCATTAACGTATCTCCTATGTGAAAAAAAACTTCCTGTAATATGGGGGGGGGGGGATTCTCATTACACCCAATGGGTTGAGTTTTTTCTTGCCCTGATGTGGGATCTGTCGTTGCCGCTTGTGCATCCCTTTGGGACACTTGTGATTAAGGGCTATATAAATAAACTTTGATTGATTGATACTACCTGCATCCATACATACACATTTATATAACAATAGTAACTACATACATACACACATACCAACACACACACACATATATAAACAAACAAATCAATACACAGGCCGGTGGGGCAACGATCCATCCCCGGAACCCACTGTCGACCGAGAACCAGCCGATCACTTCCCCCCTCCCACATTTGCAGCCGCGCGATCCCCACATTCAAGGACAACCCCAGACAACCCCGCACCCAGACTACGACGCAACGTGGGCGCGAAGGACGGCGCTGCAGAGCGCGAGGTCAGGCCCGGGCTGACATCCGACAAGCCAACCAACACGAGAACAAAGCCGATAAGTTCACCAGCCCCGACACCCACCACGCGCTGCCACAAACCACAACATCGGCCACCCACCGCACCGGACCCAGCAGCCACGGGCGCCTGCACCACAAACAACGGCTGCAATACCACTGACAACCAGCACCACTCGATCAAATCAAAACGACTGAAAAACCGCGACCGACAACCATAGGTAGATAGATAGATAGGTCTTTATTGTCATTGCACAAGTACAACAAAACTTTACGCCAACAGGACCATAGAGACCAGCCAGCGCCAGCTTGCCAGTTAGCCCAAATGCAAACACGCCAACGAGACATCAACACCAACCCATCCATCCATCTTAGTCCATCTTCAACCGCTTATCCAGAATCGGGTCGCGGGAAAAACAGCTCCAGCAGAGAACCCCAGACTTCCCTCTCCAGAGCAACATTAGCAACTTTCTCCTGGGGGATCCTGAAGCGTTCCCAGGCCAGAGGAGATGTAACCCCCCGCCCACATCTTGTCCTTGACTTGCTGGGGGTCTCCTCCCGGAATTGGTCCGTCTGGAGCCTCCACTTTCACTGACATCCAATTGGCAGCGCACCCGACCCCACTGGTTCCGACCGCGGGTGGTGGGCCCACGTGTGGCGGAGAAGAGGGTGTGTTGCTTCTTCGGGCTGTGCCGCGCCGGGCTCCGTGGCTAGCCCGGCTACCAGGCGCTCACTAACTCCGGAGGAGGGCCCCGGGCTTCCTCCGGGCCGTGTACCGCATCTTCTTCTAGTTTGGTCCATGGGGAGTATCGTAACCCTGATATGGGGTGGGGGTGGGGGGTGGGGGGGTGCTACACCTTGCCCAAGGGTGATCCGGAACCATGTAAGGCAGGAGTGTTCAACTCCCTGAGGCTTTAAACAACCCCACATACCACATCAACACCAACCCCCACTAAAAAACTCCACTCCCCAGTCCAAATTCGCACAAGCACACCACCGCCCAAACAACCGAGACATAGCACCCACACCAAACAAGAGGGCCTCCGCATCAACCAACCGACACAAACCCCCATAGCGCGAGGCCGGACCACGCTCAATAGGGAACAAAACCCGCGCGACACCCCACAAACCGGAAGCGAAGACAACTGACCACCCAATCTACATCCATTAAAAAAATAAATAAAATAAAAAATAAAAAACCTCACACCCTCAGCAAGCCACCAGACCGCAGTCCCCAGAGCCCGCGCCTGCCGAGGAGGCAATGAGGGGTGCACTGCTCCCCCGAACCCAAACCCACCCGTGCATGTGATGTGGGAGTGTATAAGGCCCCTAGAGTGTCTACTGTGTAGTTAAATTCAGGAGGTCAGCCGTTACAGCCGACCTCAAGTTCCTATTGATGTGTGTGCTGTAGCGTGAGGGAGATATGTATGCTTGTGGGGACTAATGTGATTAAAATTGGGGGACATCAAGGCCATGGTGGGTCCCTACCATGCCAAGCTCCCCGAACCCCAAGTGTCTAACATGCAGTTAAAATTGAGGAATGGACGAGCAGGGGACAAATCAGGTGGACTGGAGTCCCATAGAGGCATCCTCATCCCCCCCGCCATGCCTCCCCGCAGGACAATCCCTCAAAGTCCTATGTGTGTGTGTATGGAGGTTATTTCTTTTTTCAGACTAGTCTAGAAGGATGGAAAAAGATCTTGCACAAACAGACTTTCAGCTCAAAGCCCGCCTCAGGCACCTGTATGTAATTCACTCTGCCCTCGCTGAGTGGTTGGCCTGTCAGCATGCACATACAGGTACACAACGGGAACTACAGGGGATTTTTGTCCCCCTTTGTTCACCAACTGCCTGCTAACACCAGGATCGGATTGGTTCAGTGGCTGAAATTACAGTTTGCACGATCATTTACTGTAAGCCAGGGGGTGTCCAAAATTTCCCCACTGTGCGTCACATACTGAAAAATCAAAAAGGAGGTGATTGTCTGAGTTGGGACCTTAAACAATGTTCATACATGTTTTTCATTTGATAAAAAAGCCAAAAAAAACTATATTTTTATACATGTATATATTTAAAGTGGGCAGCACGGTGGAAGAGGGGTTAGTGCGTCTGCCTCACAATACGAAGGTCCTGAGTAGTCCTGGGTTCAATCCCGGGCTCGGGATCTTTCTGTGTGGAGTTTGCATGTTCTCCCCGTGACTGCGTGGGTTCCCTCCGGGTACTCCGGTTTTCTCCCACCTCCAAAGACATGCAAACTGGGGGTTGATTGGCAACACTAAATTGGCCCTAGTGTGTGAATGTGAGTGTGAATGTTGTCTGTCTATCTGTGTTGGCCCTGTGATGAGGTGGCGACTTGTCCAGGGTGTACCCCGCCTTCCGCCGGATTGTAGCTGAGATAGGCTCCAGCGCCCCCCGCGACCCCGAAGGGAATAAGCGGTAGAAAATGGATGGATGGATGGATATATTTAAAGTAAAGCTTTGGGTTATTAGTTATTAGTATCAACATTTCAGCTTTTTCTCCTTACATGGTGTCTTTTTGCACAATTTACACATTTTTGTGTTGTTTTTAATCTCTTTTAGACACACTTTGGACACACCTGATCTAAGCAGTAGTATTTTTTAACAAATATGCAACGATATTTACCTGATTAATCTACACCACATCTTTGGAGAACGTGAGAATTGTTTACTTTTGGTCAATGGCATTTTCATAAGTTTATTCCTGCGTCAAAATGCACAGAAGGTGCCAAAGGAAATTAAGAATGACGCTGTTGTTGCTGTGATGTGCCGTATTTTTCGGACTATAAGGCGCATTGAAATTCGTTTCATTTTCTCAAAACTCGACAGTGCGCCTTATAACCCGGTGCACCTAATGTACGGAATAATTTTGGTTGTGCTAACCGACCTCGAAGCTATTTTATTTGGTACATGGTGAAATGATAAGTGTGACCAGCAGATGGCAGTCACACATAAGAGATACGTGTAGACTGCAATATGACTTAAGTAAACAACAGCAAAATTGTATATGTTCCATTGAAAATATAGAACATTACACACGGCGCTCAAAAATCTATCAAAATGTTTTAGTATGACTTTGGTAAGCTATGAAGGCGCATAAGGATTGATATGGAACCGCTTGATGGATTGTACTATTATGGTGTGTGTATAAGGTAAGACATATGATCTGGCATTTTGTTTCACAATATTATGCAAAACCAACTTTTCTTACCTTCTGGTACCTGCTGATCTGTATTTGGGTTTTTGCGCGCATCCGTGCCGTAGTCCGTGACGACACCGTAGTCGATAAGCTTCTACTTTTTCACTATCTTCTTGTTATGAGACATTCATCCTCCGCTGTTGCCATTTCTAATTTAAAGTAGTGTAAAGTTCTTACTTATATCTGTCAGTAAACTCGCCATGAAAGCGCTAAAACATACCGGTGTAGTGAGTATACATTAATCACCCAAAGAACTTTAGTTATTAGAGAGTTTTTCACAGGACACATTTTTTGCCTTGTTATTGCACTAGTGAGCCACGGATGATGGCAATATTGATTTGAATAAAGTCTGAAAGTCATTAAAACAGTTAGCTCCACCTTTTAACACTTCTTTCACTCCCGTCCTTGAACGCTACACCGCTACAACAAAGATGATGGGGAGAAGACGCTGTCGAAGGTGAGCCATGTAAATAAAACCGCCCACAAAACGGCGCATCCTGAAGCGACTGTCAGAAAGCGAATTGAAGATGGTCTGTAAAACATCATCTATGCAACATTTTGACCAAAGAACTACCACAAGGTAGTGTTTTCAATTGAGAAGAAAATAGATATTAATATGACCCCTTTAATGCGCCCTATAATCCGGTGCGTCTTTTGTATGGAAATAGACCTGACTAGACCCGCTCATCAGCAATGCGCCTTGTAATACGGTGCGCCCTATGGTCCGGAAAATACGGTACTTAGGATGTGAAACAGAATTTCACCAAATATGATGATGAGGTGTTTATCTTCACATTTGTGTTGGATTTCTTCTACCATCTAAAGTTAAAAGTTAAAGTGCAAATGATTGTCAGGTTAGAGTGTCCGCCCTGAGATCGGTAGGTTGTGAGTTCAAACCCCGGCCGAGTCAAACCAAAGACTATAAAAATGGGACCCATTACCTCCCTGCTTGGCACTCAGCATCAAGGGTTGGAATTGGGGGTTAAGTCACCAAAAATGATTCCCGGGCGCGGCCACCGCTGCTGCTCACTGCTCCCCTCACCTCCCAGGGGGTGATCAAAGGTGATGGGTAACCCCCTCTCTATCAATTGTCAAGACTTGGCAGCCTATGACGGTGTTCAATGTTTGTTCTGTGGCTTCAATTCAAAATAAACCAGCAAACTTCATTACACGACGTCATCAAAATGGGAAAGAACTTAGCGAGGAACCTTGGCAACAATGGCAACACATTCACATCAAATTGTCCTAATTTGTTTGTTTTGCAGGGCAAAAGGGCCCTGCGCTGCCACTTCGCTTTGATGGTGATCACTGTTGAGCGCATCTGCTGTGAAGTTGATATTTGAAAAAACATTTTTTGCAACAACCCGGAAAAAACATTCATGATCAGAGCAGCGTTTTGCTATTGCTTGTCTAAGTTGTCTCTAAGTTTTCTTGGGGAAGGAAATGAATGCAATTTTCTGTGCTGCTGCTGCTGCGAAAGTGTGTGTGTGTGTGTGTGTGTGTGTGTCTATACATACCGATGTGCCGTTGATGCTCCAGGAAACAGATGGCTTTGGAGAGCCCTCGGCCTCACAAATCAAGACTTTATGTTGACCATCTTCACCGCGTTGTTTGGACAGCTGCTTGATCACTGGAGCGCCTGCAAGGGGATGCTGTTGTTGTGATGTTCGTTTTGGTTGACAGACACATTCAATACACTGGTATAAAGACCTCAAGCACACAATCTTTGGCTTGGGGGATGTCAGATACTTTCAATTTTTAACGACGGGACAGTTACGTTGGTAATCGATTCAAATCTTACACCTTTTTTGTGTTAAAAAGGACTTCAATGCTATTCCTTGGTACAATTTCAAGTGCAGAGCTGTCAACTTTCTGGAGTCTCATCTGGTTTCCTGGCAACAGCTCCTGGACAGCTGAGCACCATATTTTAGAGAAAATCATAATGGGCCATTTTCACACTTCATCTTTAAAATGTTTAGAGCAAAAACGATAGGGCGGGCTAATTTGTGCTAATCCAGAGTGACGTAGTGTCTTGCTGTGGCAACGCTGAACTGGAACTCATATTGCCCTCTTATGCAATATACAGTGCAGAAGTTATTTGACATTAGGTGTTCAATTTAGACTTCATAATAAAAGCATCATAACGTTTTTTGCTGTTCATTTGATGATTAGCGCGTGAACCAATATTCAATGTTTGATATGTTTTTCAAATTTAGAGATAATTATTATTTTTTTAATCAGCTCTAAACGACAGGGGTAATCTCAAGGCACGGTGTCCAGATCTGGCGCGCCACATCATTTTATATAGCCCGCGAAAGCCTGGAAATAGTCTGCGTTAAAATGGTACTTTATCTTTTCTTATTAAATGTATTTCTTCTTTCTGTTTTGACAGAAAAAAATACATGTACTGCATACAATTGCATACCGTATTTTCCGGACCATAAAGCGCACCGTATTATAAGGCGCACCGCCAATAAATGGTCTATTTTCGATCTTTTTTCATACACAAAGCGCATTAAAGGGGTCATATTATTATTATTATTTTTTTTTTCCTAAATGTAAAACACTTCCTTGTGGTCTACATAACATGTAATGGTGGTTCTTTGGTCAAAATGTTGCATAGATGATGTTTTACAGATCAACTTCAAGCCGCTTTCTGACAGTCGCTTCCGGATACGCCGTTTTGTGGGCGGTCTTATTTACGTGGCTCACCTTCGACAGCGTCTTCTCCCCGTCTTTTTTGTTGTGGCGGTGTAGCGTGTAAGGACGGGAGATGGAGCTAACTGTTTTAATGACATTCAGACCTTACTTCAATCAATAAC
This sequence comes from Entelurus aequoreus, assembly GCF_033978785.1. NCBI lineage: Eukaryota > Metazoa > Chordata > Actinopteri > Syngnathiformes > Syngnathidae > Entelurus > Entelurus aequoreus. The sequence goes on along the minus strand of NC_084740.1, from coordinate 9,100,825 downwards.
GGAGCAGCATCTCCTCATCCGGAAACAAATGTGTCCCGTGAAAAACCGTCCGACCGGAACTCTCTAATAACTAAAGTTCCTTGGGTAAATAATGTAAACTCACTACACCGGTATGTTTTAGCGCTTTCATGGCGAGTTTACTGACAGATATAAGTAAGAACTGTACATTACTTTATATTAGAAATGGCAACAGCGGAGAATGAATGACCCATAACAAAGAAAAAAAAATAAGAAGCTTATCGACTACGGCGTTGGCACGGACTACAAAGACGGACTCGCACAATTTTTCAGGATTTATGCAGATCCCAAATACAGATCAGCAGGTACCAGAAGGTGTGAAAAGTTGCTTTTGCATAATATTGCGAAACAAAACGCCAGATAATGTCTTACCTTATACACACACCATAATAATACTCCTATGTTGAAGCACAGTACAATCCATCAAGCGGTGCGGCTTCATAGCTTACCAAAGTCGCACTAAAACATTTTGATAGATTTTTGAGCGCCGTGTGTAATGTTCTATATTTTCAATGGAACATATACAATGTTGGTGTTTTTTACTTGGGTCATATTGCAGTCTACACATATCTCTTATGTGTGACTGCCATCTACTGGTCACTCTTATCATTACACCATGTACCAAATAAAATTGCTTTGAGGTCAGTAAACAAAACCAGAATCATTCCGTACATTAGGCGCACCGGGTTATAAGGCACACTGTCGAGTTTTGAGGGGGAAAAAAGGATTTTAAGTGCGCCTTATAGTCCGGAAAATACGGACTATATATACGCACAGTATATATATATGTATATGTATATATATATATACACAGTGTGTATATATATATATATATACATATATATATATATATATATATATATATATATATTAGGGCTGTGAATCTTTGGGTGTCCCACGATTCGATTCAATATCAATTCTTGGGATCACGATTCGATTCAAAATCGATTTTTTCCGATTCAACGCGATTCTCGATTCAAAAACGATATTTTCCCGATTCTAAACGATTCTCTATTCATTCAATACATAGGATTTCAGCAGGATCTACCCCAGCCTGCTGACATGCAAGCAGAGTAGTAGATTTTTGTAAAAAGCTTTCATAGTTGTAAAGGACAATGTTTTATCAAATGATTGCAATAATGTAAATTTGTTTTAACTATTAAATGAACCAAAAATATGACTTATTTTATCTTTGTGGAAATATTGGACACAGTGTGTTGTCAAGCTTATGAGATGCGATGCAAGTGTAAGCCACTGTGACACTATTGTTCTTTTTTTTTTATAAATGTCTAATGATAATGTCAATGAGGGATTTTTAATCACTGCTATGTTGAAATTGTAACTAATATTGATACTGTTGTTGATAATATTCATTTTTGTTTCACTACTTTTGGTTTGTTGTGTCGTGTTTGTGTCTTTGATTGATTGATTGATTGAGACTTTTATTAGTAGGTTGCACAGTGAAGTACATATTCCGTACAATTGACCACTAAATGGTAACACCCGAATAAGTTTATCAACTTGTTTAAGTCGGGGTCCACTTAAATTGATTCATGATACAGATATATACTATCATATATACTATCATCATAATACAGTCATCACACAAGATAATCACATTGAATTATTTACATTATTTACAATCAGGGGTGGGGGGGGGGGGGTAGGATATAGACATCAAGTAGTGGACATAGAGAGAGAGAGAGAGAGAGAGAGAGAGAGAGAGAGAGAGAGAGAGAGAGAGAGAGAGAGAGAGAGAGAGAGAGAGAGAGAGATCAGAAGGCATAAGAAAAAGTATCTGCATTTGATTGTTTACATTTGATTATTAGCAATCCGGGGAGGGTGTTAGTTTAGGGTTGTAGCTGCCTGGAGGTGAACTTTTATTGCGGGTTTCAAAGGAGGATAGAGATGCCCTTTCTTTTATACCTGTTGGGAGCGCATTCCACATTGATGTGGCATAGAAAGAGAATGAGTTAAGACCTTTGTTAGTTCGGAATCTGGGTTTAACGTGGTTAGTGGAGCTCCCCCTGGTGTTGTGGTTATGGCGGTCATTTACGTTAAGGAAGTAGTTTGACATGTACTTCGGTATCAGGGAGGTGTAGCGGATTTTATAGACTAAGCTCAGTGCAAGTTGTTTAACTCTGTCCTCCACCCTGAGCCAGCCCACTTTGGAGAAGTGGGTAGGAGTGAGGTGTGATCTGGGGTGGAGGTCTAGAAGTAATCTGACTAGCTTGTTCTGGGATGTTTGGAGTTTAGATTTGAGGGTTTTGGAGGTGCTAGGGTACCAGGAGGTGCATGCGTAATCGAAAAAGGGTTGAACGAGAGTTCCCGCCAGAATCCTCAAGGTGCTTTTGTTGACCAGAGGAGATTCTGTAGAGAAATCTTGTTCGTTGGTTGACCTTTTTGATTACCTTGGTTGCCATTTTATCACAGGAAAGGTTAGCCTCTAGAATGGAACCTAGGTAGGTGACCTCATCTTTCCTGGTGATAACAATGTCACCCACTTTTATGGTGAAGTCATTGACTTTCTTGAGGTTGATGTGGGACCCAAACAGGATGGATTCTGTTTTACCCAAGTGGATGGATAGCTTGTTGTCAGCGAGCCAGGTGCAAGTTCTAGTCTCCTCTCAATTGCTCTGTTTATTGCAGTTCTGCAGTTGAGTGTTGCTGGGTCGGGTTTGGTTTTGGAATTGAATTGCATTGTTATGGTATTGCTGTGTATTGTTTTGTTGGATTGATTAATGAAAAAAAAAAAAATAAATGAAAAAAAAAAAATATATATGGAAAAAAAATCAATTAAAAAAAAAAAATCGATTTTTTAAAAATGAGAATCGATTCTGAATCGCACAACGTGAGAATCGCGATTCGAATTCAAATCGATTTTTTCCCACACCCCTAATATATATATATATATATATATATATATATATATATATATATATATATATATATATATATATATATATATATATATATATATATATACACTACCGTTCAAAAGTTTGGGGTCACATTGAAATGTCCTTATTTTTGAAGGAAAAGCACTGTATGAAGATAACTTTAAACTAGTCTTAACTTTAAAGAAATACACTCTATACATTGCTAATGTGGTAAATGACTATTCTAGCTGCAAATGTCTGTTTTTTGGTGCAATATCTACATAGGTGTATAGAGGCCCATTTCCAGCAACTATCACTCCAGTGTTCTAATGGTACAATGTGTTTGCTCATTGGCTCAGGAGGCTAATTGATGATTAGAAAACCCTTGTGCAATCATGTTCACACATCTGAAAACAGTTTAGCTCGTTACAGAAGCTACAAAACTGACCTTCCTTTGAGCAGATTGAGTTCCTGGAGCATCACATTTGTGGGGTCAATTAAATGCTCAAAATGGCCAGAAAAAGATAACTTTCATTTGAAACTCGACAGTCTATTCTTGTTCTTAGCAATGAAAGCTATTCCACAAAATTGTTTGGGTGACCCCAAACTTTTGAACGGTAGTGTATATATATATATATATATATATATATATATATATATATATATATATATATATATATATATATATATATATATATATATATATATATATATATATACACACATACATACATACATATATATATATATATATATATACACACACACACATATATATATATATATATATATATATATATATATATATATATATATATATATATATATATATATATGTGTGTGTGTGCGTGTGTGCGCTTGACTTTAGTTTTGTGCGTACGATGTTTTCTGGGTTTGTGCGTACGCCATGAATGTTTTTGTACTTGTAGCCCCTGAAGTGTAAATCCAGGCTCAGTGATTAATTTTTAAACCCTTACCTTCAACGAGCAGTTTAAAAGAAAGCTTCTTGATGAGGGCCCCCATCGTCACTTCACACTCATAGTGGCCAGAGTCTGAGTACGTCAGCTTGTGAAACTTGGGCTCTTTGTGCAGCTTGACTTTGTCCTGATTAAACCAAAACAATGGCATTCACTTCAAGAACATCACTTTTAGAGGCAGACACCAAAAGACACTAAGAACTGTTTTTACCTTAGTCCAGGAGACCTTTGATGCCCGTGAAGAGTTGCTCTGGAAAGTTAGATCCAAAGCCTCGCCAACATTCTTGACAACGCTCCCAGTGGGGCTTAAATTGATGTCTAGGTCTAAGAGAGATAGTGAAAAGATGATTCAGAGCTCTGACAAGCCAGGAAATATTTCTATTATTAACTACACTCCGCTCGCAGTGTAGCGGCTTATTAGCGGCGTCACGACTGACACAACAAAGCCAGGAAGACCAAGACGTATGAGCGTTATGTGCCGCTCCCTTCCTCGAAAAACAAGCTTACCTCCTGACAACAATATACGAGGCTAAACAGGTGGGGGGGGGGAACAGAAGCAATGGTGGAAGAATTCCTTCAAGGAAAAGAATGTGATGTCTTACAATCGACTGTGACCTCCTTGGAAGCCACCATGGAGGGGTTGTCAATTAAGGAGCATTTGTATTCGCCGGTGGTGTCACGTGACACATTAGTCAGGGTGTATGTATCTGTGTTATTCACAGTCACCACGTTCCCCTGCAAACACACCATTGAACAATAGATGCTGATTAGCTTTGGATGCTTAGCTGATTAAATGCATGTGTGAGTAGCTGGTCAGTGTGCACCTTCAGGTGGAAGTTAAAGCTGGATGGAGCCGGGTTGCCGTCCGCCACACACTTCAGGGTCACGTTGTCTCCTTCCACCAGCTCCTGTGCATTGACCTGCAGGATGAGATGCTCGGTAGAGTCTGGAGGGGAGAGAGGACGCGAAGCGTGGCGAAAAGGTAAACACATTATATTGTTTGATGTATACAGTCGCCACATTGTGGTTTGTACTTTGTTTCGGCATATTCTTCAACATTTTTTGCCCTAAATTAACCTCTCAAGGGCCAAGCTGTTTGTTTACATGCTTTTTTTCATTTCTCTTTGCTATTTGGGCTTATTGGACCCTAATTAGAATAAAAACTAAAAATCATCTTTTGATATGATGTACTTAGTCCATAAGTACACAAACGTGTACTTCATGTGTAGTGACATGCTAATTTTTATTTTTACACTTTTTTTCCCCAAATTCCACTATGTTATACTCTTCTGACACCACCAGATGGCAGTATAAGTGTCCACATGTCGGCATAAGACCGCAATTCAGTAGTGTACACAATTTTGGAAACAAGAGCTAAAAGGTGCTGTCCACGCATGTGGCCACTAAGCCTTTAGAGGTTAAGCATTTTCAAGAATGAAAATGGCGAAATTCACTCAAAATAACAATCAAACAGTATAGTATTGCCCACAACCTGAGACAAAACCAATCAGATCATGCTGTTCAGTATTGTGGCCACTGATTGGCTCATCCCCTGGCGGCATTACTACGTCGGATTAAAGCAGGTGTGCCCATTACGTCAATGGCGGAGGGTGTGTCAGTCCATCGCCAGCCAGGCATTAAAAAAATAGACCTAAAAATTAGCGATCATAAATCTTCACCAAGACGTCACTTTCGTCACTTGATTGACATTCACGGCACCCGAGGGTCTTGTGAGATGACGCTGGCTGCTGCCAGACCATTATTAAGAAAAAACGACCGACAGGAAGGGGAGAAACACACTTGCGCCGTACCTACCGTCAAAACTCTGAAGACCGAGTGCACAGTTCCTACACTGCAAAAACTAAAATCTAAGTAGGATTAAATATCTCAAATAAGGGTGATATTTGCTTATTTTCTGTCTGATAAGATAATTCTTCTCAATAAGCAGATTTTATGTTAGAGTGTTTTACTTGTTTTAAGAGTTTTGGTCCTAAATGATCACAGTAAGATATTACAGCTTGTAGCTGAGATTTTATGACCTATATTGAGTAAAACATGCTTGAAACTAGAATATCAACTGTTGCAAAGCTGTGTCATCAACACTCAAGTATAAAACTTCTTTTTTAAAGTAATAATTACCTACTTCAAACATGAAAAAAAAATCATGATGCCGAGCGCGTGTCATTATGTCAAGATAATGGCACTAGCATATACTTAATTTAAGAATATTTTTCAACATATTGAGCAAAAAGGTCTTTTTTTTTTCTACCAAGAAAAGTGCACTTGTTATTAGTGAGAATATACTTATTTTAAAGGTATTTTTGGGTTCATTGAGGTTAGCTAATTGTACTTGTTTTGGAAAGTCTTGACAAGCAGAATTTTCTTGTTCTATTGGCAGATAATTTTGCTTAGTTCAAATAAAATACCCCTAATTTTTGTAATTTTTTTTCTTGTTTTTGAACACTGACTTTTTGCAGTGTACCTTCGCAATAAAAGCGCTGCTTCACCCTACCAGCGCTAACAAAATAAGAGTCTCAGACAGCCGGCGTGCACACGCTAGCAAACTACAGAGTTTGCCGCCAATCTATTGCTTATAAAACGGAGAAAAACGAGTATGGAAGCTGGACAAAACAGATGCCAAAAACCAACCAATTTAATCTGGTATTGGACAGAAGGGATGACTTGGTGGTAGCGGGGGTGTATATTGTAGCGTCCCGGAAGAGTTGGTGCTGCAAGGGGTTCTGGGTATTTGTTCTGTTGTGTTTATGTTGTGTTACGGTGCGGATGTTCTCTCGAGATGTGTTTGTCATTCTTGTTTGGTGTGGGTTCACAGTGTGGCGCATATTTGTAACAGTGTTAAAATTGTTTATATGTCCACCCTCAGTGTGACCTGTATGGCTGTTGACCAAGTATGCCTTGCATTCACTTATGTGTGTGTAAAAGCCGCATATATTATGTGACTGGGCCAAAACGCTGTTTGTATGGAGGAAAAGCGGACGTGACGACAGGTTGTAGAGGACGCTAAAGGCAGTGCCTTTAAGGTACGCCCCCGATATTGTTGTCCGGGTGGAAATCAGGAGAATGGTTGCCCCGGGAGATTTTCGGGAGGGGCACTGAAATTTGGGAGTCTCCCGGGAAAATCGTGAGGGTTGGCAAGTATGCCCTACGTCCGTGTTTTACCGGATATGTACCGCTCCGTACAGTGGCGTTTTAAAAAGTCATGAATATTACTTTTTGAAAGCGATACCGATAATTTCCGATATTACATTTTAAAGCATTTATCGGACATCTCTAATGAAAATAATGGATTTATATTTAATGAGTCCAACATCACAGAAATTAATTTTATCACGGTCATGTTCAAAACTAATCAACAGCGATAAACGAGAGATTGCTGTATATTCTTGTAATCGATTAATCCGATTTTTTTGTTGTAGACAATTTAAAAAAAAAAAAAAAAAGATTTACATTTTTTCTCCTCTTGCTACAGCACATCTTTTCCCTCGAGGAGCTTCCATAGCAACCTCCCTCCCTCTTGTTTCTTTAGCAGAGATGCACACAAAACAACATGGCCACTGCTAACACTTTGAAACGTGTGTACTGTATGTTCCACTCTTGCTGTACTGTTGTTAACAATAAACTCAGTAGTGGTATTAGTGCTGATTGAGGAGTTTGTCCATATTTTATATCTAGTAATAAGACTGGCCTGGGCAATATAACGATTAAAAAAAAAAAAAGTGATTCATGCTGAGGCGTAACTTTTGCTCCCAGGAGCTTCAGAAACTTCCCCAGGTTACCTTGGTTTTCATAACAGAGACGCACACATAGCAACAACAAGGCAACTGCTAATGCTAACGAGAGTCATTGGTTTGTAACTGGTTTGGGTTTGTGGCAATAAATGTGAAACAAGTGACTTATTGTGTGATTCCCAGAGCCCAAAAAAAGTCTGCGGGCTATGTAGTGTTTTCTATTCGGGAATGCCCTCCCGGTAACAGTTTGAGATGCTACCTCAGTAGAAGCATTTAAGTCCCATCTTAAAACTCATTTGTATACTCTAGCCTTTAAATAGACCCCCTTTTTAGACCAGTTGATCTGCCGTTTCTTTTCTTTTCTGCTCTGCCCCCTCTCCATCGTGGAGGGGGGGGGGCACAGGTTCGGTGGCCATGGATGAAGTGCTGGCTGTCCAGAGTCGGGACTTGGGGTGGACCGCTCGCCTGTGCATCGGTTGGGGACATCTCTGCACTTCTTCTTTTCGTGTCTTTGAAGCATGTGGTTATATGACAGTTTCCCATTTCTTTACACAGTCTTTTGCATTGTCATTGAACTCTGCGAGATCTTTTAAGCTGCACTGGTTGGGTAGCAGAGGACAGACAAGGCAGTGCTGCATCGTGTGGTCCTCTTCTCCACATTCGCAGGTGGTTGGGCCGGTTTTGTAGCCCCATCTGGCCATAGCAGCTTTTGATCACCCTGTTCCTGTTCTCAGGCGGTTCAGTGTCTTCCACTGGACCCATGGTGTTTCTGACCCGGGGGGCATGTCTTTAGAAGGGGGGATTCCCATGTCAAAAGGAGGGGGGTCTTTCTGTAATTTTTGTGTCCATAGCTGGAGTCTGGTTTCTTCCCGAGATGTTGTTAGGGGCTGGACATTGCTGAGGAAGCTTCTCCTTGACTTCAGACGTTGGGCTGAGGGTTCACGTCCATAGAGGAGGTGGCGTTCATCACTAGTAGCTTTTGTGAACTCTACTCGGCTGGCAACTTCCCGTCTCACGTCTGCAGGGGCAATGCCAGCGAGGAGATGTAGGTTGTTCAGGTTGGTAGGCTTCAAGCAACCAGTGATCAAGCGGCAGGTGTTGTTCAGTGCTGGGTCGAGTTTCTTGGCATGGGTTGATCTCTCCCAGACAGGACATGCATACTCCGCCGAGGAATAGCACAAGGCCAAAGCAGTACATCTTAGTGTGTGTGCTGTGGCTCCCCATTTGGAATTTGTCAGTTTCCGTAAGATGTTGTTTCGGGAGATGACTTTCAGTTTGGTGTTTTTGATGTGTTCCTTGAAGGAGAGGGTGCGGTCCAGGGTTACGCCAAGGTAGACAGGAGGTGGACAGGGTTGGTACAATTATCAAGTGGTGTTCCAGACCATTTGATGTTAAGAGGTCGGTTCGCATCCCGGTTCCTGAGATGGAACGAGCAGACTTGGGTCTTCGCGGGGTTTGCGTGTAAATGGTTTTGCTCGTAGTAGAGGAGTAGCTCATCTAGAGCTGAGGTGAGGTTTGCTTCTACCGCTTCAAACGTACTCTCTTGAGATGTTACACAGAGGTCGTCAGCGTATATGAATCGTGCAGTGTTCTGGTCCATCTGGTCTGCACTGCTGACCCGTCTCCGCTCGGGATGGCCTCCTGCTGGCCCCACTATGGACTGGAACCTCACTATTATGTTAGATCCACTATGGACTGGACTCTCACTATTATGTTAGATCCACTATGGACTGGACTTTCACAATATTATGCTAGATCCACTCGACGTCCATTGCACCGGTCGCCCTAGAGGGAGGGGGGGGGGGGGGTCACCCACATCTGCGGTCCTCTCCAAGGTTTCTCATTGTCATCCCGCTGGGTTGAGTTTTTCCTTGCCCTGATGTGGGATCTGAACCGAGGATGTCGTTGTGACTTGTGCAGCCCTTTGAGACACTTGTGATTTAGGGCTATATAAATAAACATTGATTTATTGATTGATTGATTGACTGCACGCTGCAAAGGTGTCCTAAAGCAAATTGCAAACATAGGGAGCAGCAGGACAACAAACTTATTCCAGCATCTAAAACAGAGGCATCAAGCCAAGAAGGATAAATACCGGTAGTCAGAACCCCGCTCATCTGTCTTTCATTCCTTTATTGCAGCCTCCTAAAAGATCTGCCCGCCCTGATGTGGAATCATCGCCCCTGTTTTTCATTCCCTTGACATCTCCTGAAGAGATGTGGAACGTCTCCAGATTTTTGTCAATTCCCTCGGAGCAACACTGGCTCTCTTAGAAGTTGTCAATAAGTTAGACTGTTTCATCGTCCTTGGTCACTGTTTTTGTCTTCTTGCTTTTCTCTCTCCCTGCCTTCACTGCATGTCCATCAAGGACTCGGACTTATAAAGCATATTGTCTTTTTCCTACACTCAAAACGTCTGCATTTTGTTGTTCAGTCCACCATCCCAGTGCCAACCCCTTGGCAGAAATGCCATTTTTACAAGGAGACAAGACTGCGGCAACCAACAAAATCCCAATAAAAAGCAGCTTACAGTGGTAGAATCATTTTCCAAAGAAAGTGGCACGATGAAGAGCGATCACTGAAGCAGTCACTTTGCAGTTTACACGGCAACTGCGGCAAAAGCCACGACTGCCCTTGTCATTTGCCGTAATGCCCTGAAAAACTGACCAACATCGGACATGCCGTGACCGCCCTTGACTTTTTACTTTTTAAAAGACTAGGGATGTACCAATAAACGGTATAATGATAATTTGCGATAAAATTCCCGACGGTTAGTAATAAGGTCTATTTTTTTAATTACCGGTACCTAAACCCCGTAATTTATTAATACATTTTAGGCAACATGAAGTCAGGCGCATGCGCACTAGCGTAGTTTGGCTTGATAATCATGGCGGACTAGCTACACAGACTTTGCTCGGGAGATTTCCCCCCGGAGTAAACGGAGCTGAGCGCTTGGTTTCCCTTGCTTTATTTTCTCAATACAGCGTCCATCAGCTGCTGTGACTGAAAGTTAATGAGGTGTGGAAACATGCAGCAGGCGATGTGTCGCGTACGTTGTCACAACTTCTTTATAAAGTCTTTAATTTGTTTACTGGGATGTTCACTCGTCCTTTATTTAACTGCAAACTGCATCGGTGTTCAAATAACATCAATACTTGCTAGAATGGTTTGTCATCTCATCGAACTGAATGAAGGCTGTGAAGATTGTGTATTCGATGTGAGAGGTGTCACTCCTCTTTATTTTTGTTGGGCAAAATGTTGTACTGAACCAAGAAAAGAACGTCCAACCATCCGTCCATCCATTTTTCTACCGCTTGTCTCTATCAGGGTCGCTGGGGGTGCTTTCGGGCGGAAGGCGGGGTACACCCTGGACAAGTCGCCACCTCATCGCAGGGCCAACACAGATAGACAGACAACATTCACACTCACATTCACACACAAGGGACCATTTAGTGTTGCCAATCAATCTATCCCCAGGTGCATGTCTTTGGGAAGAACAAAGCTTCTTTATTAGACTTCATCTTCATTAGCCAAACTGCTTTGTGTTTTATATTTATATCAAAAAGTAAACACAAGGTTTTTTTTACATAACTTGTGTTTTTTTCATGTCACAAAGGTATTACTTCAAAAACCATTCATGTGACATATAATTTTGTTAATGTTTTATTGTGTATAGTTAATTCCTATATGACATATTTCTGCTCAAACTAAATAAATCATTAAAAAAATACCTCCCTCTATCAAAATGTAAAAATAGAGATAAAGGCATCATGAAATGACAAAAAGCTGACAACAGTATATATATACACTACCGTTTAAAAGTTTGGGGTCACCCAAACAATTTTGTGGAATAGCCTTCATTTCTAAGAACAAGAATAGACTGTCGAGTTTCAGATGAAAGTTCTCTTTTTCTGGCCATTTTGAGCGTTTAATTGACCCCACAAATGTGATGCTCCAGAAACTCAATCTGCTCAAAGGAAGGTCAGTTTTGTAGCTTCTGTAACGAGCTAAACTGTTTTCAGATGTGTGAACATGATTGCACAAGGGTTTTCTAATCATCAATTAGCCTTCTGAGCCAATGAGCAAACACATTGTATCATTAGAACACTGGAGTGATAGTTGCTGGAAATGGGCCTCTATACACCTATGTAGATATTGCACCAAAAACCAGACATTTGCAGCTAGAATAGTCATTTACCACATTAGCAATGTATAGAGTGTATTTCTTTAAAGTTAAGACTAGTTTAAAGTTATCTTCATTGAAAAGTACAGTGCTTTTCCTTCAAAAATAAGGACATTTCAATGTGACCCCAAACTTTTGAGCGGTAGTGTATATACATATATATATACACTTGTAAATGATTCCTGGGCGCGGCCACCGCTGCTGCCCACTGCTCCCCTCAACTCCCAGGGGGTGAACAAGGGGATGGGTCAAATGCAGAGGACAAATTTCCCCACACCTAGTGTTTGTGTGACAATCATTGGTACTTTAACTTTAACTTTAAAGAACATAATGTCATGGCTGTCTTGAGTTTCCAATAATTTCTACAACTCTTATTTTTTTGTGATAGAGTGATTGGAGCACATACTTGTTGGTCACAAAAAACATTCATGAAGTTTGGTTCTTTTATGAATTTATTATGGGTCTACTGAACATGTGACCAAATGTGCTGGGTCAAAAGTATACATACAGCAATGTTAATATTTGCTTACATGTCCCTTGGCAAGTTTCACTGCAATAAGGTGCTTTTGGTAGCCATTCACAAGCCACCACTCCTCTTGACAAAATTGGTGCAGTTCAGCTAAATTTGTTGGTTTTCTGACATGGACTTGTTTCTTCAGCATTTTCCACATGTTTAAGTCAGGACTTTGGGAACTTTTGACATGTGTTTGGGGTCATTGTCCTGTTGGAACACCCAACTGCGCCCAAGACACAACCTTTGGGCTGATGATTTTAGGTTGTCCTGAAGATTTTGGAGGTAATCCTCCTTTTTCATCGTCCCATTTAAAGCACCAGTTCCATTGGCAAAGGCCTCACCTTTTCTCCTCCAAACATATTGCTGGGTATTGTGGCCAAACAGCTCAATTTTTGTTTCATCTGACATCACATGGACAAAGATAAGACCTTCTGGAGGAAAGTTCTGTGGTCAGATGAAAGAAAAATTGAGCTGTTTGGCCACAATACCCAGCAATATGTTTGGAGGAGAAAAGGTGAGGCCTTTAATCCCAGGAACACAATGCTTACCTTCAAGCATGGTGGTGGTAGTATTATGCTCTGGGCCTGTTTTGCTGCCAATGGAACTGGTGCTTTAAATGGGACAATGAAAAAGGAGGATTACCTCCAAAATCTTCAGGACAACCTAAAATCATCAGCCCGGAGGTTGGGTCTTGGGCGCAGTTGGGTGTTCCAACAGGACAATGACCCCAAACACACATCAAAAGTGGTCAAGGAATGGCTAAATCAGGCTAGAATTAAGGTTTTAGAATGGCCTTCCCAAATTCCCGACTTAAACGTGTGGACAATGCTGAAGAAACAAGTCCATGTCAGAAAACCAACAAATTTAGCTGAACTTCACCAATTTTGTCAAGAGGAGTTGTCAAAAATTCAAGCAGAAGCTTGTGGATGGCTACCAAAAGCGCCTTATTGCAGTGAAACTTGCCAAGGGACATGTAACCAAATATTAACATTGCTGTATGTATACTTTTGACCCAGCACATTTGGTCCCATTTTAAGTAGACCCATAATAAATTCATAAAAGAACCCAACTTCATGAAGGTTTTTTGTGACCAACAAGTATGTGCTACAATCACTCTATCACAAAAAAATAAGAGTTGTAGAAAGTATTGGAAACTCAAGACAGCCATGACATTATGTTCTTTACAAGTGTATGTAAACTTTTGATGCTTTGGAGCCCCTGCTTCGAAAGAAAATAAAGTTTGGTGCCCTTCTAATTTGTCTTGGTGCCCTAAAAAATAAGCCCTCATTTGAGGCAACTCTTGCCTTGACCTTAAAAAGTAAAAATTTGAGGCCTGGCTATGTATAGCTTTTTGTTGTAGCATTGTATGAAGCCAGAGATAATCCAACATAATGATGCCTTTGTGTATTTTTCAGTAATGAGAGTTCATTGTTAATAGTTTTAAAGGCCTACTGAAACCCACTACTACCGACCACGCAGTCTGATAGTTTATAGATCAATGATGAAATCTTAACATTGCAACACATGCCAATACGGCCGGGTTAACTTATAAAGTGCAATTTTAAATTTCCCGCCACACTTCCGGTTGAAAACGTCTATGTATAATGATGTATGCGTGTGACGTCACGGCGGCAACGGAAGTATTGGTACACCATTGAATCCAATACAAAAAAGCTCTGTTTTCATCTCAAAATTCCACAGTATTCTGGACATCTGTGTTGGTGAATATTTTGCATTTTGTTTAATGAACAATGAAGACTGCAAAGAAGGAAGTTGTAGGTGGGATCGGTGTATTGGCGGCGGACTACAGCAACACAACCAGGAGGACTTTGAGATGGATAGCAGACGTGCTACCGTGAGTACAGCTATGGCTTCCAAACATTTGATCGCTTGCCCGTACGTGGGTGGCGCTATGTGCATGTCACGTACGTAACTTTGGGGAAATATATGTTTCTTGCTGACTCCGATGGCGGCCGGGGTGTCGTCGAAAGCTACAACGCCTGCCGCCGCCCCGTAGCTAAGTTAGCTTCAATGGCGTCGTTAGCAACAGCATCTTTAAGCTTCACCAAACTGGAAATTATTAACCGTGTATTTACATGTCCACGGTTTAATAGTATTGTTGATCTTCTGTCTATCCTTCCAGTCAGTGGTTTATTTATTTTGTTTCTATCTGCATTAGAGCCCGATGCTATCACGTTAGCTCAGTAGCTAAAGAGCTTCACCGATGTATTGTCGTGGAGATAAAAGTCACTGTAAATGTCCATTTCACGTTCTCGACTCTCATTTTCAAGAGGATACAGTATCCGAGGTGGTTTAAAATACAAATCCGTGATCCACAATAGAAAAAGGAGAAAGTGTGGAATCCAATGAACCCTTGTACCTAAGTTACGGTCAGAGCGAAAAAAGATACGTCCTGCACTGCATTCTAGTCCTTCACTCTCACGTTCCTCATCCACAAATCTTTCATCCTCGCTCAAATTAATGGGGTAATCGTCGCTTTCTCGGTCCGAATCTCTCTCGCTGCATTGTAAACAATAGGGAAATGTGAGCAGCCCTATCCCCTGTGACGTCACGCTGCTTCCGGTATAGGCAAGGCTTTTTTTTATCATTGGGGACGGCGTGGCGAAGTTGGTAGAGTGGCCGTGCCAGCAATCGGAGGGTTGCTGGTTACTGGGGTTCAATCCCCACCTTCTACCATCCTAGTCACGTCCGTTGTGTCCTTGGGCAAGACACTTCACCCTTGCTCCTGATGGGTGCTGGTAGCGCCTTGCATGGCAGCTCCCTCCATCAGTGTGTGAATGTGTGTGTGAATGGGTGAATGTAGAAATACTGTCAAAGCGCTTTGAGTACCTTGAAGGTAGAAAAGCGCTATACAAGTATAACCCATTTATCATTATTTATCAGCGACCAAAAGTTGTGAACTTTATCGTCGTTGTTCTCTACTAAATCCTTTCAGCAAAAATATGGCAATATCGCGAAATGATCAAATATGACACATAGAATGGATCTGCTATCCCCGTTTAAATAAAAACCTTTCATTTCAGTAGGCCTTTAAAAATGGTGCAGCTTTCAATGTGAATGTAAACACGTCTGTCTCTGAAACTACTTTTTTAAAACTATTGCAGGCAATATGGATTACTTTCGTTAACTTTTGAATCATCGCTGCTATTTGTACTTTTAAATTTTCCCGAGGGAACTCTCCTGAAGGAATCAATAAAGTACTATCTATCTATCTATCTTATTGTTTACTTTAAAAAAAGAGGGGAAACAAATCGTATACACATTTTAATTTTTAGGTCATATCGCCCAGGCCTAGTCACAACATATAACAATCACCAATTATTATTAAAAAAAAACGTGGGCTGGAAGAATGAATCCCAACGACTGTGCTGTGGCAATTTCACTTAAATGGCCCCAAATGATTATATATTTCTTCATCTATCTATGACAGTTACATAACATAACCGGCAGAA
Organism: Entelurus aequoreus; assembly: GCF_033978785.1. Taxonomy (NCBI): domain Eukaryota; kingdom Metazoa; phylum Chordata; class Actinopteri; order Syngnathiformes; family Syngnathidae; genus Entelurus; species Entelurus aequoreus. Next base: position 9,085,033 of record NC_084740.1, on the reverse strand, counting down.
CAATGTAATGCTATTTCACTAGAGGAAACCAAGTACATACTTAATTTGTATATACACACCCCCCTGTTGCCATGCATACATTTTTGTTTGGTTGTTTGCACTTGAGATTTTTCCAACCTTAACTCAGAGGTTGGAATACACTGGCCGAAACAACCACCAATCCATCTGATTGCATATTTAGAAAGTTCTGCTATCATTCTGCTTTCTGCTCTCCAATGTTGCCTTTTTCAGGAACAAGTCTATTTTGGAAATTATATTGGAAAAAAGTAATAGCCCATCATTAAAAACGAAACACACATTTTTGTTCTTTGATTGAGCCTGAATTTTTGGGTAATGGTGCTACTACAAGCATCACCATACTGCTTCAAATGGACAAGAATCAAAGCACAAGAACGATTTAAATATGACACAGAACTGACAACTCAAAGTTTCTTCTTCCTTCTTTGACAATAAACTCCCTTGAGTGAAAGTGTTCCAGCACGTTTAGAGGCCATGGTGAGCAAGCGACATCAATATTTAATGCTTCTTTTGCATTAATCCTAGTTCTACACTCATCCGTGTAGTAGTAAAAAACAAAGTTTTGACTTTTCAAATAACCTGCAAATATAGAAAAGTCAGGGGAGGTAAACACAAGTCGAAATGATTATTTCATAGTCTGCGATGATGAAACTGAAAGAAACATTCCTTTCATCACATGCAAAAAGAGAGAGAAGTCAGGTGTCTCACATGTGATGGTAAAGGTGAGTGGAGAAGATGTCATCTGCTTGCCCACGCTGTGCTGGGAGCTGCACGAGAACTGAGCGTCTGTGTCCTCCTTGTTAGCAGAGTACTCTAGCATGGAGGTGGTGGTGGACAGACTGGTCACTGGGTCAACCTGCACGGAGGTTTGGATGGAAATGCCTGCACCGATAACACAACAACACGGTCAGAGAGCTCAAACAAATAGTAGCTCCATCACCAGGCAGACTGTTTGTGCACTGAATAAATAGAAATACCGACATACTTATTTAAACCCAATGGGGAAATTCTCTTGAATTTTTTCTTTTGTTCAACTTGCAATGCAAACAGAACGCTAAGAAGTCTTTTTTTTTCAAGAGGAGGCTGAGGGCACAAGAAAACAGACCTCTGCAGCAAAGAGGAGACTGGGGAGTGTAATACTGCAGTAAAAGTTGACATTTGCGTTTATTTTTCCCATTTCTAGCTGTGTATTTTCAAATGTTAAAAAGACAAATCTGCTGGACCAATGAGTGACCGGCACTGGTTTATGTCACTCATATAGTATAATGCTTCGAAAGTGGTGACTACTAGAAATTTAACAGTGTAGACTAGGGATGTGGCGATGGATCAGCCACCGATCGGTATCGGCTGATTTACGTGAAAAAGTATGTGATTGCTATTGCAGGTTAATGCCTTTTAATCATGCCGAGTCCCCCGGCTGACAAGCGGCTAGCAGCTAATTGTGTGTCTCCATATACAGCGTGGACCCGCTCCCCTAAACTAATAATAACCACTTCCTTTACGGCAGTGGTCCCCAACCTTTTTTGCACCATTGACCGGTTTAATGTACCGGTCGGTAGTCATTATTTTCAGGGACCGGCTTCCCACTCACCAAAGCCCACAAACAAATCCCCCCGCCCCCCTACCTGCCCCCCCTCCAATTCCGCCCCTCGCCCATCACCTGGCTGATGAGCGATGGGCCTCTCTCCCCCTCCTCCTCCCCCAAGCATCTCCATCCAAACAGTGAACTGGACTGCTCTTCAACTTCAATAACAACCAACATGGCCATCCCTCCTTTTTCTGGACATTACCACTACACAGCGGACTCTGATGCTCTTTTTTGTTCCAGTGGACTACACATCATCCACCTTAATGTGAACAGCCTCTCTGGAACCAAACTTGACCAAATCAGAGAAATGTTCCTCAAAAAGAAGGTAAAAATCCTGTGTTTCTCTGAAACCAAATTAGATCAAAGTGTTTCTGACTCAGAGATAGAGATAGAAAACTTTTCGGTTATCAGAAAGGACAGGAATAAACATGGTGGGGGTGTTTGTATGTATATTCACCAGGATATAAAATACATACACTACCGTTCAAAAGTTTGGGGTCACATTGAAATGTCCTTATTTTCAATGAAGATAACTTTAAACTAGTCTTAACTTTAAAGAAATACACTCTATACATTGCTAATGTGGCAAATGACTATTCTAGCTGCAAATGTCTGGTTTTTGGTGCAATATCTACATAGATGTATAGAGGCCCATTTCCAGCAACTATCTTTCCAGTGTTCTAATGGTACAATGTGTTTGCTCATTGGCTCAGAAGGCTAATTGACGATTAGAAAACCCTTGTGCAATCATGTTCACACATCTGAAAACAGTTTAGCTCGTTACAGAAGCTACAAAACTGACCTTCCTTTGAGCAGATTGAGTTTCTGGAGCATCACATTTGTGGGGTCAATTAAACGCTCAAAATGGCCAGAAAAAGAGAACTTTCATCTGAAACTCGACAGTCTATTCTTGTTCTTAGAAATGAAGGCTATTCTACAAAATTGTTTGGGTGACCCCAAACTTTTGAACGGTAGTGTAACTCGCACTGATCTCAACCACAATGCCCTTGAATCTGTGTGGGCGGAAATCCAATTTAAAAACGCTAAGCCGGTACTGATAGGGACTGTTTACAGATGCCCTAATCAGAGTGATTTATATGGGGCTCTCGAGGAGTGCTTGGCTGGGGTAGACAAAGTGGAGAAAATTATAACTGGAGATCTGAACACAGATATTCAACGCAGAGTTGCACCTGTCTTCAGATCCTACAGCAAGCTTTGTAATCTACACGGTCTTTCCCAGCTAATAACACTACCTACAAGGTGTGTGATTCCACCCAATCAACCATAGATCTCATTCTCACTTCAGACAGGCCTAAAATAAAAAATAGTGGGGTCATGATCTGTGGTCTTAGCGACCACTATCTAACCTTCTGCACCCGCAAAATAGCTAAACCCAAAGCCAACGGCCACATAACAGCCCAATACAGATCCCTTAAAAAATACTCCAGTGATAATTTCAACCTAAAATTAGGTGAGTGGTACTGGTCCCCTGTGCTCACGAGCAACCTGGTCGATGATGCTTGGGATCGCTTCAAAACAGCGTTCCTAACTATACTAAATGACATGGCTCCCGTGAGAACAGTCAGGATCAAAGCCCTGCTCTGAACTATGGATGAATCCGGACCTATTAGCTGCCATAAAAGACAGAGACAGAAAATACTCCGAATACCAAAAGTGTAAAACAGAAGTAGATAAACAACTCAATAATAACCTCAAATAGCTCCTTTCAACACTCAAAAAGCAATGCAATAAATGAAGAAATAAGACAACCAACCTGACTAAATCCTTAAAAAAAATTACATTAACGATAAAATAGAGGAAAACACAAATAAGCCATGTGAGCTCTGGAAAATCCTCAACAACCAGCTTTCTGGTTGCAGCCAGAAACTAAAAACCAGACTCACCAACATCAACATCAAGGAGGGTGACTCCCTCATTACAGACAAAATGGAGGTAGTAAGCAGACTTAACACCTTTTTCACCAGCATAGCCAAAACTCTAGTCAACAAGCTGTCCCACCACTCTGGTCTCTTTGGTGTAGAACACATTAAAGCCTACTACAGAAAGCTAGGAGTATCCAACAACGATTTCAAATTAGAAATGGTCTCAGCTGACGAGGTGCTTAAAAAATTGAGCGCGCTCCACCCAAACAAGGCCATCGGCCTTGACAATATCCCCTCCAGGTTCCTCAGGGACTCTGCCACCACCATCGCCCCAATCATCACACACATAATAAACCTCTCAATTGCACAAGGCCAAGTACCAAAAGATTTCAAGATAGCAAGAGTAACTTCCCTCTTTAAAAAAGGAAGCAAATTAGAACCTGGCAACTACCGACCTGTTTCTATTCTCAGTTCCATTTCGAAAGTAATGGAAAAAATAGTTTATGAACAGGTCGATAGTTACCTTGCCACTAATAAACTCATGTACAAATTCCAATCCGGCTTCAGAACTAACCACTCCACTGACACATGCCTTCTCTATCTGACCGACCACATCAAACATGAGGTGGACGCGGGCAAATACTGCGGCATGGTCATGCTGGACCTTCAGAAGGCCTTTGACACCGTTAACCACGCTATACTGTTTGATAAGCTCAGAGCAATTGGATTTGATAAAACCTAATCGAGCTGGATGCAATCTTACTTGGACGGGAGGGAACAGGTGGTAGAGGTGAACGGCATCGTGTCCCCCGCCCTCTCAGTAAGCTGTGGAGTCCCCCAATGCAGTATATTGGGGCTTTTACTGTTCCTAGATACGTAAATGACATGTCATCAGCATGCGACTGTGAATTGTTCTTGTTTGCGGATGACTCGGCCCTGCTGGTATCCGACAAGGACAAGTCACACGTGGAGAAAATCGTCAGTGCTGAACTCTGTAGAATTTGCACCTGGCTCGCTGACAACAAGCTATCCATACACTTGGGTAAAACGGAATCCATCCTGTTTGGGTCCCACATCAACCTTAAGAAAGTCAATGACTTCACTATAAAAGTGGGTGACATTGTTATCACCAGGAAAGATGAGGTCACCTACCTAGGTTCCATTCTAGAGGCTAATCTTTCCTGTGATAAAATGGCAACCAAGGTAATCAAAAAGGTCAACCAACGAACGAGATTTCTCTATAGAATCTCCTCTCTGGTCAACAAAAGCACCATGAGGATTCTAGCGGGAACTCTCGTTCAACCCTTTTTCGATTACGCATGCACCTCCTGGTACCCCAGCACCTCCAAAACCCTCAAATCTAGACTCCAAACATCCCAGAACAAGCTAGTCAGATTACTTCTAGACCTCCACCCCAGATCACACCTCACTCCTACCCACTTCTCCAAAGTGGGCTGCCTCAGGGTGGAGGACAGAGTTAAACAACTTGCACTGAGCCTAGTCTATAAAATCCACTACACCTCCCTGATACCGAAGTACATGTCAAACTACTTCCATAACGTAAATGACCGCCATAACCACAACACCAGGGGGAGCTCCACTAACCACGTTAAACCCAGATTCCGATCTAACAAAGGTATTAACTCATTCTCTTTCTATGCCACATCAATATGGAATGCACTCCCAAATGGTGTAAAAGAAAGGGCATCTCTATCCTCCTTTGAAAACCGCACTAAAAGAACACCGCCAGGCAACTTCAACCCTAAACTAACACCCTCCCCGGATTGTTAATAATCAAATGTAAATAATCAAATGTAGATACTTTTTCTTATGCTTTCTGATCTCTCTCTCTATGTCCACTACTTGCTGTACATATCCTACCAAGTCAGTCCTACACTGTTTCAATGTCCATTTCTCTGATGATGCAATTGTTGATGACTGATGTGATGATATCAACCAAACCTAACCCCCCATCCAACACCCCGGATTGTAAATAATGTAAATAATTCAATGTATATACTCTGATGATTATCTTGTGTGATGACTATATTATGATGATAGTATATATCTGTATCATGAATCAATTTAAGTGGACCCCGACTTAAACAAGTTGAAAAACTTATTCGGGTGTTACCATTTAGTGGTCAATTGTAAGGAATATGTACTTCACTGTGCAAGCTACTAATAAAAGTCTCAATCAATCAATCAATCACTAACGCTGAATTGGTGGGAGCTCTGGGCTTGTTTCTTTGCAATGAAATGCTGATGGAAATCAGCTTTGGCTACAATCTGTCACATTTAGATTTGATATGTCCATTAATGTGCATTGTATCATGTCACAGTTATAACAAATGGCAACTTCCTATGAGGAATTTTATTGTACATCATTGGTGTGTCTAGTGCACAGGTGTCAAACTCAAGGCCCGCGGGCCAGATCTGCCCCTCCACGTCATTTTACATGGCCCGCAAAAGCCTGGAAATAATGTGTCAATAAAATACCTTATATTTTCTTTCTCTACTTTCTTATTTTCTTACTAAAGGTTAATTAGGTTTTTTTTCAGTTTGACAGGGGAAAAAAATAGTGTCCAATATTGCAACAAATATTATACTATTTAACTTTGTTGGTCAAAATCCAAATAAACACTTAAATATCTGCTTAACTTAGGGTTTTGAAGCAAGTTATCAATCAAATTGTACACTATAAAAATGACCAATAGATTTCACTGTAAAATTTAGGGAGTTTTTTTTTACAGCATAGTACTGTAAGTTGAAAAAAAAACGACCAATGTTTGTTTTTTTTACAGTAAAATTCTGTCGACTGAGCTTTCAGCTTTTTGTTTTTTTTAATCCACGGTTGATGATTTTATGGTACCACATTTTATTATGGTAAAAAACTGGCAGCTGAGTTGCCAAAATAAAATTAAACAGCGGTACAGTATTTTTTTTTTACAATAATATGTTGTAAAAATAACAATAATAAAATAACACCATTTATTTTACAGTAAAAGACTGGCAACTAAGCTGCCACCTTTTTTCTGTAAAAAAAAGTGGTCATATCCACAAATTTTTTTTACTCTTTATGTAATTTTTTTTAAAAATATTTCAATTCATAGGCAAATTCATTGATTATTTATTGTTACAAGCGACCCTCTAATGGCAGCCATGACTGCGGTGTGGCCCTCAATGACAACAAGTTTGACACCCCTCGTCTAGTGGGACAGGCCAAAGTTAAGTGGGAGAAAATGCAGTCTTTAATAAATTATTTAATGTTTCTCTCCGGCCCGGTAGCAAATGCTTCATGGACTGGTACCGGTCCCCGGACCGGTGGTTGGGGACCACTGCTTTACGGCACATAAACTGCATTTCTGAATATCATTATCAAGTATGTTACACACCGAGTGCGCAAGCCAGGAGCAAGCCTGCTTTACATTGTAGATTGTCACTGAAGGCATCAAAACTATGAATGAACACATGTGGAGTTATGTACTTAACTAAATGCTAAGAGTGTGCTTTGCACACTCTTAGCATTCTCTCGATGAGCTTCAAACACACCTGTGAAGTGAAAACCATTTCAGGTGACTACCTCTTGAAGCTCATCGAGAGAATGCCAAGAGTGGGCAAAGCAGTAATCAGAGCAAAGGGTGGCTATTTTGAAGAAACTAGAATATAAAAAAATGTTTCAGTTATTTCACGTTTTTTGTTGAGTACATAACTCCACGTGTTCATTCATAGATTTGATGCATTCAGTGAAAGTTACAATCTACAATGTAAATAGTCATGAAGTGAAGTGAATTATATTTACATAGCACTTTTCTCTAGTGACTCAAAGCACTTTACATAGTGAAACACAATATCTAAGTTACATTTAAACCAGTGTGGGTGGTACTGGGAGCGGTGGGTAAAGTGTCTTGCCCAAGAACACAACGGCAGTGACTAGGATGGCGGAAGCGGGAATTGAACCTGGAACCCTCAAGTTTCTGGCACGGCCACTCTACCAACCGAGCTATGCCGCCCCAAAATGAAAATAAAGAAAACACATTGAATGAGGAGAAGGTGTGTCCAAACTTTTGGCCCGTACTGTACGTGTTTAGTAACCTCTAAGAAGTGTACTGTAAATGGAACCACGTTGCAGCAGAAAGTAAGCAGCTAATAACAGGAAATTAACAAGCAGTTTAATAGGAGTCTAAAGAGAGGTTGATAAACATAACAACTAGAGATGTCCGATAATGGCTTTTTTGCCGATATCCCGATATTGTCCAACTCTTAATTACCGATTCCATGGAATTAAACACATTATTATGCCTAATTTTGTTGTGATGCCCCGCTGGATGCATCAAACAATGTAACAAGGTTTTCCAAAATAAGAGAACAACTTCAACTCAAGTTATGGAAAAAAGTCCCAATAAGTCACTGCTATATTTATTATTGAAGTCACAAAGTGCATTATTTTTTTTAACATGCCTCAAAACAGCAGCTTGGAATTTGCACATACAATACATATAAACTAGTAATTAATGACAATGAGTAAAATTAACTGTTAAAGGTTAGTACTATTAGTGGACCAGCAGCACGCACAGTCATGTGTGCTTACGGACTGTATCCCTTGCAGACTGTATTGATATACTGTATATTGTAGGAACCAGAATATTAATAACAGAAAGAAACAACCCTTTTGTGTGAATGAGTGTAAATGGGGGAGGGAGGTTTTTTGGGTTGGTGCCCTAATTGTAAGTGTATCTTGTGTTTTTTATGTTGATTTAATAAAAATAAATTAAAAAATAAAATACCGATCATTTCCGATATTACATTTTAAAGCATTTATCGGCATCTCTAATAACAACAACTGTTGGTGTGTCAACATTGTTGCAGGACTTTAAGGGCAATAATCAAATATTTAAATTTGTGCTGTCAAACGATAATTTTTAAATATCAGATGAATTAAATCTTCTAATTTGAATTAATCATGATTATCCACATATTATAACTCGCTTGCCTAATTTAAATTAACTGAGAAAAAACACCAATATTTGAACACACATGCAATTTTATTGTCAGAATGTCATTCAAGAAGATTTTTTAAAACATTTTACTTGAATGCACTTCATTTCTTTGCTCACAACTTGGTAATAGTCAGGGTATATATTGAAGTGAAATTTACCAGCGAGCACACAAGTCGGAGGAGTCTCTCATTGACCTGGGGCCGTACTTATCAAGCTTCTTAGAGTGCCATTTTACACTTAAGTCCTGAGAATTTGCGAAATTTAGTCCTACTCTCAAACTTAAGAATAAAAGCTTTTTATCAACGTTCTTAAGTCTAAGAATCACTCCTACTCTCCACGATATTTAAGAGACCTTCAGAGGTGTCTTAAGTGGTTAGGAGTTGCCAGCAGGGGATGGCACTGAGGCGAGAGAGACGTGCGCGAACGTTCAGGGAACGGAACAATGTTTTTTTTTTTTTGATGACGAGCAGCTGATCAAACGGTATCGTTTAGACAGAGCGGATATTATTTTTGTCACAGATTTAATACTTTTCGATTCCTAGTTGATTTCTGCATGTGTCTGCAGTGGGCTAGTATATATAGAGCCACCCACACCAGTTTCAAATTAGTTGCCTAATTAATGAATTGGAAAGAAAATGTTATGACAGTAGTGTATGTGTGTGGCCGTGAGGTGAGTGACGTCAGTGAGTGTGTGGGCGATAGAAGAGAGGGAGCGGTAGCGTGAGTGCCGGCGGGGACTAGTTTGTTTTGTATTATTTTGTAGTTTATTGTCAAAATATACACTCCCATTGTCCACTTAAATATTTCCAAGATATTTATTTATTCTTAGACAACGGATTCCATTCCGTGATTGGTCATTTCTATGGACACAGAAATGACGTCACCTAAAATTCCGTTTACGGCACATAGTAATGTCGTAATTCAGCTCTGAGTGTGACACTTAAGATTCAGTCCTACACTTCGCTGAAAGTGTGAGTAAGACGCTTGATAACTAACTTTTAAGTGCAGCTTTCAGCGAAGAATTTATTTACTCTTAAGTCAACTCTTAGCAGACTTCTTAGGAGTAATTCTAAGAAGCTTGATAAGTACGGCCCCTGATCACCAGCTGTATAACAAACTGTGCCACCTTTCAGGTAAAAGAGCAGGTATTAATTAAAGCATGTAGTAATCCCAAAATAAATGGGTGTGAATAATCTGCATATATACTATATGTGATTAAAGCGTTCATTTTTGGTCATTTTTAATCCTTCCCCTTTTCATTTCATAGCAATTTGTAACACATTTGTTTGTACTCAATCTTAAACACAACTGTGAATAAATAAGTAAATTAACAAATAGATGAATAAGTAAGTACATAAACATTAAATACATACCTAAACAATAAATAAAATGATCATAAATAAATAGTAAAGTATGATTCATATAATGAGATAAATACGATTATCTTATTTTTCAATAAGGCTTAGGATTTTTCATCAGGATTCTTCGCTTGTACTTTGAAAACACAGAGTTTGAACAGTTTCTTAAACTGGATCATAGCATGTTGTATGACTTTTTTGTTTTTGGTTTTTGTTAATCCATTCCATAATTTAATTCCACAGACTAAAGGTTTTAAGTGTTGTATGTGCATGCAAATGTTTTAAGTTGAATGTTTCTCTAAAGTTATATTTCTCCCCTTTTGTTCATTCTTAGGTAGCAGATTATAGTTTGCTTTGTACATAATTTTTGCTGTTTGCAAGTGCACCTTATTTAATAAACAGTTTGAATGTTCTCGATAGCCAATGTTATGTATTAACTAAATTAATATTAGGTACTAGTAGGTTTTTCTTTTGTTTAATTCTTGAGTACTATTAATTTTGTTGTGCTCAAACAATTGTATGTAATCAAAAAATAAGGAATGAGTTGAAATATTTTGTTAATATTGTTAAACTATCAATAGCACTCGCTATAAATACGTTAAAATGTAATGTTAATACATGTGATTGATATCGGTACCGGTAGCGTAAAACCCAGATCAGAACATCCCTCGCATAGAACCTTTGGAAAATGGGCATTAGTGTAGTGATATCCACCAAATGCCTGGTCTATAAAAGCTAATACCTGCCAGAGACTTTAATTAGCGATGGGCCAAAAAGCCTTGGCGTTAACAAATGTGATTATACGCACTATGCAGGTTTTTTAATTAACTCCACAAGGTGGCAGTAGCTACATTTGAAGTATCATGAGCGGCTTTATCTACCTCTGCATGCGCTATAACAGCGTTTTTCAACCTTTTTTGAGCCAAGGCACATTTTTTTCATTGCAAAAATGCGGAGGCACACCACCAGCAGAAATCATTCAAAAATTAAACTCAGCAGGCGATATTGACAAAAAAAAGTTGTCGCAATTGTTGGATATGACTTTAAACCATCACCAACCATGCATCAATGTAGCTCTTGTCTCAAAGTAGGTGGACTGTCACCACCTGTCACATCATGCCGTGACTTATTTTGAGTTTTTTTGCTGTTTTCCTGTGTAGTGTTTTAGTTCTTGTCTTGCGCTCCTATTTTGGTGGCTTTTTCTCTTTATTTGGTATTTTTCAATAGCAGTTTCATGTCTTCCTTGACCGCTATTCCCCACACCTGCTTTGTTTTAGCAATTAAGAATATTTCAGTTGTTTTTATCCTTCTTTGTGGGGACATTGTTGATTGTCATGTCATGTTTGGATGTACTTTGTGGACGACGTCTCTTCTCCACAGTCAGTCTTTGCTGTCGTCCAGCATTCTGTTTTTGTTTACTGTGTAGCCAGTTCAGTTTCAGTTTCGTTCTGCATAGCCTTCCCTAAGCTTCAAGCCTTTTCTTAGGGGCACTCACCTTTTGTTTATTTTTGGTTTAAGCATTAGATACCTTTTTACCTGCACGCTGCCTCCAGCTGTTTCCGACATCTACAAAGCAATTAGCTACCTGCTGCCACCTACTGATATGGAAGAGTATAACGTGGTAAGTCTGCCTATCTCCAGACAGTACAGACACTCAACAACGGCGGATTATAAATACTGGTTTGCAAAAAATATTATTAACCCAAATAGGTGAAATTAGATAATCTCCCACGGCACACCAGACTGTATCTCACGGCACACTAGAAAAACACTGCGCTATAACATGTTGGTCATGCTAGTCAGCCTTTGGGGTGAAACTCAGTGATTGTACACATGCCATACTGTAGCCTACAAGCAACTCATCAGCAGTATTAATGTTCGCTCAGCAGTTTACCACTATTACAAAATTGGTTCTGCTACTGCGGTTTTGTGCAATATTGAAAGATTACCTTGTGATCAGAGAGCTACATTTTCCTTTCCACTCGATCATGCACTCTATATCATCATTATGTACATATATTATGTTGTATTAAAGGACAAAATATCTTAGTTATCTACAACAGTGGTTCTCAAACTTTGTTCACCAAGTACCCCCTTAGAAAACTCTTGGCTCTCCAAGTACCCCTATGATGACCAACATTAAAATACACTAGCGTATTAGGTTGAAGTATTCATTAAAAACAACTCAGAGGTTTTATTTAACAAGTACATTTAATATAACAGTACACACAATTTGAACAGTAACACTGTGTTTGAATTAGGGTTGTACGGTATATCGGTACTAGTGCAGTACCAAGATACTAATGAATCATATTCGGTACTATACCGCCTCTAAAAAGTACCCCACCACCCTTTTTTTTAAACGGGCATCATGGCGCGTCGTCGTCACGTCGTGACATTGCTGGTTTTACGAGCAGAGGAGCATGTTCGGCAGCCATTGGTGCATCTACACCTGACATCCACTGTAATGATACCAAGTACAATATCGTATCTAGTCGATACCATGAATTGATTAACGTGGACCCCGACTTAAACAAGTTGAAAAACTTATTCGGGTGTTACCATTTCGTGGTCAATTGTATGGAATATGTACTGTACTGTGCAATCTACTAATACAAGTTTCAATCAATCAATCAATACTACTATGATTACATTGATTTTTATTTTTTTTTGGTATCACAAAATCTTTTTTTGTTTTTTTTAAATGTATATTATGTTTATAAACTCAAGAAATATGTCCCTGGACACATGAGGACTTAAATTATGACCGTTGTATGATACTGTAACTACTTGGTATTGGATTGATACTCAAATTTGTGGTATCATCCAAAACTAATGTAAAGTATCCAAACAACTGAAGAATAAGTGATTATTACATTTTAACAGAAGTGTGGATAGAGCATGTTAAAAGAGAAAGTAAGCATATATTAACAGTAAATGAACAAGTAGATTAATAATACATTTTCTACCGCTTGTCCTTTAGAATTTTGACAAAATAATAGAATGGAAAATGACAACATGTTACTGCATTTGTCAGCAGCTAAATTAGGAACCTTTGTTTGCTTACTTACTAATAAAATACAAGTTGTCACTACTTTATTTAAGGTAAAAATTGCAATAAGAAACATATGTTTAATGTAGCCCTTTGAGACACTTGTGATTTAGGGCTATATAAATAAACATTGATTGATTGATTGATTGATTGATTGATAATGTACCATAAGATTTTTTGCTAAAATAAAGCCAATAATGCCATTTTTTGTGGTACCCTTTATTTAGAAAAGTATCGAAAAGTATTGAAATCCATTTTGGTACCCGTACCAAAATATTGGTATCGGGAAAACCCTAGTTTGAATATAGGAAAATAAAACACTGTACTTGAATCAAGTGATTTTTTTTGGCGTACCACTAGATGACTGATCTACAACATACCTTTGCCATCATCCGACAGGGGTTTGTTGTTCTTTAGCCATATGATTTTGGCCGCCGGGTTGGCATCTCGTGCGACACATGTGGCCAACTGTGCAACAAAAGGGCGAATAAATCATTCAAAAACATTTGATAAAGGATAGAGCATCTTTTCAAACGACCAAATATCAGTAGAACCTGAGCCCCCTGCTGAGGCCTTAAGGACTTTGCTAGGCAATAGACCATGTAATGCCCAAAGACTTTCTAAAAAGCCTCTCCTATTCCCTTGGGTTTCTTTAATTGTGGTAGTGGGGATTGTGCTCGTTACAAATTCATGAACACCACTTCAAAGGGCTCGTTACTGTAGTAAGACGGCCTCGGGATGGGAGAAGGGGCTTCCCTTGATGGTTAGCTTCTTAAAATAACGCCAGTATAAGCAATATTACCTTAGTAAGTTTGCCAATCTCAAGCTCCTCCGCTTTGTCAGAAATCTCCACACCTTCAGGCGCCTCTGCAATACAAATGTATGTTAACGATGCAGGTGTTTCTATTAGGGCGCAGCAGTGCGCGCTCCAGTTCCGGTACTCACTGTAGACGAGCACCTTAACATAGTAATCTATGGCGGTTTTGGCCGCCATCACCATGCAGGTGAACGTGCGCTGGTCGGTTAGCTTGGCGGCAGTCAACAGCAGACTAAAGTTGGCAGCCATGTTTATGCGGTCCTTATATTCATCACTGCCGTCAATGGAGACGTTCTCATTTTTATGTTTGATTAAGAGGTTTCCTGAAACTCCGTCTCCTTTGTGCTGTTGAACAGAGTAGAAATGATTTATTGAAAAGACACATGAGGTATAAACTACCACTCTCACGCACTCACAAACACACACACGCACACGCACACACACACACTGTCACATTGAGGGACAGATGCATGCTCCGTCGCACAGCAAATGCACTTAGACTGGGCGTGGTTCAGACATGATAAATGGGTGTCAGACGGACTGCACCATTTTGAATCCATTGACCTCTGTGGCGACTTACATATTTCCATGTAATGGTTTTCACATCTTCCCCATTTACGGCTCCTTTGTTGCACGGAATCTCAAGTGTTTCACCGTACAGGCCTACCACCTCCTCAATGCAGCGCACTGGAAAGAGAGAAGCAGTCCATGTTTTTAAAGTGTTTTTTTGTCGAGTATTCCCAGACATGATTATGAAATGAACTTCCTTGATTAGTCAGTCGGAAAATTAACACCATTTTTTTGGTAATAGTTTTCCTGTATGACTTTCAGATGACACCAATGTTGAAGAAAACATTCATTTAGACAATTAAAAACAGCAGAAAAGAAGCAGAACAATAGAATGCAAAGCAGCTTGAGGTTCAGAGATAAATCCCATACGTATGAGTGATGGTATAAGCATTTCCAGCCAACTTATTTATGTTAAAAAACATGAGTAATTTCAACAATTGTAAGCAGTTTAGTGAGCAGACGTATTTTGCTAACCACATGACACACTACATTTATTTGCAACCAGTCTGTGTTGTTGTAAGTAGGGATGTCCGATAATATCGGACTGACGATATTATCAGCCGATAAATGCTTTAAAACACACATGGGCAAATTAAGGCCCGGGGGCCTCATGCGGCCCGTTAAGCTTTTCAATCTAGCCCGCCGGACATTCCCAAATAATTTTTTTAGATCTTTAAGATGGAAACTGCAGCTGCCATTATGATGTGTAGTGATGTTTTCAAATGGCCGTAAGTTTTGAACTATACAAAGTATTTTAATGGTTGGAATCTGCGCTTTTGCATGATATATTAGTTACTATGCTAATCGAATTAGTTACTTTGGTAATCTAATTAGTTAATATGGTAATCTAATTAGTTACTATAGTAATCTAAATCACAGCAGCTCAGACGAGGCACCAAGCAGTGTGGGTGGGGAGCGTTTCCACAGAGTGTTTCCAGAGCGGCCAGCCTAAAATGTGGGTGTCAGGGACAGACGCGGAGGGAGATTTTTACAACAAAGTTCTAAAGCTTAGTGATGTATCAGATTGTAGGTGGGTTTTTTTACCCTTTGCCTTCATATTTCGCTGTGTTTTTTGCATTTTTGTTGTGTTTCGCTTGATTGTAAAATATGTCGATCGAGAGGGGGTGTGACATTCATATGCTGTCAATATTCCCTGTTTTATCGTTCATAGTTAATATTGTAAATCCCACATTCTTTATTTTCATGTACATTCTGGGTGTCTCATTCAGTAAAAAAAAATTTAAAATTCCATTCCTTTTTCTAAGGCGGTCTGTCATAACGTTTTTAGCATTTAATCAGACATTATTGTGAGGTTTTGTATTAGTGTTCATATAAAAATAGATATACCGGCCCCAAGACACATTTTTTTCTCTAAATTTGGCCCCCCGAGTCAAAATAATTGCCCAGGCCTGCTTTAAAATGTAATATCGGAAATTATCGGTATCGGTTTCAAAAAGGAAAATTTATGATTTTTTAAAACGTCACTGTGTACACGGACATAGGGAGAAGTCCAGAGCGCCAATAAACCTTAAAGGCACTGCCTTTTCGTGCCGGCCCAGTCACATAATATCTATGGCTTTTCACACACACAAGTGAATGCCGTGCATACTTGGTCAACAGCCATACAGGTCACACTGAGGGTAGCCGTATAAACAACTTTAACACTGTTACAAATATGCGCCACACTGTGAACCCACACCAAACAAGAATGACAAACACATTTCGGGAGAACATCCGCACCGTAACACAACATAAACACAACAGAACAAATACCCAGAACCCCTTGCAGCACTAACTCTTCCGGGACGCTACAATATACACCCCCGCTACCCCCACCCCCAACACCGCCCACCTCAACCTCCTCATGCTCTCTCAGGGAGAGCATGTCCCAAATTCCAAGCTGCTGTTTTGAGGCATGTTAAAAAAAAAGCACTTTTTGTCTTCAATAATAAATATGGCAGTGTCATGTTGGCATTTTTTTCCATAACTAGACGATTTATTTTGAAAAACCTTGTTACATTGTTTAATGCAGTAGTTCTTAAACTTGTTGGAGGTTACGAACCCCACCAATTTCATGTGCGCATTCACCGAACCCTTCTTTGGTGAAAAAAAAATAAAAATACATTTTCAAATTCAAGACAAAGTTAGATATTTTTTTTACTGGTGCACAAAATGATCCATGCATGAACATCACCTTGTTCAAAGAACAAAATCAACGGTGCATGAACTCACAACAAATTACACACCTGAAAATCAGTGTGACTTCTGCTGTTGCCGTATCCATAATACGCCGATAGGGAGAAGTTTTTATTTACACAATGAGTCAGGTGTATCTTGACCTCCGTAGCGGAGGTTTCACTGAACCCCTGAGGCCGACTCCCCGAACCCCGAGGGTTCGATCGAACCCAGGTTAAGAACCACTGGTTTAATGCATCCAGCGAGGCATCACAACAAAATTAGGCATAACAATGTGTTAATTCCACGACTATATATCGGTATCGGTTGATATCGGAATCGGTAATTAACAGTTGGACAATATCAGAATATCGGCAAAAAAGCCATTATCGGACATCTCTAGTTATAAGTATTCAGTGTGGCAATTTTTACAATCAACTTATTGACAGCCCATTTAGGAAGAAAACTACTTTGACCTGAAGTTACTATGATCCGTTCTGGTTGCTGCCACCCCTATTAAGTCTCTATTTTAAGGCAAAATCACGTAACTATGTGAACAAAAATCGAAACAAATAATCATACTCTGTTTATTCCAAATACCTCTTTGTAAATGAACAGTATTTATTTCATAAAAGCCACTTAGTTTGTTTCACTCAACTGTTTTTTGTAGGGTACAGAGTACTAGTAATTACAGTACACAGCTCCCCTGGTTAAAAAACCCTTGTCCTGGATTTTATTCACAACATCTCCATGGAGATGACGTGCTTGTAAGGAGGAGGAGGTGCTGAGTACAAGTGTTTCCATGGGGGGGTAGAAGGTTACAGAAGGAGAGGCTACCATGGACTGACTAATAATGAGGTGTTAAGTCTATTCATTTTTATGTCTACCATGTGTACAAATTATTATGTGAGGACTCTTGGCACTAGGAAAGTGTATGCATGGCTAGAACAGGTCATAATGTGAAACAACTAGTCACCACTCAAGTCAAACACAAGAGGACCAAGCAGTCCAAAACACCTTCTGGGAGAGAAGTAATGTCCTTGCAGAGAGAGTTGGTATCATTTTAATAATACAACCTTAACATTTGACAAATAAACAATTACACAAGGCGACTCGGTAAAGGATCTGATTATTATCTTCGACCCAACTCTCTCGTTTGAGTCACACATCAAGAGTGTTAAAAAAACAGCCTTCTTTCATCTCCGTAATATCGCTAAAATTTGTTCAATTTTGTCCAGTAGCGACGCTGAGATCATCATTATTCATGCGTTCGTTACGTCTCGTCTCGATTACTGTAACGTATTATTTTCAGGTCTCCCTATGTCTAGCATTAAAAGAATACAGTTGGTACAAAATGCGGCTGCTAGACTTTTGAAAAGAACAAGAAAGTTTGATCATAATACACCTATACTGTAAATACCTTTATATACATATATACCTATACTGGCTCACCTGCACTGGCTTCCTGTGCACTTAAGATGTGACTTTAAGGTTTTACTACTTACGTATAAAATACTACACGGTCTAGCTCCATCCTATCTTGCTGATTGTATTGTACCATATGTGCCGGCAAGAAATCTGCATTTAAAGAACTCCGGCTTATTAGTGATTCCCAGAGCCCAAAAAAAGTCTGCGGGCTATAGAGTGTTTTCTATTCGGGCTCCAGTACTATGGAATGCCCTCCCGGTAACAGTTAGAGATGCTACCTCAGTAGAAGCATTTAAGTCCCATCTTAAAACTCATTTGTATACTCTAGCCTTTAAATAGACCCCCTTTTTAAACCAGTTGATCTGCCATTTCTTTTCTTTTCTGCTCTTTCCCCCTCTCCCTTGTGGAAGGGGGGGGCACAGGTCCGGTGGCCATGGATGAAGTGCTGGCTGTCCAGAGTCGGGACCCGGGGTGGACCGCTCGCCTTTGCATCGGTTGGGGACATCTCTGCGCTGCTGACCCGTCTCCGCTTGGGATGGTCTTCTGCTGGCCCCACTATGGACTGGACTCTCACTATTATGTTAGATCCACTATGGACTGGACTTTCACAATATTATGCTAGACCCACTCGACGTCCATTGCATCCGGTCTCCCCTGGGGGAGGGTTGGTGTCACCCACATCTGCGATCCTCTCCAAGGTTTCTATTGTCATTCTCATTGACATCCCACTGGGTTGAGTTTTTCCTTGCCCTTATGTGGGATCTGAACCGAGGATGTCGTTGTGGATTGTGCAGCCCTTTAAGACACTTGTGATTTAGGGCTATATAAATAAACATTGATTGATTGATTGATCATGTCTCATAATATTAAGGCAAAAAGTCTTCATTCGTCCATTTCCTGTGTTGTAAACCACCAGACTTTAAAAAAAAATAGAATACTTTGGTTACCGACTTTAATGGACTTTACAAGTCTGAGTTTATTTGGAACATGCATGCATACAACATGATGCATCACAATTTCCAGTTTCTCTTTTCAAGATGTTCGAAAAGGAGTAGGAAGAAGCAGAGCTTATTTAATCTTACCCCTTTTCCTTTACACAGCAGTTGCTAACACTTTTGTTCATTTTACAATACACTCCATATGAAATAACACTAAAAAATAAATAATTATTAGTGAAGTAAATTGTATTTCATATGCTGATATCAATACAATTATAATAGCATGGTTCTTCTTCTTTGTACTGTGTGAACACTTTAAGTTTGAAGAGTTTCTTGAATTGGATCATATTAGTACATTGTTAGATGTATTTGCTTAATCCATACCATAATTTAATCCCACATTCTGATATACTACAGGTGTTCAATGTTGTACGTGCATACAAACGTTTAAAATTATATTTTTGTTTAAGGTTATATTTCTTCTAATGATACACATTTGAATCCTGTTGGAATAAGCATAAATATTTTTTCTATAGTTACCATTGTCTGCAAAGAGGCTGCAGCAGCAACCAGCCTTGAAGCATTTTAATTTAATCTTCTGTACAAATTACAATCTTATTCTCATTAAAGCACCACATACTCGAATTATAATATTTTTTGGTAATAAAAAAAAACATTATTCAGGTGGTTTTATAACTTTAATCTAGTAGCATAAATGTATTGTTTTTTTCGCTGTGGCCTTAAAAAAACCCTCTAATCAAATAATCATTTTATTAATCCCCTATTGATTAATAGTGCAACTTTTATTAGGCTCCACAATAGCTGCATTTAAACAAGGCTTGGTGACATTTACGCACTTGAAAAAAAAACCTGGTCCCATTTAGGCTTGTTGGCATATTTAAAAAAAGAAAAATAATTATTCAAACGTGATGTAGCTTGAGCATAAGGATGCCTATTATCATTGGACGCCCCTACAGGTTTTAAATTGTGTTTCATTTTAAATAATTAAATACAATTAACTTGTTTTTAAGTTGAATTGCTCTTCCAGCTGTTGTGTGTAGCCAAAATGTTTTTTTTATTTTACATCTGCGGGAATATGAAGAGCAGGTGCTGGAGAAATAAGCACAGCCAACTCTGAAAAATATCACGCAGACACAAACAACCTCAATCAACCTGAAAGGAAGCAAAACCAGCCTTGATGTACAAGTTTGAGTGGAATAATGAACCAACAAACTGAAAAGACCACTACACGACAAAAACAACAAGGCATACGACACAGGAGAACTGATCACCGGGGAGCGTGTAAGGAAAAACTGAAAGATAATTGGCTAGAGGAAAGGGGGCATCATCGGTTGTGGTGGGAGGATGGATGACGCCTGAAAAGACACAGGTGTGCAGACAAAAAGGTAGGAAAAACAAACAAAGACAGTAAGGCTGGATGATATGACGGTGAAAGATTATGAGATAAAACGGGAAAACTAGTCCAAGCAGGCAAGATGGCACAGAAGTGAGGGGGGAAAATATGTTTTAAATCCAAGACTATCAACCAACAGTATGCACGAATGCACTGCACGCGGCTGCAGACACCTTTTGAGAAAGTCAAAAGGACATGTTTTGCATATGAATGGTAACTCTGCTGTGAATATCTACACTGTTAAAAAAAAAAACATCTGCACAATTTGCGGTAAAATACCGGCAGCACCGTAAAAAATACAGTCACGACGTGTAGGACATTACGGTATGTTGATGATGAATCCGTTAATTTTACAGTTGATAACTGTTGCTTAAGGTAAATTACTATGAAAAAAAACGGATATATTGTTAACCTGTTTAGGAAAAAAACTACAGAATT
The DNA here is from genome assembly GCF_033978785.1 of Entelurus aequoreus. NCBI lineage: Eukaryota > Metazoa > Chordata > Actinopteri > Syngnathiformes > Syngnathidae > Entelurus > Entelurus aequoreus. The sequence continues at coordinate 9,064,354 of NC_084740.1, read as the reverse complement.
TACAGCACCCAAGCAGTCACAGGGAGAACATGCATACTCCACACAGAATGACCTCTATCCCGGGGAATTGAACCCAGGATCTCCTCCCTTTGAGGCAGGAGCAATATCCGCTGCAACACCATCATGCCCTTTCAACAATATTAGAATCTGCAAAATGCCTGTGTTCCCGAGACATGTGAGGATTTTAACTTCAAAGTATTTGTACAACCTTTCACTGGACAACTCGCAACATGGCCTTTCGCAAAATGTTCCTTCAAGTGAGCTTCAAAATGATTCGTAAATGCTCTGGACCTGTTAAATAGCTATTTGCACAATAAACAGCGTGGTTTATTTCAATGCAGTTTGCAATGAAGCATATAGATAAAACTCTTTAATGTCTGAAACGATTCGCTACAAAATTACAAAAAAAATGTTAGCTAAAGTTAACTAGGCTAATGCTTTACCACAAACCCCTAAAATAATTAGACATAATAATAATAATAATACTATACATTTTTGAGAATTTTCATGCTTGTGACATTAAAGTTTGAAAATGCATTGTACAATAAAATCATGTTTTTTCTACGCATTATAACCATAGTCATTTAGATTATGTACTGGTTCTTGGTTTGCAGGAATCCACTGCATTTACTACTGTGATAAATTATTTTTGATGTTATTGTGTTTTGCTATTTAACAATTGCCTGCCGTAGTTTTTACGGCCTTTTGTTTTTTTGTTTTTTTTACATTCAGTATAATAATAACAAATATCTGAAATAATTGATCATGTCCACATCTACCAATGTATTTGTATGAATGCATTTGTTTGTATTGTATTTAGAGAAGTCTAATAACATCGGACTGCCGATATTATTGGCCGATAAATGCTTTAAAATGTAATTTCGGAAATTATCGGTATCTGTTTCAAAAAGTAAAGTTTATGACTTTGTAAAACGCCGCTGTACAGAGTGGTACACGGACGTAGGGAGAAGTACAGAGCAGTTGCGTCTCCCAGTCATACTTGCCAACCCTCCCGATTTTCCCGAGAGACTCCCGAATTTCAGTGCCCCTCCCGAAAATCTCCCGGGGCAACCATTCTCCCGAATTTCTCGCGATTTCCACCCAGACAACAATATTGGAGGCTTGCCTTAAAAGCATTGCCTTTGCGTGCCGGCCCAGTCACATAATATCTACGGCTTTTCACACACACACGTGAATGCAAAACATACTTGGTCAACAGCCATACAGGTCACACTGAGGGTGGCTGTATAAACAACATTAACACTGTTACAAATATGCGCCACACTGTGAACCCACACCAAACAAGAATGAAAAACACATTTCGGGAGAACATCCGCACCGTAACACAACATAAACACAACAGAACAAATACCCAGAACCCCTTGCAGCACTAACTCTTCCGGGACGCTACAATATACACCCCTGCTACCCCCCCCCCCCCAACTCAACCCCGCCCACCTCAACCTCCTCAGGGAGAGCATGTCTCAAATTCCAAGCTGCTGTTTTGAGGTATGTTAAAAAAAATAATGCACTTTGTGACTTTGTGGCATTTTTTTCCTTAACTTAAGTTGATTTATTTTGGAAAACCTTGTTACATTGTTTAATGCATCCAGCGGGGCATCACAACAAAATTAGGCATAATAATGTGTTAATTCCACGATTGTATATATCGGTGGATATCGGAATCGGTAATTAAGATTTGGACAATATCGGAATATCGGATATCGGCAAAAAAGCCATTATCGGACATCTCTAATTGTATTTGTTGTTTATTTGTAGTGTTTGGCTTTTGTATGGCCCTGTTTTAGTTGCTGGAATAAGTTTGTTGTGCTGCTGTCTTTTGTTGCAATGGGCTGCAGACAAGCTTTGCAGTGTGCAAGAGGAGATAAAACTAAATAATTTTTTTTCCGCAACAAAAAAAACTTGAAATAATCAATAAAATCGATTCCTTCACGGGCATTATAATCACCGATAAGTTTATTGCTAACAGCACGGCACATGTACGTAAGTTGAACAACCACACCAACAATTGAGTAAGTTTTGAAGCGCACAGAGACGTAGATTGAGCTAAGTTAGTAAAGTTAATAAAAAACTACATTCTGAGGTTGCCTACAGCTGTAATACAATGTTCCACCGTTTTGGACTCAGCGATTTATTGAATTGAAGCATAAATTGGAGCATTTACTGTAAATGAGGAAAAATGGAGTGCATTACTTGGAAGCACACAGGTGCTGGTGTTTCAGTCTCAGCAATTTACAAGTTAAAGATAAACAATGTCAGCTACGGTTAAGCTACATCAGTTGACTTTTATCTCCAGGCAGCATTTTGTTTTGCTCATTACAACACTTGCATGGGAACAGGAGCTCAGCACATTCAGAGAGACACTCCCGGCGTATTAGGAATAACAACGTTTTGATTGTTGAATTATTTCATCAAGGAAATGTACCGTATTTTTCGGACCATAGGGCGCACCGGATTAAACGGCGCACTGCCGATGAGCGGGTCTATACAGGTCTTTTTTCAGACAAAAGGCGCACAGGATTATAAGGCCAGTGTTTCCCACACATTCATTTATTTGTGGCGGCCCGCCACGAAAGAATTAAGGCCGCCACAAATAGATTTTTTTTTTTTTGTCCTGTTCAGCTTCTCAGGCAAATCATATAGTTGATGTAGATCCCCGTATTGGCTGTTCAGATTTACTTTACAAAAGAAAAGTGTAGGATCAAGATTTTTGGAGCGCTTTGTTCAGTGGATCAGATGTTTGATGAAGCTTTGTGTCTATCTACCACCACTACGGTTTTCTGTTTATTTGTTACTGCCTGTGGCAGGACACCTCTGCCTCTGTTTCACTTTATGTTGCTGGTAAATAATATGGTTGTAGTAGTAGGCTAAAGTTAAATTATTTAGTATGCACTAATTAAAGGGGCAGAGCTTTAAGAGATATTTTAGCTTTTATATTTGTATAAGATGTATTTTTTGTAAGAACCACAATTAATAAATATATTTCAGTGAATAACTTATTGTTCAAATCTGTCTATAAATATGTACATAAAGTGTTGTAATTATATTGTAAAATGGATGGATGGACAGAAGTTTCAAACAAAACTGTTATTAATTAGTAAGTATACATTTTTTGTACCTTTTTAGAGAAAATCATATCATTGTAGTAAATTATACAAATTACTCGATGATGTCATGGTGACCACGCCCCCACCGCCACAGGTATCTTGGCAGTTTATGGGAAACACTGAAGGCGCATAAAAGGGGTCATAATTAGATTTTTTTCAAAATGTAAAACACTATCTTCTGGTCTACATAACATGTAATGGTGGTTCTTTGGTCAAAATGTTGCATAGATTATGTTTTACAGACCATTTTCCAGTAGCTTTCTGAGCGTCTCTTCAGGATGCACCGTTTTGTGGGCGGTCTTTCTTACATGGCTCATCTTTGACAGCGTCTTCTCCCCGTCATCTTTGTTGTAGCGGTGTAGCGTGCAAGGACGGGAGTGGAACAAGTGTCAAAAGATGGAGCTAACTGTTTTAGTGACATTCAGACTTTACTTCAATCAATAACAGAGCAGCATCTCCTCAACCGTGGCTCACTAGTGCAACAACAACGCCGGGAATGTGTCCCGTGAAAAACCATCCGACCGGAACGCTCTAATAACTAAAGTTCCGTGGGTGAATTATGTAAAACCACTACAGTTTTTAGCGCTTTGACATAGGGCTGGGCGATTTGGCCTTTTATTAATATCTCAATATTTTTAGGTCATGTCACAATACACAATATATATCTGGATATTTTGCCTTAGCCTTGAATGAACACTTGATGCATATAATCACAGCAGTATGATGATTCTATGTGTCTACATTAAAACATTCTTCTTCATACTGCATTAATATATGCTCATTTTAAACTTTCATGCAGAGAGGGAAATCACAACTAAGTCAATTTACCAAAAGTGTATTTATTAAACAGTTATTAAGCAGTGGCACAAACATTAATGTTATTTCAAAACAGAAAGTGCAAGATTGTCAGAGACATTTTAAAACAAGCTATTAGTGCACTTTTGTGCATGATGTCACTAAGACGACATATCAAAACAACACTAAATTAAAGTGTAATTTTTGTACAGAATGCCACTACAATAGTTTAAAACAAATAAAGTGCACTTTTGTGCATGATGTCACACAAGATATTTCAATAACTGTCAAATAAAAATGAGCTGCAATCAAATAGTGTATGTCCTTCGCTATGTGGTAGGTTCCTGTGGACGTTATCTCCTTCTGTTGTTGACTTTTTTTTCATACGGTGTTGATCTGAAAATAGTTGCTTCGGCATTTTGTTGGCGTGGCACCGGCCGGAAATGTTGACATGCAGACTTTCAAGCACTCTTCATTCTCTAGCGGGTGACTTTTCAAATGATGCTACATTAGCATTGCTGCTACTTTTTGTAGCAACGCTTTTGCCATATTAATGTTGAATATATTCCCGCTTGAAGCCAAACCACCGCCAGACGATGGATCCTGTGCTGTTTTTCTTGGGAATTAATTATTCCTCCATTTGTTACCAGATTCGCACCTTCTCTCTCTCGTATTACCACCCGCACCTCATATATCGCCCAGCCCTACTTTGATAGCTAGTCTACTGACAGATATAAGTAAGAAATTTACGCTACTTTATATTAGAAATGGCAACAGCGGAAGATGGATACCAAATAAGAAGGTAGGGAAAAAGAAGAAGCTTATCGACTACGCTGTCGGCACGGACTACAATGGCGGCCGCGCACAAATTTTCAGTACTTATGCAGATCCCAAATACACATCAGCAGGTACCAGAAGGTAAGTAAAGATGGTTTTGCATAATATTGCGAAACAAAACGTCAGATAATGTCTGCTAATAGGTGCCATTTTGCGGTCCTTATGCACGTGCCATAATAATACTTGTATGTTTAATGCGCTGACAATCCATCAAGCTGTGCGGCTTCATAGCTTACCGAAGTCGTACTAAAAACATTTTGACAGATTTTTGAGCGCCGTGTGTAATGTTCTATATTTTCAATGGAACATTTAAAGTTTTAGTGTTGTTTACTGGCGTATCTCTTAAGTGTGACTGCCATCTACTGGTCATACTTATCATTACACCATGTACCAAATATAATAGCTTCGAGGTTGGTAAGCACAACCAGAATTATGCCGTACATTAAGCGCACCGGGTTATAAGGCGCACTTATTTTAAGTGCTCCTTCTAGCCGGAAACATTCAGTTTCCAGCCTATCAGCATACTTGCCAACCCTCCTCATTTTCCCGGGAGACTCCCGAATTTCAGTGCCCCTCCCGAAAATCTCCCGGGGCAACCATTCTCCCGAATTTCTCCCGATTTCTACCCGGACAACAATATTGGGTGCGTAAGGCACTGCATTTAGCGTCCTCTCTCACCTGAAACCTTCACCCCTTAACAGCCGAATGCTGTCCATCCGCTTTTCCTCCATATAAACAGCGTGCCGGCCCAGTCACATAATAATGTAGCGTTGGACAGGTTTAACAATGGTCTTTACTCGAAGATGTCAAGAAATGCTGACACGATTTAACTGGTTTAATGATAACGTTAATTTCAAGCACACACACAAGTGAATGCAAGCCATACTTGGTCAACAGTCATACATGTCACACTGACGGTCGCCGTATAAACAACTTTAACACTGTTACTAATATGCGCCACACTGTCAACCCACACCAAGCAAGAATGACAAACACATTTCGGGAGAACATCCGCACCGTCACACAACATAAACACAACAGAACAAATACCCAGATCCCCTTGCAGCACTAACTCTTCCGGGACGCTACAATAACATCTACGGCTTTTGGAGCTCAGTGCACAACTGCACACACAACAAGAAGGAGACGAAGCAGAAGAACGAAGAAGAGACATGGCGACGACGAGTAAGAAGAAGAAATACGCTTGCAAGTTCCAAAATGATTGGAAAAAATAATTTCATTAAAAAAAACCTTAAAACTCATTTGTATACTCTAGCCTTTAAATAGACCCCCTTTTTAGACCAGTTGATCTGCCGTTTCTTGTCTTTTCTCCTCTGCCCCCCTGTCCCTTGTGGAGGGGGGCATAGATCCGGTGGCCATGGATGAAGTGCTGGCTATCCAGAGTCGGGACCCGGGGTGGACCGCTCGCCTGTGCATCGGTTGGGGACATCTCTGCGCTGCTGACCTGTCTCCGCCTGGGCCCCACTATGGACTGGACTCTCACTATTATGTTAGATCTACTATGGACTGGACTTTCACAATATTATGTCAGACCCACTCGACGTCCATTGCATCCGGTCTCCCCTAGGGGGGGGGGTCACCCACATATGCGGCCTTCTCCAAGGTTTCTCATAGTCATTCACATCAACGTCCCACTGGGTTGTGAGTTTTTCCTTGCCCTTATGCGGGCTCTGTACCGAGGATGTCGTTGTGGCTTGTGCAGCCCTTTGAGACACTTGTGATTTAGGGCTATATAAATAAACATTGATTGATTGATTGATTGATAAACCCCCCCCCCCCCCCCCCCCCCGAATTCGGAGGTATCAAGGTTGGCATCCCACAAAAACAGATTTCTAGCATTTTGCATTTCAAATGTGCTTTTCTTTAGGAATATAAAAATAAAATATGTTCATAGAACTTTGAGAGAGTGAATTAAAGAAACCGGTCCCTATCTGCACAGATTACACTGTTACACAATGACAGCTAATCGCACATTGGAGACGACAAAGCTGCTGCCGCTGCTGACTGCGATAAGGTAATCCCCTTGCAACAAAAGTAGGTGATCAGTTTGACTGCACTTGCAAACACACATTCAGACCTCAGCAGCTGTCTAGAAGGCAATGACTAGTTTAAATCAAGCCACATTCCTCTGTGTGTCATCAAGCATAATTTACATTAGCCCTTTGAACTCGGGTGGGAATTCTCGGCGCTTGTGAGAATGTTCAGGGTGGACACGGGGAGGCTGCGAGGGTAAATCAAGCCGTCGACAGGTGAGCGATAGCGACAAGAGGCGGCACCACAGGAGATGCTTTGATGTGCCTGATTAAGGTCCCACTGTAACTGGCAGCAGACAGGGAGGAAGGCAGCATGGATATAGGCTCACCGGGGAAATCATCCATCTCACCATGCAAACGCACCGCTCGCCACGTCCCCTGCTTGGCCAACTTAAGCCGCGCCGCCGCTCCTCTCGCCAGACACTTGTGTGAGTGCTCATCTTTCCGCACTCCCAAACTTATTAAATATTGATAATGCATCGAATGGATGTCTCATGGCGCATGTCTACAAAGATGGGATGGCAAATAGCCTAATTTCAGCGAGGGATCAGCAGTGAAGGGAGCAGACAGGACCACTTCAATCGGATCAATACCACTTGGGAAAAGGCTTGTCGCCTCTAATGAACGCTGCTCTTCAAAGGAGTCATTAGTGATAGCCTGTTTTTTTTTTTTAATAACTACAATACGACCAGCTTAATCTAATAAAAACCAATACAAGATCTTAAAAATGATGCCTTTACGGTAACAGTTCAATTTTCAAGGAGGTAATAATTTGATCATTGATATTATTTGGGTGGCTCTGTATGTGTGTAATTGACAAAAGCAAATAACTGCCAGGGTCTCTAATTAGCTTTAAAAAATGTCATTAACAGCTGTGGCTGTAGGCAACTTCCTAATGTAGTACTTACTGACTGCACAGCTGCAAGTACAACTAGAAAATCCCGCGGATATTTTGATGGGCCTGCTATCTATCCCCTGGACCTCTGGCCGGGGGTCGCCGGAAACCGCCGTGCTTTGAAGATGGTGCCGAGTGTCGGAATCCGTGAGTTTTAGGTGTAACTGTACAAAAAGTGAAGTGAAGTGAATAATATTTATATAGCGCTTTTCTCTAGTGACTCAAAGCGCTTTACATTGTGAAACCCAATATCTAAGTTACATTTTTAAACCAGTGTGGGTGGCATTGGGAGCAGGTGAGTAAAGTGTCTTGCCCAAGGACACAACGGCGGTGACTAGGTTTGCAGAAGCGGGGATCGAACTTGGAACCCTCAAGTTGCTGGCACGGCCACTCTACCAACCGAGCGATACCAACCGAGCTACAGAGCTAGCCTAAAATGTTAGCATGCTTACATTAACATGCTAACATTTAGCATGTGTGCTAACGACGGCATGCTAACAGTTAGCATGTCTCACATTCTAAGTTACACGACTGTAAGGTGTATGGCTGCGGAAATAGAGGAAAAAAAGTCAAATTAGATGAACAAGTTAGCATGCTTAAGTTAGCTTGCTAGCATTATAACAGTTGACAGCTGTCACATACCAAGTTATATGACTCTAGGTTAAACGGTTGCAAAATTAGCGCAAACAGCTAGTTAGCATGTGTCACATACCAAGTTATATGACTGTAAGGCTGTGTAATTAGAGAAAAAAGGCAAAGTTAGCTAAAAAGTTAGCACTTTAATGTTAGCATGCTAAATTTAGCACGCTAACAGTTAACAGCTGTCACATACCAAGTTATATGACTCTAGGTTAAACGGTTGCAAAATTAGCTCAAACAGCTAGTTAGCATGTGTCACATACCAAGTTATATGACTGTAAGGTGTATGGCTGTGTAATTAGAGAAAAAAAACACAAAGTTAGCTAAAAAGTTAGAACTTTAATGTTAACATGCTAAAGTTAGCATGCTAACAGTTAACATGTGTCACATTCCAATGGACATATGTCCGCATGGGTTACCCTATGGCCTAGTGGTTAGAGTGCAAAGTCATACCAAACTATAAAAATGGGACCCGTTACCTCCCTGCTTGGCACTCAGCATCAAGGGTAGGAATTGGGGGTTAAATCACAAAAAAATTATTCCCGGGCGCGCCACCGCTGCTGCTCACTGCTCCCCTCACCTCCCAGAGGGTGAGGGTGATGGGTCAAATGCAGAGGATAATCTCACCACACTTAGTGTGTGTGTGTGTGTGTGACAATCATTGGTATGTTAACTTTTACTTTAACATTCCAAGTTATGTGACTCTAAGGTGAATGGTTGCGGAATTAGACAAAAAAAGTGTAAGATTAGCTGGAAACGTTGCCATGCTAATGTTAGCATACTAGCATGATAACCTTAAGAAGCTAGCACATTACTTGGTAAGAAGAAATGCCAAAATGCAGTATTTGTTGATGTAGACATAGAAAGTAGCAAAAAAGCTAGCATAAAACATTAGCATGCTAATATGAGAGACACTAGCAAAAAAAAGCTAGCATGCTAACGTTCTCACTAACAGTTAACGTGCTAACGCACACTAATAGAAAAAACATGATTTTTGCACTGGGGGGACCCTGTTGTCTATGTCAGTGTTTTTCAACCACATACAGTCTGGTGTGCCGTGGGAGATAATCTAATTTCACCTATTTGGGTTAAAAATATTTTTTGCAAACCAGTAATTATAATCCGCAAATAATGTGCCGTTGTTGAGTGTCTGTACTGTCTGGAGATCTGCAGACTTACCACATTATACTCTTCCATATCAGTAGGTGGCAGCAGGTAGCTAATTGCTTTGTAGATGTCGGAAACAGCGGGAGGCAGCGTGCAGGTAAAAAGGTATCTAATGCTTAAACCAAAAATAAACAAAAGGTGAGTGCCCCTAAGAAAAGGCGTTGAAACTTAGGGGAGGCTATGCAGAACGAAACTAAAACTGAACTGGCTACAAAGTAAACAAAAACAGAATGCTGGACGACAGCAAAGACTTACTGGGGAGCAAAGACGGCGTCCACAAAGTACATCCGAACATGACATGACAATCGACAATGTCCCCACAAAGAAGGATAAAAACAACGAAAATATTCTTGATTGCTATATAGCGGTGGGGAATAGCGGTCAATGAAGACATGAAACTGCTACAGGAAAATACAAAATAAAGAGAAAAAGCCACCAAAACAGGAGCGCATGACAAGAACTAAAACACTACACACAGGAAAACAGCAAAAAACTCCAAATAAGTCATGGCGTGATGTGACAGGTGGTGACAGTACACCTACCTTGAGACAAGAGCTATATTGATGCATGCTTAGTGATGGTTTAAAGTTATATCCAACAATTGCGAGAACAACTTTTTATTGTCAATATCGACTGCGGAGTTACATTTTTTAATGATTTCTGCTGGTGGTGTGCCTCCGCATTTTTTTCAATTAAAAAAATGTGCCTTGGCTCAAAAAAGGTTGAAAAACACTGGTCTATGTTGTGTCCTGAGTTTGATCAGTTGTGGAGTTTGCATGTTCTCCCCGGCTCCTCCCACCTCCAAAGACACGCACCTGGGGATAGGTTGATTGGCAACACTAAATTGGCCCTAGTGTGTGAATGTGAGTATGAATGTTGTCTATCTGTGTTGGCCCTGCGATGAGGTGGCGACTTGTCCAGGGTCCTTCTGCCCGAATGCAGCTGAGTTTCCAGCATCCCCCCACGACCCCGAAAGGGACAAGCGGTAGAAAACGGATGGATGGATGGATAGTTGATTCGATTCTGATTCGACTATCAATCTTGCAGTCGAATCATCGGACATTGAACCCTCTTTGTAGGTGGGATGCTAATTGAGTATTGTGGAGAATGCATATATTTTTAAGGGTTCTTTCTTTATGCATAGTCATGTTTAAAGCAGCTACCGTATTTTCCACACCATAAGCCGCCCCGTGTTATAAGCCGCACCTTCAATGAATGGCATATTTCAAAACTTTGTTTACCTATAAGCCGCCCCGTGTTATAAGCCGCACCTATGCTGCGCTAAAGGGAATGTCAAAAAAACAGTCAGATAGGTCAGTCAAACTTTAATAATATATTACAAACCAGCGTTCTAACAACTCTGTTCACTCCCAAAATGTAATGTGCAAATGTGCAATCACAAAAATAGTAACACTCAAAATAGTGCAGAGCAATAGCAACATCAATAACTCAACGTTGCTCGAACGTTAATGTCACACAACACACAAAATAAACATTTAAAGCTCACTTTCTGAAGTTATTCCTCATCCACAAATCCCTCAAATTCTTATTCTTCGGTGTGCTTCACTTGTTTTTTGACACCATCTGTGATGTGGGCGCGCATGCAGTCGTACATCAACAGGGACGGAGCTGCGTGAAAAAAGCCACCCGGTCTCTTCGCGTAAATTTCTCTAAACCACTCGCTCATTTTTCTTCATCCATGCATCCCTTCGAGTTAGCTTTTATGATGACGCCGGCTGGAAAGTTCTCTTTTGGCAAGGTCTTCCTTTTGAATATCACCATGGGTGGAAGTTTCTGGCCATTAGCCTGGCAAGCTAGAACCACAGTGAAGGACGACTTCTCATTCCCTGTGGTGCGAATATTCACCGTACGTGTTCCCGTTGTATCCACAGTGCGGTTCACAGGAATATCAAAAGTCAGTGGAACCTTGTACGCGTGTCTCTTAGTAGGAGCCATTTTGTGGTCTTTACAGAAACACACAAATGAAATGAAATGTAATATCCGCGCGCTTCTTCTTCTACGGGGGCGGGTGCTCACCTTGGCGGTTGCTTACAGTAGAAGAAGAAGCGCTTGCTCTTCTATGGGGGCGGTTGCTTATCGTAGAAGAAGAAGCGCTTCCTCTTCTACGGGGAAAAAAGATGGCGGCTGTTTACCGTAGTTGCGAGACCTAAACTTTATGTAAATGAATATTAATATTAATCCATATATAAGGCGCGGGTTATAAGCCGCACTGTCAGCTTTTGAGAAAATTTGTGGTTTTTAGTTGCGGCTTATAGTGCGGAAAATACGGTAATAATTTCCCATGTGTACTCTTTATGCTTGTATCTTATGTCCGCAAGTAAACTCTGTGCTTTACCTTGCAGGGTTGGAATGTGGGAGTATAGCATCAGTATCATTATTAGAACAATGAGGCTGTATTCCTTTCTGGGCAGGGTGGGGGCTGTTTTCGTATTCAATAAGTTGTCTCTTTCTGTTTGACTTTCAGACCACTTCTGGATGCTGGTATTAGCGCATTTGTAAGGACTGGTCTCCTAAAGCTTTAGTAAAACTTGATAATATTCCTATTCTGTCTTGATGGTCCTTCTTACTCTGCATATATGTCATCTGAAAGAACTTGGGATTGACCAGTGACTTTATTTCCCTGAGAGGAAGACTGGTCAGACGCAACAGTATCCAAGGCCCATTGCTTACAGCAGTAAAATGTATTAGTAAGGTCGGCCGCCGGACCGGATCCCCTCATCGGAAATGGAGCCCACTGTGCCGCCGCTCACCTCGTCTGGACTGAAAGTTTTTCCGACTAGCCAGAAATTGGACAGTAACTTGGATCAGTTCGCTCATGCAGGGGCCCTCCCTCACCATTCCCCTCTGGCAACGGTGACGATCCTTCCGAAGGAGATTTTTTTTGTTGTTGCGGCGCATGTGTTGGATCTTATTAGATTGTGCAGCAGAGTTGAGATCAGTAATTTCACAAGTTGTCATCTTCTACTGTCACGCAAGTCAAGAGTTGTTGTCACGTAGGAGGATGTGGCATGATTCAGGAAAATGGCACCATCAGGGCTCCCCCCCAAGCATCCCCGTGGCTGCTATTTAATGAGCTCTCTCCGTTAGTGCACGGCCTTAGCTCTATGTGTATAATCTCAGTTAGTATAGAACGTTTTGAAGATATTTACACAAACTAAAACTGGCTATGAGAAGGGCTGCAATCATGTCTCTGAATAGAAACTATTTCACACAGTCTCATTGTCAGGCTAAAATAAAACATTTTTGTGCTTTATACATTTTCCTTTTTCACGCCCTCCTTCACCGCTTGTCAATGCCTTTTTGGCGTCAAACTAACTGCAGACAATCACAATTTTTTTCCTGCCAGAAAATAAAACACTAATTTCCTAAGCGAGCAGCTCGCAAGCGTTTTAAAGCTACAACGAGTTAACGGAATTTGTTTTTATTCTGCATGCAATGAAGTTAAGGGGGAGATTATAGTCATCCAAATAATTACCAAAACGGTCAACTTTACTTTAAAGCAGCCGCAGGATCAGAAGTCGGGCCAGGTCAGCTTTTATGGGTTGCAAAATGTTACACACAGTAAAAGCTGAAAGGTAGCTTTATTGATTGCACAGCAAATAAACACACTTTGATTCATGTTTAATATCGTAAATTGACGTCTGTTGTGTTTTAATCATTACATGTATCTGTATATGTCAATGTTATGGCAGTTTACAGGGTTTTCCCTAGATTTGCCAAGATACCTGTGGAGTTAGGGCGTGGTCACAATGCCGTCATCGTATCATTTGCTGTGATGGTAAGATTTTCTTTAAAAAGGCTAAAAAAAAAATAATGCAGATACATTTAAAAACAAATCTGTGTTATTATTATCTGTATTAACATATATTTTTGTTATATTTTCAATGTACAACAAACTTTGATGTACATTTTTCAAGTGTCTAGAGACTTTTAAGGTACTTTTTCTTTATTAAAAACAACTAGCAACAAATCTAGCATCTTTTGCTGGTGTTATCGAATGTACTTGTGTTTAGAGACTACTCCTGTCCCTCGATGTCCCTGGGCTTTCTTTCCTTAAAAGCAGTCTCTGTCCTCTTAATATTTGCACATTTTGTAAATTGCTGTCCATGGATGGATGGATGCTGTCCATGGGTATATCTGGGTGTGGAGGGAAGTGCGTCAGCGTGCCTGCAGGAGCAAAGGTCACCGCCTCTGGCAATGGTGTCGAGGGTGGAGCACCATCAGCTAGGGGCGGGGCATCTGCGGGACGGCGAGACACAGCTGGCAGGTGATTAGATTTCACAGGTGGTACGTGTTAATCTAATCATCTGTTGTCTTTAACAGTGAGCGGCCAGCGGAGGAAGAAAAGACTGGAGAAAAGCTACATGAAAAATTGTGCTTGATATTCATGGAAAAAATAAAACTGCTAAAACGGCACGCCTGGCTCCTGTGACGTGATATCCGTGGAACGGGTAGGGATCGACTTCCACACCGGGATATATTAAAGCACGTCCACATCTGATCGCAGTCATGTTTACGTCATAACAACATCCGGTTTTCAAGGCTCAAAGTAAAATTTTCACGGCATCACTATTCGATAGTGCGCAAATAATAGGCTATACATATATCTATTCATATGATTTTGATTTGATGTTCATTTTTCCCATGATCGCAAACAGGAAGGGAAGTGTCATGTGTCGGGGTAAGCACGGAAATGACAGTGCTTGCACAGGAGGTAAGACCTGTTGGAATTTGGACCGGTTTTTAGCATAGGATTGGCAATAAAAATTAAAAATAGTGTCAGACTTTTGCCTTCTTCTGGAGGCTACAATACATTACATTACTTTAATTGGTTTTCACGTAAAAAAACAAGTTATTTTCACAATCCATTACATTAAGGGGAAACCCTGATCACACTAAATATTCCTGGAAATTGAGTCGTGGGGGAAACAATTTGTAATGAGTAGCCATTTGGCTTTTAAATCAGTGCTTTCAAACAACTAATGATTTAAATTACATTAGTCACTGGGTTGCTGTGAATTAATTAAATTAATCAGGATTAAATTACCTTAAATTTTAATCTATTTTAATTGTGTTTCATTTCACTCAAGAAAGAGGGGAAAACATATGCCCTTAACATGTTTATGAAACACCTTAAGCATCATGTTTAAATTAACAGAAAACAAACATTTATCCACCTTAATCTGGACCTGGTACTCATTTTATGTTATATTGTGCTATTTTAGGATGGGAGCGCTCCAGTAAAAAGTAAACTCCTTTCTACAGAGTACGTATAATACCACCATTACATGTGTTTCTTATAAATGTAATAAATAAATATAAATACATTGCTACGTACTGTATGTGACCTCACTGTAGGCTTTCTAAGGTCATGATAACTCTTAACTCGGGTTGTCCCGATACCAATAATTTGGTACCACTGCCGTTACCAAAATGTACATGGATACTTTTCTACACTTTTCCAAATAAAGGGAACTATAAAAACGTGTCAATTTTGGCTTTATTTTAACAGAAAATCTTGCAATACAATAAAAATATGCTTCCTATTGCAGTCAAAGAACAATTTTAGAAGGTTCAAATATAAATTAAAGGGCATTAAACACATTGTGTTTTTCTTGTTGCACTCAAAGAAAAATTTACAATTTTCAATATTACATATAGTCTGCCATAATCCAGTACTAGAATATAATGTAAAACCTTTATTTACATTATATTAAATGCTTCATGATTTATGGTTGACAATCCTGGTCTGTGCTTTAAGAACAATACAAATATTAGTAAGTACTAAAAACAAAACTATGAATAAATGTACCCAGATAAGCCATGTAGCAGGTAAAACACACATCTGTTAAAGATAAAACACAAATTGTAGCAATTTGTTACCAAATTCTGTCATTTTACTTGCACTAGTTGAAGTTAGATGGGCGGTCTTAACTTCGCCAATATTTGGCATCAAACCAAGCAGCTGTGTGCGCGTCTATGTATCAACATATTTTGTATATACATGTGCACAACAGAGGAGCGGATCATTTTTGAGAGTAGCGCACAGTATGTGTGTTTGCAAGAATATCAACGTGTTGGCTAAGTGACGTCAGTGAGTGAGTGGGCGAGTAAAGAGAGAGAGGAGCGCGCGCACTGCGCAGTAAAGTGATGAATGGGTCCAGTTGTGTCCTGCAAAACTAATAATAAAGCAACCAGATTGCCACAAATCGGCGGCCTCGATTTGTGACCAGAAAGCGGATCTTAGCAGACTCATTGCGAGGTAAAGTGAACTGAAGGGAACATCTCTCCTGCGCTCCTCTACTACGGTCTGCACCGGAGCGAACAGCAGGACAAGTGTAACAACTACATTATTACCTGTCACTCTTTATAACTCCTTGTGCAGATCTGAATGCTTAATATGTAAATGTTTACCTAAGTTTGAAGCAAAGGTGGTAATACTAATCGCCACTTTTGGTGAAGCGTGTTTTAAAGCAACACTTGAAGCGCGGCGCTTCCTTGTTTAAAGCGTCACCTTTACGGTTGGTTTTGCCATTCTTCCCCACCACGATATGCTTATTGACACAGTCAACATCATGCACCTTGGCTCTGTAGTCACCGCCACACAGCGGCACTTAGATGAAAGAATGGTACCGGTAGTTTTCAAAGGCACTATAGTACCGATTTCAATCAATTAGTATCGCGGTACTTTATTAGTACCGGTATATCGAACAACCCTACTCTAAACTAAACAGAATTGAGGCTAATCTACCTTTTTGTATTATTTTTCCAAATAAGAATCGATAAGAGAACAGTTAAGGATCGAAAGTGAAAACCCCACATTTTCCATTATAATTATGGAAAATTGTATTATTATATTAACAGTTGTTTTCTGTATTCCACTCAAATAAGTTCTGGGAAGTAATTCACCCTAAAACAATGGCTGCTCATATGAAATGGACTCTACAGTGTGTGGAATCGACCATCTGTTTCAGTGACCTGGCTTCATAGAGATGTGGCCTTGCATCACTGTGACCTTCAGCCGGGCCTTTTTTTCAAGAGGGAATCGTGTGAAAAAAAGGTCCATTTGTGTGATGAGAGCCGAGAAACAAAGGCTGCATTTTCTGAGGACGATCTCCCCACAGGCTTTATATCTCAAGGCCAGCTGAACTCAGCCTCTTTATTTTTTCTTTCTTTGGCGTTCTGATAAGTGATCCCCTTTCTGCCAGTTCTTATCCACACGTTCCATGAGAAACATTGTCAAAGTTTATCACATTTATTAGCTTTATGATGGAAAAAGCCTGATATGGTCTGACATGGGTACACATGCTAACTCAATGCACATATTACGCCAATATATAAATATATTGCCGTAATATATTAGTTTCTCTTTCACACTTAAGAACACATTCCATCTGCAACACACTTTTTTCACAAGATATACTGCTGGGTCCTTAAACTTTCAGAATAATTCATCATTTATATAATGTTTAAGTTTGAAGCCTAGGAACAGACTAAAACAATTCAGCATTTATCCTCTTTAAATATACGGATTTAGATCCTAAATGCACACTCTGTTTTTTGATTAATTAACAGTAAAGGTGGCCCTCCGTCTACATTCGAGTTCCATTCCTACGAAGGGGATGCAAGTCGAGTTTTAGTGCAAGTAGGAACTTATACCCAAATTAACACCTGAGTCACTCACTCTCTAAACAGGACATTTCAATATAGCAATAAAAAGATTAAATAACCACAAAATGTTGGACCACGAGGACCACCTGTAGTAGTTTCAAATAAATCTGTGGAATGCAGTCCCTTAACACCTTAAGTCGCAAAATGTCTATTAATGTGGAGCAGAATGATGTGTATAACACGTTTACAGCTCTTTCTGTCGAGAGTGTTGTCTGAAGAGGAAGGGCACTTTTGCCGATACTTGGTATAAACATGGCATTAGCTAACAACACCCGAAGCTAATATGTACGTGCATAGTAACATCGTTACGTCTGACTCCTAGAAGACGTAAGTGGGCCAGATTAATCATCGGACATTGGTCTGAAAGTCAGCCCCCGGGATCTGAGATGTCGTGGCTTGTGCAGACCTTTGATTGAGGGCTATATAAAGAAACTTTGATTGATTGATTGACTGTGGGCATCTTCGTAAATGTTGCAAACAACCCCATTTTTAACAGCAAATAGTCAAAGCAGTTCACAGAATTTGCGATGTTTTTGTATGCCTCAGTCAATCATAATAACCACAAGTGTCATTTAGTCAATCAATCAATCAAAGTTTATTTATATAGCCCTTAATCACAAGTGTCTAAAAAGGGCTGCACAAGCCACAACGACATCCTCGGCTCAGATCCAACATCAGGGCAAGAAAACACTCAACCCATTGGGATACAGCCTTCCCGGTAAGGTCTATTCAGGTGTACTGGAGAGGAGGCTATGCCGGATAGTCGAACTTTGGATTCAGGAGGAACAGTGTGGTTTTCGCCCTCGTCGTGGAACTGTGGACCAGCTCAATACTCTCGGCAGGGTCCTTGAGGGTGCATGGGAGTTTGCCCAACCAGTCTACATGTGGTTTGTGGACTTGGAGAAGGGATTCGACCGTGTCCCTCGGGAAGTCCTGTGGAGAGCGCTCAGAGAGTATGGGGAATCGGACTGTCTGATTGTGGCGGTCCGCTCCCCGTATGATCAGTGTCAGAGCTTGGTCCGCATTGCCGGCAGTAAATCGGACACGATTCCAGTAAGGGTTGGACTCCACCAAGGCTGCCCTTTGTCACCGATTCTGTTCATAACTTTTATGGACAGAATTTGCAGGCGCAGTCAAGGCGTTGAGAGGATCCGGTTTGGTGGCTGCAGGATTAGGTCTCTGCTTTTGGCAGATGATGTGGTCCTGATGGCTTCATCTGGCCAGGAACTTCAGCTCTCACTGGATCGGTTCGCAGCAGAGTGTGAAGCGACTGGGATGAGAATCAGCACCTCCAAGTCCGAGTCCATGGTTCTCGCCCGGAAAAGGGTGGAGTGCCATCTACGGGTTTGGGAGGAGATCCTGCCCCAAGTGGAGGATTCAAGTACCTCAGAGTCTTGTTCACGAGTGAGGGAAGAGTGGATCGTGAGATCGACAGGCGGATCGGCGCGGCGTTTTCAGTAATGCGGACGCTGTATCGATCCGTTGTGGGGAAGAAGGAGCTGAGCCGGAAGGCAAAGCTCTCAATTTACCGGTTGATCTAGGTTCCCATCCTCACCTATGGTCATAAGCTTTGGGTTATGACCGAAAGGACAAGATCACGGGTACAAGTGACCAAAATGAGTTTCCTCTGCAGGGTGGCGGAGTTTTCCCTTAGAGATAGGGTGAGAAGCTCTGCCATCCGGGGGGAGCTCAAAGTAAAGCCGCTGCTCCTCCACATCGAGAGGAGCCAGATGAGGTGGTTCGGGCATCTGGTCAGGATGCCACCCGAACGCCTCCCTAGGGAGGTGTTTAGGGCACGTCCGACCGGTAGGAGGCCACGGGGAAGACCCAGGACACGTTGGGAAGACTATGTCTCCCGGCTGGCCTGGGAACGCCTCGGGATCCCCCGGGAAGAGCTGGACGAAGTGGCTGGGGAGAGGGAAGTCTGGGCTTCCCTGCTTAAGGTGCTGCCCCCGCGACCCGACCTCGGATAAGCGGAAGAAGATGGATGGATATATGGATGATTGATTGACTGTAGGCATCTTCGTAAATGTTGCAAATAACCCCATTTTTAACAGTAAATAGTCAAAGCAGTTCACAGAATTTGCAATGTTTTTGTATGCCTCAGTCAATCATAATAACCACAAGTGTCATTTAATCAATCAATCAATCAAAGTTTATTTATATAGCCCTTAATCACAAGTGTCTCAAAGGGGGGCACAAGCCACAACGACATCCTCGGCTCAGATCCCGCATCAGGGCAAGAAAAAAACTCAACCCAATGGGATACAATGAGAAACCTTGGAGGGAACCGCAGATGCAATTTAAACACATTAAAACATTGCCAACAATACCAAATAGCAGTGTAAAGTTGGAGTTATCTCATAGAGCTTAACATTTACTAGCGCTACCTTATTAGCATCTAGCATTCTCTTCTTCTACTTTATTTCTTCTTTTAATTTATATCCCACAAATGATCACAATCGCCCCCTAGAGTACAAGAGGCACAGTGCGTATGGCCAAAGGCTGCATTAAAGATGGAGCATAAAAACTAGAACTTCACATGCAGGTGTGAAAATAGAAGAAAGCTATTTTTTTGGGAGAAATTAGATTAATTTAGTCCATGGAAACGTACGGACTCTACAAAGTGAAAAGACGTCAGAAGAGTCAACACAACTCTTCAATGTTTACTTACAAACCAGGAAAAAGAAAGTTTTTATCATTTGTGTCAATAGAAATGTTCACATATCAGCCTACGCAAATTCCACTTCCAACTAGAGAAAATATGTTACACAGCAGGCACACACCATTAAAAATAGCTACTAAATACATCAGAAGTTACGCACGAGTTACTCAATACTTGAGTAGTTTTTGTCATAGAATACTTACTCACTCTTACGTAATTATTGGGATGACTCCTTTTTACTCTTACTTAAGACATATTACTCAAAAGCCACAAAGTGAGGCCCGGGGGCCATTTGTGGCTCGCAGCTTGTTTTTCATTGCCCCGCAACACATTTTAAAGACAAAATAAACACATTACAACGCTACACACAAAAAAAAACCTAGAATATGCAATTTTGTGTCGATGCTGAAATGTGCAAGCCGCTGAAATGCGCAGGCCAAACTTAAATGCTAACGTTAGCATGCTGACATTTAGAATGCGTCCCAAATTCAGTTCCGTTTATTTCGGACATGCATACGATACAATGTAATGCATCACATATTTCCAGCTGTTTCATAACAGCACGTCCGAAAAGGAGTAGGAAGAAGCAGAGCTTGTTCAATCCTACCACTTTTCATTTCATAGCCGTTTTATCCCATTTCCTTGTTCTCTGTTTGTAACAGGACAATGAATAAATAAATCAATAAATAAATATACCGTAAGTAAGTAAACAAATATTCATTACATAAATATTCATTATCTCATAAAAAAAAAAAAGGTTCAAGATGTTCATTGTAATTGTTCTTCTTTGTACTTTGTGAACAAAACAGACTCTTAAACTGAATCATATTGGTGTTTTGTTTGATTTCCTTGCTTAATCCATTCCATAATTTAATTCCACATACGGATATGCTAAAGGTTTTAAATGTTGTACGTGCATACCAATGTTTAAAATGAGATTGTCCTCTAAGGCAGGGGTGTCAAACGGACGGCCAGAGGGCCGGATCAGGCCCGCGAACAGGTTTTATCCGGCCCGCGGGATGAGTTTGCTAAGTATAAAAATGAACCTGAAATTTTTGAATGAAAGAAACTGCTGTTCTAAAAGTGTCCACTGGATGTCGCAATAGCAATTCTTTGTAGATGATGCTACATATGTATAGGGTTGGGTATCGTTTGAATTCGAACGATTCCAATTCCGATTCCGATTCTTTGTTTCGATTCCAATTCCTGGCGATTCTCGATTCCGGTTCTTTTAAGAGGCAGGGTCAAAAAAAAGTTTAGGATATTTTAAATGAGCTAGCTAACCTACAGTCTTTCTGAATGAAATAGTCTGACATTCTCCATCAATTTTAATTCCATTAACTTTTTATGAACTTTACTATAAATTCCTCACAGGGCTGTTTTCAACTAGAATATAAATATCAAATCTATGAACTTGAATATAAATATTATAAATTATGAATACATTTTCCCAGGGGTACACTTTCCTCAAGAGAGCTTTATTTTTGAAAACCTCATGAAAACACATTTACACATAAGTGTATGATGCTGCTTGAAACCTCATGAAAACACCTTTACACATAAGTGTATGATGCTGCAGGAAACCTCATGAAAACACCTTTACACACACAAGTGTATGATGCTGCAGGTACTTAAAAATGTTACCGTGCTCCCACTGATGGGCTAACCTGGTGCAGAAAAGCAAATAAACAATAAGAAACAACTTGCAAAACCCAGTCCAGATTAGCAGCAGGTACAGTATAAAATCAGAGACAGTTCTTGTTTAGGAAAATGACCATATCCGCCTTCTCAGGCAGGATGCGTGAGCGTTCTGGACAGATAGTGTCTCCTGCTGTGGAAAATACACGTTCGCTGGGTGTGGAAGAAGCTTGAACGCATAAATAGGAGAAAGCGAGATATGACAGCAAAGGATAAGTCTTTTGTTGGTTCCACCGGACCACCACCATGCAGCAGGGTCGTCAAACATAAGTATCGGTGGAACGTCCTGGTACATCTGCAGCTCTCTCTCCACTCGTTTCTTGATGGACATGGAGCTCTGTTATTTCGCGGTTATTTCATTTTTTTTGGTAAAGTAAAGCCACACTTTCGACCGCCGACGCCCGCTATCCATGCTTGAGCTTGACTGACTCGCTCGGCTATGCTAACACTTCCGGCGGTGGGCGCTTCTTCGTTGGTGTTCAGCGGCTTCTTCTTCCGGTTCGGCGGACATATTTTTTTCCGGTCGGCGGACTGGGTATCGAAACTAGGAATCGAAATTTAATTTTTTGAACGATTCCGGGAGAATCGGAAAGTTAGTCCCGGTTCCAATCGATACTCGATACTCGATACCCAACCCTACATATGTACAAAATAAACCACATGATGTTAGTACATCAGTCAAGGAAAAAGATAAAACCACATAAATAACATGCTGTAATTTGATTTTGATATTATTTTTTTATCTTGATTGAAAATTAACACAGATGAGTTGACTGTTGAACATTATCACACAATTTATTCAGAAAATATAAAAAACGACAAAGATAGAATACTATTAACCGCAACATGTAAGTGTAAAAAAAAACCCAACAACATTATAATTTGTACAATTTCAGAATGTGCTTGTTCTATTTTTAAACAAAGAAAACAATCTGAAGTTGTCTTTATTTTTAAGTTATCGTGCCGTGATTTTACCAGTCCGGCCCACTTGGGAGTAGATTTTTCTCCATGTGGCCCCCCCATCTAAAATGAGTTTGACACCCCTGCTCTAAGGTTATATTTCTCCACTTTTGTTGAGAAGAATTGCTGTATATTTTTGGGTAGCAGGTTATAGTTTGCTTTGTACATAATTTTAGCGGTTGGCAAATGCACCAAATTGTTGAATTTTGTCTTTTTAATCCAATAAATAAAGGGTTTGCATGTTCTCTATATCCAAAATGAAGTACTATTCTAATTGAGCTTGTTTGTTGCACCGTTAGTGAATGAAGTACACATTTGTAGTTGTTTCGACATATTTCTACACGATAACTCAGATATGGTAACACTAACAATGGTAACAATTATATGACTATGAAGCGTATGCAAGAAAAATATGCTAAAAAAAAAAAGTTAGCATGGTAAAAACAACAAAAATTTGCACGCCAACAATTTTTCTCAACAAAAGAGGAAAAATACAACCTCACACAAAAATGTAACACAAGACATTTGTATGCACGGACAACACTTAAAACCTTTACTATATCAGTATGTGGAATTGAATTATAGAATGGATGAAATAAAGAAATCAAACAAAGTACTAATATGATCCATTTTAAGAAACTGTTCAAACTCAAAAGTGTTTACAAAGTACAAAGAAGAAAAATCATGATAAACATTTTAAACATCTTAATCTCAATTGCTTTCTTGATTGCTATTCGGAATGTTGCTGGGCTTGGATTGGTTTTGGAATTGTATTATTATTTGTTATTTTGTTGGGCTGATTATAATTTTTTTTTAAATGAAAATAAAAACTTCTTAAAATTACAATACAATACAATACTTCTTACCTCGCTATTTATTATTATATGTATTTGTAATTATTTTTATTAATGTATTATTTACAGAGTATATTGTGGACAAATTGGGAACAAGAACAGAACAAAAGTGTTAGCAATTGCTTTGAAATGAAAAAGGGGTAGGATTAAATAAATTCAGCTTCATCCTACTCCTTTTCGAACATGTTGAAAGACATTGGAAATTGTGATCTAACATGTTCGAAATAAACTCAAACCATAAACCATAATAGTTAGCATGTGTCAACTACCAAGTTGTATGACTCTGAAGCGTTCGAATGCAAAATTGGCAAAAAAGTGTGCATGCTAATGTTACTAATTCTGCTTGACGTTGAACCAATCAGAGGCCACGATACTGTACAGCACGCTTTGATTGTTTTTGGTTTTGTCTAGTGTAGTAACGATATTTTAGGTCATTTAGCCATTTTATGTCATATTATGTCAGACCCACTCGACATCCATTGCTTTCGGTCTCCCCTAGGGGGGGGGGGGGGGGGGGGGGGGGGGGGGGGGGGGGTTACCCACATATGCGGTCCTCTCCAAGGTTTCTCACAGTCATTCACATTGACGTCCCACTGGGGTGAGTTTTCCTTGCCCGTATGTGGGCTCTGTACCGAGGATGTCGTTGTGGCTTGTACAGCCCTTTGAGACACTTGTGATTTAGGGCTATATAAATAAACATTGATTGATTGATTGATTGATTTTAATGCTTGACAATGCTTAGTTTATGGCAGCATTACGTAAAATACAGTATGTTTTCTTACCAATAACACAAAGCTAAGATGTGGAGTTGTGTTCAGGTAGTATTGCATTTATTGATAGTCCTATTTTGCAGTGGTCCCCAAACACCGGGCCGCGGCCAAGTACCGGTCCGTGGATCGATTGGTACCGGGCCGCACAAGACATTAAAAAAATATATTTTTTAATGTATTTCTTTTTTTTAAATTAAATCAACAAGATACACTTACAATACACTTGGGTTGTAAGATACACTTACAACCCAAAAAACCTCCCTCACCCATTTACACTCATTCACACAAAAGGGTTGTTTACTTCTGTTATTAATATTTCTGGTTCCTACATTATACATCAATATAGATCAATACAGTCTGCAGGGATACAGT
Organism: Entelurus aequoreus; assembly: GCF_033978785.1. Classification (NCBI taxonomy): domain Eukaryota; kingdom Metazoa; phylum Chordata; class Actinopteri; order Syngnathiformes; family Syngnathidae; genus Entelurus; species Entelurus aequoreus. The sequence goes on along the minus strand of NC_084740.1, from coordinate 9,039,828 downwards.
CTGTAAGCACACATGATTGTATTTTTTTTATGACAAAAAATAAATAAATAAATAAATAAATTTAATCCCATCCCCCCCGGTCCGTGGGACAGATTTTCAAGCGTTGAGTTACCGGTCTGCAGTTACAAAAAGGTTGGGGACCACGGCTATATTGTATTGGCTCCTGTATCTTAAATGTACAAAATGCGGTTTTCAATTTTTATTTGTGTGGCCCTCGCTAGAAAAGGTTTGGACAAACCTGCTCTAAAGTAACAGTACTCTTACTTGAGTACAATTTTTGGCTACTCCACCCCCCTCTGATTACAACATCTATTTGATATTACCAGCAGTCTGCCACATGCAACAATAAATCTCCTATTATTGGTGATTGGCGGACCAATCACGGAACAGACCAGAATAGGAGTTAAGGCAGACCTGGGCCACATTCAATCTGGCCCACCGGACATTCCCAAATAATTTTTTTAGATCTTTAAGATGGAAACTAGCTGCCATTATGATGTGCAGTGATGTTTTCTAATGACCGCAAGTCTTGAACTATACAAAGTATTTCAATGGTTGGAATCTGCGCTTATGGATGATATACTAGTTACTATGGTCATCTAATTAGTTACTATGGTCATCTAAATAGTTACTATGGTAATCTACGTCACAGCAGCTCAGACGAGGCACCAAGCAGTGTGGGCGGGAAGCGTTTCCACAGACGCGGAAGGAGATTTTTACAACAAAGTTCTAAAGCTTAGTGATACTGTATATCAGATATATCAGATTGTAGGTGGGTTTATTTTGTACCCTTCGCGTTCATATTTCACTGTTTGTTGCATTTTTGTTGCGTTTCACTTGATTGTAAAATATGTCGATCGAAAGGGGGTGTGACATTCATATTTTGTCAATACTCAGTGTTTTATCGTTCATAGAAACATGTAAAATTCCATTACGTTTTTTAAGGCGGTCTGTCATAACGTTTTTAGCATTCAATCAAACATTATTATGAGGTTTTGTATAAGTGTTCCTAAAAATAGATATACCGGTCCCCAGACACATTTTTTTCTCTAAATGTGGCCTCCGAGTCAAAATAATTGCCCAGGCCTGAGTTAAGGTGTTAATTTTAAGACAATGTTGATCAACGAAGCAGAGTCAAACAGCTAAGAAAAATTACAGCATTTTTTATTTTGTCTAAAAACAGGTCTGAAATGGTAGGGTAGACTCATATTCAGGATAGTCTTGTATTTGGGTAAATATGGTATTTATATCTACCTAATTCTCTGTTTATGGTCCACGATTGGTTGATCAAAGTAAAACACTGGGATGGAAAAAAATTAGAAAATTATGGGAAATGTGCACCATTGGTCAAGGTCCACCGAGTATAATTGCTCCTCTCAGTCGGCCATTTTTTGTGGACATTGTGCTTTCAAGCTCAGAAGAAACAAAAACAACCCAAAACAATTATTCCGTTTTAATGCTGCATGTCATTTGGGAAAAAAATGTGGCTCTAAACTTTTACAAGAAAGTGAAGAGGTTTTACAAGCTCTTCATACTTCTGTGTGCGTCATTGAAATTGAACACTGAATAGGTCTGTATACGCTTCCCTTGCTATGATTAAATGACCAAAGTGAAGAGGTTTTCCAGAGAGACATGTTGATGGCTATTGCACCCCTTGGGCTAAAGAAAACAATTTTTATTTTCTGCATCGTGTGTGGCCACTAAAAACCCACAGACGATAGCAGGTGGGAATCCCGCGAATGCATCCCTTTTGTTGTGTTTAGGTTCCCATTGTTGTTTTGCATGCGAAAGCACTGGCTCCATTTGCTTGATGTCAGTACCTGTGCAGGCCTGCCTCTGTGGAATCAAGTTTCTGACAGCAGGCACAAAGCCAGAAACAAAGATTAGTTTGGCCTCAGGGTGTTAGAAGCCACCCGTTTCAATAATTGCTCTTTTCCCTGAAGTTTACTTCCCTAAATCCTTTTTATTGTAAGTTGCATGAATCAAGAAACTGAACTATTATACTAACCTTACCACAATGCGGTACAGTGTAACTTTACTATGGAACTATACGTACTGTATGTGGTTAGTCCTAAGGGTTAAACGGAGAGAAGAATCAGGTTAAATTAAACCACCGTTCTAACTGAGATTAACACATACATGGATTGATATCTTGTAAAAGTATCTTTGGTTTGCAATTTGAGACTTTCTTGGGGAAGTACATCGTCTTGTTTGCTTCTATTGTGATGATTGTCTGCATTTCCCAATGGCGACTTTGGACAATCCCTAGAGAGCAGGTGCAAACACTTTGCATCAGTTGTGCGTTACTACCCTGGGCTTCGTGGGGAACAATAATAAGCCCATAGGAAGAAGAGTGGGTTCTGTTTTAAACCTGTTCCATTCTGTCATTAGATCTGCTGTCACAGGCGTTTTATAACCACTGCAAGATATTGTTTTTACTAGGGCTGTCAACATTAAACGCATTAGTGCATGTGATTAGTAAAAAAAATAAAACCCTTTACCATAAATTAGTGTTGTCCCGATACCAATATTTCGGTACTGGTACCAAAATTATTTCGATACTTTTCGGTACATTTTGATACTTTTCTAGATAAAGAGGACCACAAAAAATTGCATTATTGGCTTTATTTTAACAAAAAAAACTTACGGTACATTAAACATATGTTTATTATTGCAAGTTTGTCCTTAAATAAAATAGTGAACATACTAGCAACTTGTATTTTACTAGTAAGCAAACAAACGTTAGTCTGCTGACGTATGCAGTAAAATATTGTGTCATTTATCATTCTATTATTTTGTCAAAATTATTAAGGAAAAATGGTAGAAAATTAATAATTTTTTTTTTGTTTATTCTTTTTCTTCGGCCAATGGTCAACAACATAAACAAACAGTTGTACATTCATAGATTGAAAAAGAATATGTTGCAGACCGAAAGGGTTTAGGCTGAAGTTGAACACTTATTGCGCCTAACCTTATAAACAATGTCAAGTACAAGATGAACTTCCGAAAATTATGGAATGTCCTTTGTACAATAAATTATAAATACACATTATACACAACATAAACACAGTTAAATTATATACACAGTAAAGGCATGTTAAATATCCTTTAATTAATTAAATTAATCTACTTGTTTATTTACTGTTAATATCTGCTTACTTTCTCTTTCAACATGTTCTATCTACACTTCTGTTAAAATGTAATAATCACTTATTCTTCAGTTGTTTGGATGCTTTACATTAGTTTTGGGTGATACAACAAATTTGGGTATCAATCCGATACCAACTAGTTACAGGATCATACATTGGTCATATTCAAAGTCCTCATGTGTCCAGGGACATATTTCCTGAGTTTATAAACATAATATAAATGAAAAAAACAAAAAACAAAGAAGATGTTATGCCAAAAAATATCGACGTAACAATAGTAGTATCGACTTCATACGTTCCTGTACTTGGTATCATTACAGTGAATGTTAGGTGTTGATCCACCAATGGCGTTTGTTTACATTTTGACGCCGGTGAGCTACTGTGTGTAGTGAAACTTGTTCAGCTATTCCTCGTCCTGCAGGGATGATACTTGTAAGAAACTACATGGAGGCGAGGATTAGTGATTTAGAAGTAGCTAAAACACTGCAGACTGGGGCTGGACTTTAGCCGCTAGCTAGCTAGCCATGTCTTAAAGCACCTCTTCCTGAGGGCGTTTTAGTGTTATAACTTCACCTTTATCGTTAGTTTTTAAGCCAAAATGTGTCCGTTCTCCCTTTTCTGTCTACACACTGTGTCTGCTTGTAAGTACTCCGTGATTGTGCGCTGCCAAACATGCTCCTCTGCTCGTAAACCAGCAATGACACGACGTGACGACGACAGGGGCGCTGGGGGGGTTTGGGGGTGGCGGACTGGTACTTTTCAGAGGCCGTATAGTACCGAATATGATTTATTAGTATCGCGGGTACTATACTAATACCGGTATAACGCACAACCCTACCACAAAGGAATACTAAATACGTTATGACAGACCGCCTTAAAAAACGGAATGGAATTTTACGTTTTTTTACTGAATGAGACACCCAGAGTGTACATGAAAATAAAGAATGAGGGATTTACAATATTAACTATGACCGATAAAACACTGAATATTGACAAAATATGAATGTCACACCCCCTCTCGATTGACATATTTTACAATCAAGCGAAACGCAACAAAAATGCAACAAACACAGTGAAATATAAACGCGAAGGGTACAAAAAAAATCACCTACAATCTGATACATCACTAAGCTTTAGAACTTTGTTGTAAAAATGTCCTTCAGCGTCTGTCCCTGACACCCGCATTTCAGGCTTGATGCTCTGGAAACACTCAATGGAAACGCTCCCCACCCACACTGCTTGGTGCCTCGTCTGAGCTGCTGTGACGTAGATTACCATAGTAACTAGTATATCATGCAAAAATGCAGATTCTAACCATTGAAATACTTTGTATAGTTCAAGACTTACGGTAATTTGAAAACATCACTGCACATCATAATGGCAGATACAGTTTTGATCAAAAATATTTAAATAAATGCTTTGGGAATGTCAGGCGGGCCAGATTGAAAAGCTCAACGTCTGGTTTAGAGCGATGTGCTTTGTGCCCTTCAAAACAAACTCAGACTGAACTTTAGATAAAACTGAGGTATTTAGTATTGCTGCAACAAACTTTGTTATCATCGGCACACATCAAGTTTAAAAAAGAATATTAAAGCAAAACATGAACATGAGGATGGCGTCAATAGCACGATAGCAGAGGACAACAAATTATGATAAACCAAGTTCATCTGCGTTTACCACAGAAAAATTAAACAATGCCTTTTCAAACTGGACAGCCATCGCATGTAGGACACTTTGACATTAGTGAAGACAAAGTGCTGCAAGATGGCGTTCACGTCGCCAACTAACGTCGTACAAACTAGAGGTAGTTTGTACAAAAAAGGAGCTCAGCGCTGTCATCTGAAAAAGTAAAGTTTGTGTAACCGAGGGGTTGCAATTAGATGACGCCCAGCAGAAAAGACAGACAGTAATGAGGGAATTGAGAGGCACGTTCTTTTTTTTGACAACCGTCCCGTCTCTTGTCAACACACTGGCTTCTCGTCAAAGCACCTTCTCTCACATACACACACTTCTGGTTTCACAAAAATAGCGTAACAAGTCACATCTGGTCCAACTGCGCCAACAAAATGAAAAATGGTGTACATTTGTTTAAACAACTGCTTAAACTAAGAAAGAGTAAATGCAGATGTAAACGATGCACATGCAAAGTTGTTTATAGGTGTCTTATTTATCACATTATCTATTAATATTATTGTCTTATTTTGTAGAAATATGGGGAAACAACTACAAAAGTACACTTCATTCATTAACAGTGTTACAAAAAAGATCAGTTAGAATAATACATAACGTTGGATATAGAGAACATAAAAACCCTTTATTTATTGAATCAAAAATACTGAAATTCCACGACATAGTGAATTTGCAAACAGCTAAAATTATATACAAAGCAAACTATAACCTGCTACACAAGAATATACAACAATTCTTCTCAAAAAAAGGAGACATATAATTTTAGAGAAAAATGTAATTTAAAACATTTGTATGCACGTACAAGACTTAAGACCTTCAGTATATCAGTATGTGGAATTAAATTATGGAATGGATTAAGCAAAGAGATCAAAAAATTTACTAATATGATCCACTTCAAGAAACTCTTCAAACTTAAAATGTTTACAAAGTACAAAGAAGAAGAACCATGATAAACATTCTGAATTTATTTCATCCATCCATCCGTTCATTTTCAAAATAATCTTACTCATCTCACCATATGAAATGTAACTTACTTCACCGAGTATTATTTATTTATTTTTATTAAGATTACTTATGGAGTATATTTTGAATAAATTGAGAACAGGAAGTGAACAAAAGTTTTAGCAACTGCTATATAAAAGAAAAGGGGTATGATTAAATAAGCTCTGCTTCTTCCTACTCTTTTTCGAACATGTTGAAAAGAGAAACTGGAAATTGTGATGCATCATGTTGTATGCATGCATGTTCGTAATAAACTCAAACTCAACTCAATATACTGTACACCTGTACCTACTTTGCTAGATCATTGCAAAGACTTTCAAAATGTGCACTTAATTCTTACTATACTCACAGTCATCAAGTTTTGAGCAAATCAATGGCTTGCATTTCAGTAAAACATTTAAAAAACGTTCCTGTCTGAGATTCTAACTACCAAATTGAATTTGTATCGAAATATAAGTCTAAGTCTATATCTATGTATTTTCTTAAGCACATTTTTGTTCAAACAAGCAAATAATAACCTGTGAATAATCATGATTAATCACAGTTCAAGAGTGTGATTAATCTGATTCAATAAATGAATCACTTAACAACCCCAGTTTTTACTACTGTTAAATGCAAAAGAAACAGCCAATTTCCATGAAACATTTTGGTGAGAAGGCGGGAATCCTCGCTGCCCACTGTGTTGGTTAATAGGACACAAAAAAACACCACTTTTCAAAGCTTCATATTTGTCAGACACATTTTCAGGAAATTCTTCTATTTTTTTACCCAGTGTGACATCTGATTGTTCCTGCTCAGGAACGTTTGAAAACTGTGGCACCACAGCAACAAACCGTGCTCCTTGTTGTGTGTGTGCCAAATCTTTGTGGTAGTGCCGCTCATGAAACAATCTGAATGTCCGTCTTGTAGTTAACATTCAAGCTTTGATGCTGGATGGAAAGAAAAACTTGCAGAATGCAAAAAAAGACAACAGATGATCTCACATTTCTCCCCTGTGTTTAACAAGTCAGCTTGATTCGAGGCTCTGAAGGCACTCACAGCATTATCAAAGCAGTCGATCTGAATTTAATTGAAAATGTTTCCAAAAAAAAGTATTTGCGGCTGAATTTTACATTGTTCTCTAGGTGTGGAAGATAAAGAGCAAATTACAAGAGGTGATTATCAGTATTTTAATGATATGCCATAAGGTAGAGAAACTGATCTTGCAAAGCACGGTCATTAGTCTTTGAAATGATTTCCTCCATATACTTGACTACACAAGAGTCCTTTAAAACGGTCTTTAGAAATGTCATCAATTGTGTCAGCAGATGAGCTGCTCTTATGGATACCAGCAGGCTGAAGTGGTTGGGCACTGAGTGCACTCAAAAATCACATCCATTATGTTGTGAATTATATATTTGAGGGGTGCAGGCCGGTAGCTCGAGGGGGGTTGGGATAATCTAGACCATAGAGAAAAAGAGCTCACAGTCATGACTCGGGACAGCCAAGAACACCTACCATTAACGACGTGCCATTAAAAGCAACAGAAGGCCATTAACCAGGCATAGCCATTAACTCTGCCTCCCCCTTGTAATCCATTAACCATTCCTGATACAACCCAATGTTTTTGGCATTGACTTTATATCAGTCTTTTCTGGAAGCACTGTCATCAACAAAAGTCAAAATAGTGTTGTTGCGATATATTGATTCTTCGATGCATTGCGATGCGGCATGTGACGACTAATATCAATCGCAAAATATTCAAAATATATTTTTTTTTTCGTGATGGCGAATTCACAAACACAACCCCAGCACCCCGAGATTGTCCGGAGGGAAGATCTGAATTGTAGCGCCTGCCGTCTATTCGTCTACTGTGACATTAAGAATAATATGGAAGTCCATCAACAATCACTTAATTTGAAAATTGGCTACTGTCGGTCGTAACCCCGCCAAAGCAACAAGAGCAACAAAAACAATCTTTTTTTTTTTTTTTCACACACTCAATTATCCTCTCTCAGTTGCGACAACACACACCAGGCTCAGAAACAGTCTGGTGTTACAAACTCCAACACAACACATGAGTGACAGGTTGCCGCAGAATTAAACTAAAGAACTATGTGGTAAAAGACAATTCTTCATTTACCGTATTTTTCGGACTATAGGGCGCGCTGCCAATGAGTGGATCTAGTCAGGTCTATTTTCATACAAAAGGCAAACCAGATTATAGGGCGCATTAAAGAGGTCATATTATTATTTGTTTTTCTAAATGGAAAACACTCCCTTGTGGTCTAAATCAGTGGTCCCCAACCACCGGTCCGGGGACCGGTACCGGTCTGTGACGCGTTTGCTACCGGGCCGCACAGAAACAATACGCTTGTTAAAGGCCTGCTGAAAGCCACTACTACCGACCACGCAGTCTGATAGTTTATATATCAATGATGAAATCTTAACATTGCAACACATGCCAATACGGCCGGGTTAACTTATCAAGTGCAATTTTAAATTTCCCGGCAAACTTCCGGCTGAAAACGTTTCGATACGTTGACGTTTGCGCGTGACGTCGATGGTTAAACCGGAAGTATTGGTACACCCTTGTATCCAATACAAACAGCTCTGTTTTCATCGCAAAATTCCACAGTATTCTGGACATCTGTGTTGGTGAATCTTTTGCAATTTGTTTAATGAACAATGAAGACTGCAAAGAAGAAAGCTGTAGGTGGGATCGGTGTATTAGCGGCCGGCTACAGCAACACAACCAGGAGGACTTTGAGTCGGATAGCAGACGCGCTATCCGACGCTAGCCGCCGACCGCATCGATGATCGGGTGAAGTCCTTCGTCGCGCCGTCGATCGCTGGAACGCAGGTGAGCACGGGTGTTGATGAGCAGATGAGGGCTGGCGTAGGTGGAGCGCTAATGTTTTTATCATAGCTCTGTTGAGGTCCCGTAGCTAAGTTAGCTTCGATGGCGTCGTTAGCAACAGCATTGTTGGCTTCGACAGGCGGCACAGCATTAACCGTGTAGTTACAGGTCCAGTGTTTGGTTCGGTGTCTCCTGATAGTAGTATTGTTGATCTTCTGTCTATCCTTCCAGTCAGGGGCTTATTTTTTCTTTCGTTTCTATCTGCATTTAAGCACGATGCTATCACGTAAGCTCCGTAGCTAAAGTACTTCACCGATGTATTGTCGTGGAGATAATAGTCACTGGGAATGTCCATAAGTATTGAATGTAATCAAAATCAAGAGGGAGATTACTAATTCAGGGTTAATATTGGAGTGGGCCCCAGGCTCGCGTTCTCGACTCCGAGAATATTAAACCTGAATTAGTAATCTCACTCTTGATTTTGATTACATTCAATACTTATATTTAACCTACTTACAGTTTTACTACCATGTCAAATTACATAAATGCATTTGTCAATCATAAACAATATAATTAATTTAACAAATAAACCTTAGGCTTAGGTCAGGCTGATTTGAAAAATAAGTACTGATCAAATAAACAATCAATTGGATGGATGGATGGATGGATGTATTATGTTGTGCTAAAATAAACTAAATGAATAATAAATATGTTTCTTAACTAAACTAAACTTTCTTTTATATTGTCATTACTGCCACAAGTGGTGGAAAAGTGTATTTTAACTGAGTACCGCTGCTGCCGATACGGACCACTGCTGAAAAACAGCTTTATTATATTCTACAGGGCGCTCGTGGGTCCTGGCCCTATGGTTAGGAAACACTGGTATACAGTGTATTTCATCAACATGCCAGGGACCAAATCTTCGCAAAGAAACACACGCAGGGCTCCCACTACTTCAGTCTTATGGTGAGTTGATTTTTCATGCTCATTTTTTCACTGTTTTTATCTGACACACATGGAAAGCAGGTCCGTGAAAATAATGCATACTTTAAACCGGTCTCTGGTGGAAAAAAGGTTGGGGAACCCCGGTCTACATAACATGTAATGGTGGTTCTTTGGTCAAATTGTTGCATAAATTATGTTTTACAGATCATCTTCAAGCCGCTTTCTGACAGTCGCTTCAGAATACGCCGTTTTGTGGGTGGTCTTATTTACATGGCTTACGTTCGGCAGCGTCTTCTAACCCGTCATCTTTGTAGTAGCGGTATAGCGTGCAAGGACGGGAGTGGAAGAAGTGTCAAAAGATGGAGCTAACTGTTTTCATGACATTCAGACTTTACTTCAATCAATAACGGAGCAGCATCTCCTCATCCGTGGCTCACTAGTGCAATAACAACGCCGGAAATGTGTCCCGTGAAAAACCGTCCGACCGGAACTCTCTAATAACTACAGTTCCTTGGGTGAATAATGTAAACTCACTACACCGGTATGTTTTAGCGCTTTCATGGCGAGTTTACTGACAGATATAAGTAAGAACTTTACACTACTTTATATTAGAAATGGCAACAGTGGTCCCATAACAAGAAGAAAGAGAAAAAGAAGAAGCTTTTTGGTGCAGTTCGGACTACAATGGCGGAGGCGCGCAAATTTTCAGGACTTATGCAGATCCCAAATACAGATCAGCAGGTACCAGAATGTAAGAAAAGTTGCTTTTGCACAATATTGTGAAACAAAACGCCAGCTAATATGTCTTACCTAATACACACACCATAATAATACTCCTATGTTGAAGCACAGTACAATCCATCAAGTGGTGCGGCTTCATAGCTTACCAAAACAGTTTGATAGATTTTTGAGCGCTGTGTGTAAAGTTCTATATTTTCAATGGAACATATAAAATGGTGGTGTTGTTTACTTGAGTCATATTGCAGTCCACACGTATATCTTATGTGTGACTGCCATCAGATTGCAGTCTACACATATCTCTTATGTGTGTCTGCCGTCTACTAGGTCACACTGATTATTTCACCATGTACCAAATAAAATTGCTTCGGGGTCGGTAAGCACAACCAAAATGATCCCGTACATTAGGCGCACCGGGTTATAAGGCGCACTGTCGAGTTTTGAGAAAAAGAAAGGATTTTAAGTGTGCCATAGTCCAAAAAACACGGTACTATTCCTGAGTAATTAATTTTGTATTAAACTTGCTAGTACCGTAATCTGTGAAAACAGCAGAGAATTTTGGTTTAAAAAAAGACTTATTTCGAAAGCAGTTATTTTTGGGGACAAATACATTGGATCGTTTTGTCTGATGTTTGTTTATTTAATGGATGCTGACAAATTGTTCAAAAGGAATCTTGTATGGGGAAAAAGATGAGGCCAACTAGAATTGAAGCCTTGTTTACTCCTGCAGCGCATGCTTCAGCACGTGTTACGCCATGTTTTGTGCACATGCGCGTCACTTCAGGGAATCAAATGGTTCACATTAGAAATCAATTTACTTTGGTAATGTGCAACAATTACATAAAAATGGCGGACTGAATTAGACATCATACCCTCTAGTGTGAACTAAGACAGCACACCCCTAGTCACAAGTGGGAGCTAACAGCCACACTGATGCGACAAGAGTGTTTTGTCCTGAAACAATTCATAGGCAACACACTGCACTGATATTAAACCACACTCACTTCATAGTCATTTCCTGAAAATACAGTAGATTTAACATGCGATGCAATCATCAGTTTTACAAGCCTTATGGGATTTGTGAATAATTTCCCGCTACTAAAAAGCAACAACCGGACAATGCTGCTTTCCATCACAGATAAAAGCTAATTATATTTAGAGTGGCAACATGCGGAATTGATGTGCAACACATTTCTGAGCTATCAAAAGAATGCTTATAGGAGGGTTTTGACTTGCAAATCAAGCATTTTTAACGACGGTCAAATTGACAAATGAAACAAGTGACCTTCGCTCTATTATAAGTTCAACCATTGGGTAGAAAAAAGCAGCCTGCATCGGGGTGAACGGTCATGCCTATAATCTCTCAGTTCATTACCTAAAAGCACTAATCAAAAGATACCTATTAAATTAATTGTACATTCCTTATGGATAGAAATAAACTATCCACAATGTTGAGGTTTATACCTCTCACACAAAAGCTGTAAAAAATGCATTTATGTATTCACCTGCTGTTTCTCCTACAAACTCTATTTATTGCTGCCTAGCATTTTTTGTAGCTTACATAAAAATCATTGCATTGGAGGTACAATTAATTAATTCTGTGGTTTTTTTAATCTTACATTCGAAACATATTTCTCTGACCACTTATTACACAACTCAGGGGCACTGACAAAATACGCTCAATAAGTTTCAGCATTCTGCAAAGAAACCATGTTATTTTGCCACAGGCATCTGTGCGCGATGGAAGGCAAAAGAGTCGAAAACATAATTTGCCAGTCCTGGACTGCGTTCCTTCCACATATTCTGGGGATTTGAGTGGCTCTATAAGACTGTGCTTGCAATGCGTCTCAAGCCAGCAGTCAAGAAAAGAGGTAGCGGCGCAATCAAAGGCAGGCAGGGTTAGACTTGTTTACAAAGTGTAACTTTTAGTTAGGGTAATTAAAATTACAGGCTGCAATTACAGGCAGGCATAATCAACTCAGGTAGTAGTTGAAATTGTAGTAAAACGGGGCTGATCAAGAGGTATTACATTAGTTCTTGAGGCGAACCAGGTCAAAAAGAGCCGAGGTGACTCCTTAGGGCCTTTTTTACCTGCAGGAACTTCTCCACTTACCCGGGTAAATAAAGTTTCCACCAAAAACTTTATTTACTTTATTTAGATTTAGTTCTTCAGGAACTTTTCAGAGTTCCTCCGAGCTCAGTGGAACTTTTCAAGGCTACCCAGAACCTTTTCAGGGGCAGGCTGTGCTGTAGAACGCTGATTGGTTGAACACTGTCGGGAGCGTTCCTAAAACGTATTTTCCAACACTGCCATTGCGGGGTAATGTTATGCGAGGACAACTTGTTAACTTTCACGAACTTGACAACGAAGAGAAAGAAGAACGAAAGGAACTTTTGAGGTGCTTCTGTGTGCTGAAAAGCGCTGATCAGTGGAACTGTCCTGTATTATTTTTACTCAGCCGTAGTCTTTAAATTCTATCTTTACAGTTTAATATTGGTTATTATTTTTATAAACTTAATTTCGATACGCGAAGCTACAAGAAATGTACGGACTGTTAAGCGTATTTACGGAGCAGTATGAAGCCGGACTCGAAGCAACACCAAAGCCGATGTGTTTGTGTTTTCAGCGTTGGACACTACGGACAAAAGTCAACTTTTTATGAACAGTTCGGTACACTTTATTTTTTAAATAATATCGTTTTGTATATTATTGTTTTATATTTAATTTACTTTATTTTAGTAAAATAACTGTGACATAATATTGTCTGTTTTTTTTTTAACATGGTATCAGTGTACAAAAAAAAACCGCTCCTCCATACGTCAGCCTGATTTGTATAAACTATTCTGAACTGTGAAATGCAGTGGAAACACAAACCACACACTTCTACGAGAACCTATAGCTCCAGGATTTAAAAGTTCCAGAACATTTGTGGGAAAGGGGCCTCATGTAATGATTGGACTGTATATTGACCTGATTTCACTATAAAAGTGGGTGACATTGTTATCACCAGGAAAGATGAGGTCACCTACCTAGGTTCCATTCTAGAGGCTAATCTTTCCTGTGATAAAATGGCAACCAAGGTAATCAAAAAGGTCAACCAACGAACAAGATTTCTCTATAGAATCTCCTCTCTGGTCAACAAAAGCACCATGAGGATTCTAGCGGGAACTCTCGTTCAACCCTTTTTCGATTACGCATGCACCTCCTGGTACCCTAGCACCTCCAAAACCCTCAAATCTAGACTCCAAACATCCTAGAACAAGTTAGTTAGATTACTTTTAGACCTCCACCCCAGATCCCACCTCAATCCTACCCACTTCTCCAAAGTGGGCTGGCTAAGGGTGGAGGACAGAGAAAAACAACTTGCACTGAACCTAGTCTATAAAATCCGCTACACCTCCCTGATACCGAAGTACATGTCAAACTACTTCCATAACGTAAAAATGACCGCCATAACCACAACACCAGGGGGAGCTCCACTAACCATGTTAAACCCAGATTCCGATCTAATAAAGGTCTTAACTCATTCTCTTTCTATGCCACATCAATGTGGAATGCGCTCCCAACAGGTGTAAAAGAAAGGGCATCTCTATCCTCCTTCAAAACCGAAATAAAAGTACATCTCCAGGCAACTTCAACCCTAAACTAACACCCACCCCGGATTGTAAATAATCAAATGTAGATACTTTTTCTCCTGCTTTCTTCTCTCAGTCTCTATGTCCACTGCTCGCTGTACATATCCTACCAAGTCAGACCTACACTGTTTCAATGTCCATTTCTCTGATGATACAATTGTTGATGCTGATTGTTGATGACGGAAGTGTTGATACCAACCAAACCTAACACCCAACCCTCCCCATATCCCACACCCCGGATTGTAAATAATGATTATCTTGTGTGATGACTGTATTATGATGTTAGTATATATTTGATAGTATATATCTGTATCATGAATCAATTTAAGTGGACCCCGACTTAAACAAGTTGAAAAACGTATTATTACCATTTAGTGGTCAATTGTACGGAATATGTACTTCACTGTGCAATCTACAAATAAAAGTTTCAATCAATCAATCATATGATGATTGTAATCTACAATTAACACACAACATAGTTGTCTAGATAATATGTATTGAACATGCTTTGGTGTACAGCAACCAACAGAGAGGCTAGCTGGGATTTGCAGGCAGAGAGTATGTATGTTGCCCACATAACTACGTTTGCCACACTGTGACGTTATAGTGTGCCCACTGTTAAAAAAAAAAGACAGGCATCTAAAACTGTATGCAAGCTTACACGAAATGCATGAAGCTTATGATTTGACGCTTAGGTATTGTTTGTTTAACACGAGGATACAACATTGTAACAACATAAATAGGTCAGTAAAGAGGAAAATCATCATAAGTCCCAGTTTAATCGCCTAAAAAGACTCAACTTGTGCCATATCGATGCGATGCAAGGGAAGCCTGCAGCCGCAAATCAATTAAAAAGATTCGACTTTAGGGTTGAATTGTATTTCATCAATCAGTCTGCCCTAATTCTCCCAAAGGAAGTTTTCCAACAAGCTATTACAATGCAGAAATTATATACACACACTAACATTCATGTTGTTTGTAATAAATCACATATTGTCCAAAGTCTACCAGAAAATTGTGTGTCTCTCTTTTAAACGGTTGTAAACCGAAAGCAGTATGATTGTACTTTGGTCTATTCCGTAGTAAATCAATGTATCCTTTCCAACTCGAAACGGAAGTTAAGGGTGAGTAGAGATTACAGACAGTAATTGAATGCATCCACCATCTTGATTTAAGCAATGGCAATAGATTGGCCAAATCAGAAGCAATTAGGGTGAAATACACATCCTAAGTGGTAGATATGGTGATACTAATATTAATATAACATCAAAAGACATACGTTAAACAGTTAAACCAAGTATCCCAATAATTAATTTGAGCAGAGAGCTCAGCAGTAACAGACAAATTTCAGTCTCAAGGACGCATAAACATTTGTGAATGAAATTGGGAGTCTCCAAATGAAAGTAAAGGACTCTAATCAGGAGAGGGAGCCACTGTTCTCAGATTGCTGGCAGCTGTCACATAATGAGGAGCAAACGAAGACGACACTTCAAGACAGTAAACTTTGATGATGGAGTGCGGGCAAAGCCACACCACATAAAGGAAGTAATAACTATTATTGGATGCAGATGCATATGAAGTGTCCAGGAAGAAGTACAACTGAAATCTTAAACCAATCCTGGCTCCAGGAAATATTTCAGATAACCCCCAAAATGTTATCACTTGTTTCTTATCCCATTTCTGACATCCACACATAACTTTTTGAGTTGTTTTGCTAACTAAGAAACTGACAGAAGGACAAACAAACCCCAATGATTACATAACTAGTGTAGGTAAATATTAAATATGACATGAAAACTAATGGCGGAACAATAGGTTAACTATCTAAGCATTTCTAACGTCAAACAAGCAAAAAAGAAGTGAACCACTGAAAAACAATGATTTAAAGGCCATTCACACATTAGATGGGAGTTTCATGGCGGTTCTCAAACCGCAGTGAGCCATGTCCCAACGATGGCGTAAAGCCTTACTCAGCACGTTTTGAACACTGCAGCAAAGCAGATTGGCGAGCTAGTGTCATGGATTTCCCCGAAAGGCACCTGAGTCATTCAATCTCTACCATGGATTAACCGCCGTGCCACCGTGTGAAACTGTGATGCCTCTGTGTTAAACTTTGCCGCCTTTGGTTGGTTACCGTGTTCGCATCGTGAAGGTCCGGGAGGAAAATGTGACAAGTGGATAATAGCGGTGTTAACGTGAAACGGTATTTTTACGGATCTTGACGAGCAAACACGCAGAATGCCGTTCTTTACAATTTGAAAGGCTTTTTGAAAACGGTCCATTTCAAACAGTCAAATGAATTGCTAAACTGGCTAGAATTAAGGTTTTACAATGGCCTTTCCAAAGTCCTGACTTAAACGTGTGGACAATGCTGAAAAAACAAGTCCATGTCAGAAAACCAACAAATATAGCTGAACTGAACCAATTTTGTCAAGAGGAGTGGTCAAAAACTCAAGCAGAAGCTTGTGGATGGCTACCAAAAGCGCTTTATTGCAGTGAAACTTGCCAAGGGACATGTAACCAAATATTAACATTGCTGTATGTATACTTTTAACCAGGCAGATTTGGTCACATTTTCAGTAGACCCATAATAAATTTATAAAAGAACCAAACTTTTTGTGACCAACAAGTATGTGCTCCATTGGTGTGGGGAAAAAATCGATTCGAATTGCGATTTTCACGTTGTGCGATTCAGAATCGATTCTCATTTTTAAAAAAATCGATTTATTTTTTTAACTTTTTTTAAATTAATTAATCCAACAAAACAATACACAGCAATACCATATCAATGCAATCCAATTCCAAAACCAAACCCAGCAACATTCAGAACTGCAATAAACAGAGCAATTGAGAGGAGACACAAACACGACATAGAACAAACCAAAAGTAGTGAAACAAAAATGAATATCATCAACAACAGTATCAATATTAGTTACAATTTCAACATAGCAGTGTTTAAAAATCCCTCATTGACATTATCATTAGACATTTATAAAAAAAATAAAATAAAGAACAATAGTGTCACAGTGGCTTACACTTGCATCACATCTCATAAGCTTGACAACACACTGTGTCCAATATTTTCACAAAGATAAAATAAGTCATATTTTTGGTTCATTTAATAGTTAAAACAAATTTACATTATTGCAATCAGTTGATAAAACATTGTCCTTTACAATTATAAAAGCTTTTTACAAAAATCTACTACTCTGCTTGCATGTCATGCAGACTGGGGTAGATCCTGCTGAAATCTATGTATTGAATGAATAGAGAATCGTTTTGAATCGGGAAAAAAATCGTTTTTGAATCGAGAATCGTGTTGAATTAAAAAAAAAATTGATTTTGAATCGAATCGTGGGACACCCAAAGATTCACAGCCCTAATGTGCTCCAATCACTCTATCACAAAAAAATAAGAGTTGTAGAAATTATTGGAAACTCAAGACGGCCATGATATTTTACAAGTGTATGTAAACTTTTGACCACGACTGTACATGCTTTTGGTTTGAGCAAGGCATGTTCTTCTTGAATATTTTGGTTGCTCTATCTTCCACTGTAGCTAATAACAAAAACATGTTTTGTTAAGCCTGCTAACTTCTGTTAACAATAGATTACTTTGTCATCCCCTCTTTTCAGCCTCACTTTCTCACAGAGATGACAACTGAATTGTTTGTAAACAAAAAAAGGATAATCTTACAGCAGACGTCAGTAAGACTCATGACGAGCAGAAAAGGAAGTCAATACACAGCACCAGCAGACTAAAAGCATCCTTCTACGATACAAATCATATTATTTGAAAACATTAGCCAAGCTGGCCGCTACAGATTAAAGTCTTGAAATACCTCACTGGTCCCCTATATGTTCCATTATCTCTATGAGTATATTTTACAGGTCACCATACCTATTGAATGTAAATGAGATTTTCTCTTTTTGGCAGATGCAAGCGAGACCAACATCCCTGACCGGAGTTACCAATGAGTCTGGAGTCCATCACTTGTCTGCACGAGTAAACAACAATGCATCCACTTATCGCTCTTAAAGAGCCTTAATAGATGCTGAGCAAGGCACAGAGCAACGTCTGTCCAACACACACACACACACACGCACACACACACACACACACACACACACACACGTGCACGCACACACACACACACACACTGGTTATCATTTGGAATGGGGACCAAGTATTTGATCATCACTTGTGGGGACCACCCTTTCTACAGGTTGTGGAGGCATAAAAAAAATTAGGTAAAATGTCCACTGCCCAGTTAACTCATACATGTCTTTAAATCTCTGGATTGATGAAGTAATGTGCTGATCATTCTTACTGGGGACCCTGGGGAAAAAGAGTTAATATGGTTTATGGGGACCCAATTTCAATAATTTTGCATAATTCACACAAATTTGTACGTGACTACTGAGGACCATTTAAAAAAAAAAAAAAAAAGTTCAAATTAAATATGACATGATCCTCAGAATACAGCACTACAGCTGTCCTCTTATAGGAAGTTTCACCACTTAAATGTTAAAGCAAATCCTGCATCTTCTGCGACATTACTGAAAACTGATATTTAGCAGTAATGAAGTTGTCTGCAACTCCAACTACCATATATAGAAGGATGGACTATTCTGAATGGGAATCATACTTTAAGGTAATAATGTTTTATAATCATGCTGTATGAAAATGTCATCCTAAGGAAAAAATAAGAAAAAGAAAAAAAATCACTTAGGCATCTTAAGAATGGATCTGACTATCATTTAAAAAGGTTTCCCTTAGAGCAGTGGTCCCCAACCACCGGGCCGTGGCCCGGTACAGGTCCGCGGACCGATTGGTACCGGGCCGCACAAGAAATTTAAAAAAAATAAATAATAAAAAACAAAACAAAACAAAAAAACATTATTTTCTATTAAATCAACATAAAAAACACAATATATAGATTATATATCAATATAGATCAATACAGTCTGCAGGGATACAGTCCATAAGCACACATGATTGTATTTCTTTATAAAAAAAAAAAAAAAATTAAAAAAAATAAAAATATATAAATAACCCCCCCCCCCCCCCCCCCCACACACACACACACACACACACACACACACAAAGACTGATTAATAAATTAAGTGTTAGCTTTGTTAGTGCCAGATTTTCATGCAGTGTCGACTGTGCTTAACGCCTTTTTAGTCTGAAGGCAGCAGAAACTATTAAAAGGTGTTTTCATTCGTTCGGCAGATTGTTTTGTGCCGATTTCGTCTGCGGTGATTGTCGTTCCGAGGCTGCTATTTTCACATTAACAGAGTGGTTCACGGTGTTGTGCACTCATAACGCAACAGCCGACCTCCTGACCCCCTCGCCGAGAACCAGAGCGCGCCGTGCTCGCCATGCCAATAAGCCCGACAGTCTGGTTGATATTAAGACGGCTTCAAAGTGCGTCCTAATTCATGCTCTTAAGGAGGAAATGGGTAATGCACAAAGTGCATACAGAGGATTATGTACATGCTTTTTCCGCATACAATCCATCTATAGGTTTCCACATTAACCCCCTTGCCAATGGAGCACAGGCTTATGCCTTTGATGGAACAGCACTTTGTCTATCTCATTAATGCATCTACTTCAGTGAAATACATTCTAATTAAGCAGACCATTTGTCTTGTGACCAAATAAGGTCAAACATTTATTTTGTTTTTTTATACCAATGACAGATGACATATGTCAAATGTCACAACAAACTGAATTAGGCTTTTTGTTTACTTCTTTTGTTTCGGCAAGATGAGCTAACCATCCACTTGATGCAATTCAGCATATGTCATTGCTGTCATGGATCCAACCGTCCTTTAAGGCATAATAATTTCATTAGTAGTGGCTATTACATTTTCTTCTTCCATCAGGCCGTAAAAGGAAGCCATACATCAAGATAAGTGCTTTTAACCATCAAGCACTGCTTCAACCGCTGCTGCACTTCATGTGTGATATATTCAGAATATTTTTGTGAGCACAAGCCCTGAAGACTGAACTGGTGATGAGCTATACAGACTGCAAGGGGAACACATCACTTAAAAAAAAAAACTGTCAATACACAACAATGTTCTACCCGCAACCCTTTCCTAATATATCCAAACATGTGGCCGGGAGCTTAGGAGGGAAAAAAAATCTCTTCACATATTTTCCCCTTCAAGCAAACTGAGCAACATTGTCTCGGGAGGTCTCAGGAGGAATGGACATCTTCTACTGCAAGGTCAGGCGAACACAGACGCCTTCAGGCTAAAACTCGAAAAGAAAAAGAGAAAAAAGAACACAAAAACACCTCATGTTTGGAGGTATGTTTTGCTATTCCTAAACTAGAATAATATTGACAGACAAACCCCAACTAGAAAAGCCACAAAAGTCAGAAACCTACACATAACGTCCCAAAAGCTAGTTAGTGACATCAAAAGTAAAAAGTTGTTTTGAAAACAGTTTTTTACTTGAAAGAGCTATACCAGGGGACCCCAAACTTTTTGACTCGGGGGCCGCATTGGGTTAAAAAAAATCTGGCCGGGAGCCGGGCTGTGTGTGTGTGTGTGTGTATACCGGGGTAGAACGGAATATACAGGTACATTAGGTCAGGAAAAAACACAGAGGCTTTTTCATCCCTACAAGCCTGTTTCGCAGGTTTCCCTACTCTTTTATTTTATTAAATCCCCTGAAGAGCAGGGAAACCTGCGAAACCTATATATATATATACATATACATATATATACATATATACATACATACATATACAAATCCCGTTTCCATATGAGTTGGGAAATTGTGTTAGATGTAAATATAAACGGAATACAATGATTTGCAAATCATTTTCAACCCATATTCAGTTGAATATGCTACAAAGACAACATATTTGATGTTCAAACTGATAAACTTTTTTTTTTGCAAATAATCATTAACTTTAGAATTTGATGCCAGCAACACGTGACAAAGAAGTTGGGAAAGGTGGCAATAAATACTGATAAAGTTGAGGAATGCTCATCAAACACTTATTTGGAACATCCCACAGGTGAACAGGCAAATTGGGAACAGGTGGGTGCCATGATTGGGTATAAAAGTAGATTCCATGAAATGCTCAGTCATTCACAAACAAGGATGAGGCGAGGGTTACCACTTTGTCAACAAATGCGTGAACAAATTGCTGAACAGTTTAAGAAAAACCTTTCTCAACCAGCTACTGCAAGGAATTTAGGGATTTCACCATCTACGGTCCGTAATATCATCAAAGGGTTCAGAGAATCTGGAGAAATCACTGCACGTAAGCAGCTAAGCCCGTGACCTTCGATCCCTCAGGCTGTACTGCATCAACAAGCGACATCAGTTGCGTAAAGGATATCACCACATGGGCTCAGGAACACTTCAGAAACCCACTGTCAGTAACTACAGTTGGTCGCTACATCTGTAAGTGCAAGTTAAAACTCTCCTATGGATGGCGAAAACCGTTTATCAACAACACCCAGAAACGCCGTCGGCTTCGCTGGGCCTGCGCTCATCTAAGATGGACTGATACAAAGTGGAAAAGTGTTCTGTGGTCTGACGAGTCCACATTTCAAATTGTTTTTGGAAACTGTGGACGTCGTGTCCTCCGGACCAAAGAGGAAAAGAACCATCCGGATTGTTATAGGCGCAAAGTTGAAAAGCCAGCATCTGTGATGGTATGGGGGTGTATTAGTGCCCAGGGCATGGGTAACTTACACATCTGTGAAGGCGCCATTAATGCTGAAAGGTACATACAGGTTTTGGAGCAACATATGTTGCCATCCAAGCAACGTTACTATGGACGCTACTGCTTATTTCAGCAAGACAATGCCAAGCCTTCATAGTAAAAGAGTGCGGGTACTAGACTGGCCTGCCTGTAGTCCAGACCTGTCTCCCATTGAAAATGTGTGGCGCATTATGAAGCCTAAAATACCACAACGGAGACCCCCGGACTGTTGAACAACTTAAGCTGTACATCAAGCAAGAATGGGTTTGTATGTATGTATGTATATATATATATATATATATATAATATATATATATATATATATATATATATATATATATATATATATATATATATATATATATATATATTTTTTTTTTAAACTTGGCACTTCCCGCGGGCTGTAGTTTGGACACTGGCGGGCCGTATTCGGCCGTAATTTGGGGACCCCTGAGCTACACTAACCGGAACAAGTAAAGCAATATTCCATTTAGTTTTTAACAAGCATGTAGGCATTAAATTCAAAGCACCATCACTGACCTACACAACTATTTTGTTTTATACAGCAGAGATGTGATGTGCCCTTCTAACTTGTGGTGTCACTACAAGAAGTGGAAGGTGAAAAACTAGACACGGAAATCTAATTTCTACCGTTTTAAATGTAATGACACAAGGAAAGAAAAATCCGGACATTGCTGAGAGATGAATATAATCATTCGGGAGAAAATGGCGTAAGCTGAACGGTGGCAAAATTATCTTATTATGAGAAATCCACTGGGAGCTATTACTGCCTTAAATGTTCACATAACAACCGCTGTGGCTATATTCTCTTGTATTAGCTCTGTTTATGTTAAGGAATAATAACTGGTAGACAGAAAACTTAATATTTATCTCGAAAATGAGTCAGAAATTCTCATCACAGGGCTGTGCAGTGTGAGCATTTTACTCGCATTTGTGACTAGAAATATCTTCTGCAAGTATTAAAAAGGGGCACACGTGCGATTACAGATTTGACCCTTTAATTTGCATTTTGCTCTTAAAATAAATCGTTCCAAAATGTATCAAGCTAGAGTACATTTTAAGTGTACAGCCCTGTATCACCCCAGATGGAAGGTATCTGAATGACACAGTACCTCACAAAAGTGAGAACACTACTTCTGTAATATTTCAGCAACTATTCAGTTAGAGATGCTACCTCAGTAGACTGGACTCTCACAATATCATGCTAGATCCACTCGACGTCCATTGCACCGGTCTCTTCCAAGGTTTCTCATTGTCATCCCATTGGGTAGAGTTTTTTTCTTGCCCTGATGTGGGATCTGAGCCGAGGACGTCGTTGTGGCTTGTGCAGCCCTTTGAGACACTCGTGATTTAGGGCTATATAAGTAAACTTTGATTGACTGAATTATTCTTATCACAATATGTGAAGAGTTCAGACGCAAAAACAGATTTTCCTTGTTTTGAGAAATCAATGTTTTTTTGTGGAGCTTTTCATGAAACACCCATCCTGCTGATGTTGGTTGGTTTCTAACAACCAAAATGACATTCTAAATTTGAAAAATGCACATTTAATACAACAAATTTATTTTTTAAATTGTGTACAATTTTTGCAGCAAAAAAAAATTAACTCCAAACAATGTTTCTTTGCAAAAATCCTCTATGGTGCCAGCCTTGCCCTAAAAATTGGTGAAAACAGATGTTTTTTTCAGAGGAATGCATATTCAAACTCTGTAATTATTTCATTTCATCCAAACAAATGTCATTGTGGGGCATTTGTTTTTGCGGCCAGTAGGTGAGGGCAACACACACTCACTGATGTAACCAAAGTTACTCATTATCGATGCTTTATCATAACAAAACAGACACTAAATGTGCAAACATGAGGGCTGATGCATTGCTGAATGATGTCATCAAATTCCGATGCACTGATTAGTCGTGATGGATTTGTCTGGTTGTGCTGCAAGGATAGCAGCGCAGGTTTCTGAAGTAAAACGGAATATTTAACAGGAAAATGCGAAAGATAACGTGTCTTTTGCGGAAAATGTTTATTTTACCTCCTGGTAGAGAATGGTGAAAACCAGGGATGTCAAACTGGTTTCCATTGAGGGCCACATGGCAGTTATGGCTGCCATCAGAGGGCCGCTTGTAACAGCCAATAATTTATGAATTGGCCTCTGGATTTCATTAATTATATACATTGTTTAGGTAGACTGTCGATTTTACAGTTAAAACTTTACATTTACAAAATTTACCTGTAAAATAGTGTTTTTTAAATTTTCTACAACAAACCGTACCACTGTTTTTTTTTGTTGAATGTACATTAGTTTTTACATCATTATATTGTTAATGGAAAAACAGTACAAGTTATTTTTTTAATTCTGGCAAATCAGCTGCCAGTTTTTCTACCGTAAAAACAAATGTATCGTTTTTCCATTTACAGTAATACACCGTTAAAAACAACAACCGTAGATTTCACAGTCAAAAACTGGCGGCTCAGTCAACAGAATTTTAACGCAAAAAACAGTAGTAGTTTTTTTCAATTTACAGTAATATGCTGTATAGAACGTAAAATGTATTGTCATTTTTATTAATTTGATGGGTAGTTTGCTGTAAGTGAAGTGTTTTTATTTAGACAAAAAAATGTGTTGGAAAGTATGATAATATACTGTAATATTTGTTGCAATATTGGATACTATTAAAGTTTAAAAGGTATGCAATTTCAAACAGTACATATATTTTTTCTGTCAAAATGAAAAAAAAAAAGTACATGTAGTGAGAAAATATTGTGTATTTTATTGACACATAATTTCCAAGTATTTGCGGGCCAGACAAAATGATGTCAAGGGCCAGATCTGGCCCCCGGGCCTTAAGTTTGACACCTGTGTTGTAAACAATTTAGTGGTACTCACAGCTCAAAATCGGCGGAATGGCTTTTATTGGGTTTGGTGCCTGAACTCTTTATATGTTTTAAGGACAATACACTAGAAATGCACTTTGATCAACTTTAAAGTAACCTAAATTGCGAACTGTAAGCAACAATGTTTTTGCTTCACTTTGAATCCTGCGGTTTATAAAACAGAGCGGCCGATTTATGGATTTTGTCCGGTGGTCGGCCCACTGCTTGTATAGCTTGTACAGATTACTATGCACTGAAAAGGAGTCAACACACACTCACACAACCGTTATTGTCTAAATAGCTGGAACAAAAGAGTACCAACATAATTTCCTCCAGTCGAGCATGATGCTGAGGCTGCATGAGTGCTGCTGGCACGGAGTCCCTGCGGTTCACAGAGGTAACATGAATTACAACAGCAGAGCGTGGCAGTTTTTCAACATAAGGAGCCTAAACAAACAAAAAAGCCTTGCTAATGAAGCTGAAGGTGAATGCGATGGTGTGGCCAAGTTTTGAAACCAATTGAGTGGCTGAAGACAGTATATCTATACTGCTGTAAAAGGCCTACACTGCCTAAATAAAGTAAGTTATATCCAAGTTACACTTCTATAGTATCGTTCCTTGATAAAATACAATAAAATGGTTGCTGAAATGTGAGGGTTGGACAGCAAATCCCCACAGTGAGACATTTAAACACATATTCACAGATTTACTTTATCTGCTTTAAATTTGAGTTTCTTCCAACGGCACCGTAATTTAAAAACCACAACATAATAGACCATACCAACTTAATCTATAAAGCCCTTTAAAAACAACAACAGTTGAGAAACAAAAGGCTGTACAAAACAAGCAGAAAAGCAAAGGCATAAGACATTAGAAAAAGAGAAAGTTGTTTGATAGCCCTATCTGAAAGGAAGGGGCAAGGAGTGCTAAAGCTATAAATTCAGCAGAGGGCACTGTCTCGCAAGTAGGGTATTAATGATAAACCACAGTAAAACTCCAGATGGTTGGTATTACTGTTTTAAATTAAAATTATTGTAAAACCGTGATCACTTGTTTCCGTAAATTCCACCATGGATACAAGAGATAAAGTATTTCCCAGTAAGAAACTTTATTTCATTAAGTCGTTTGATATTCACCCCTGTCTTTGTAATTGTATACTAAATCTGCATTTTCTAAAGAGCTTTTTTTTTTTTTTAATTCAAGTTTAAAAGAATTTTTTTTTCTATCAAGCCATGATTTAAATGATTAATTTTGTATTAATTTATTGCAGTAACATTGGCAAGTCTCCCCCAGAAAAGAAACATAATAGTGTCATCTGCAAACAGCACCAGTTTGATACCTTGCACAGATCATTGATGTATAAAATAAACAATTTAGGGCCCAACACTGACCTCTGAGGGACGCCACAAGTAATGTCAAGTCATGCCAAATAATAATCACCCAACTTCACAAACTGCTTTCAGTTATTCATGATAACTCCTGACCCAGTCCAATACATTACCCCTAATGCCACACCGTTCCAGTATATTAATCAATATGTCATGGTTTATTGTATAAAATGCTTTTTTTTTTTAGGTCAATGAATATTCCAACTGTCAAATATTTTTTTGGTCCAATGCCTTAGTGATTTTTCAACAGATTCTATTAATGCGAGTGATGTTCTGAAGCCGTATTGGCTTTCACTGAGCAGCTTACGTTTGTCAAAGAACTTATCCAATCGATTATTAAAAAGTTTTTATAGTATTTTGAAGAAATGAGGAAGTAATGGAACAAGTCTGTGGTTTGTGAGGTGGTGTTTATTCCCAGATTTATACAGAGGTATGACTTTTGCTATTTTCATTTTGTCTGAAAATGTACCAGTTTAAACAGATAGGTTACAGATGTAAGTCAGTGGTTTAACAATCCCATCAATTACTCCTTTCACAACGCACATATCAATTTAAATCAATTCACTTGAGATTTTTTTTTAGCAGAACAACGTTTTCACAAGATGCAACATTTTTTTAAGTACAAAACTGTATACCGCATGCTTGCAATAGCTTAATCTGCAGAATAAATACAAGTTTAGAGGCATTTTAGGGCTTTTAATGGTCCATCCATTTATCCATGCACTGCAAAAGTTAATTTGACAAAAACATAATTCTTATTAACTACCCTGACAGGGCAAGAATCCTTCCAAAGAAAAATCATACACAATGATTTGTTTCCACTAAGAATATAAATCTGGAAAAAAAAGTATTTATTAAACTGCACCAAAGGGAATCTGGGCCACTTGACCTCTTTTGACAGCCCATTAGTAAATTAAGTATCACTCCCAATTACTAGACAAGCGTCTCTTCACCTTCCTGGTGAGGTCTACCGGTGACGCTGCTGAACAGAATACTTAAGAGTCAACTTAAGCACCTTATCAATAAAACAGCTTAAACACTAACAAAATAATTGCTTGTGGGAGGAATTGCCATGTAAACAATCATCTCTTGACTTCTTTAAATCAAAAGAAAAATAATGTGAGGAGTCTGAGGACACATACTTTCTTCTGTCACAAATGTGTTCTTATCTACTAGAATGTTGTTCACACATAAGTCCATTATTTCCCACTTTATCTTGCCGCCCCCCCCCAAGAAGTTACACATGATAAATTATGTTCCCTGCAGTGTAACTTTTCCTAGCACATGAGGGAGAAACTGTAATGATTTTTGTACCGTCTCAAAGAACAAACAATTCCAGAGATAACATAGAAGATTACAACATCTAATTATACAAAAATACAAAACTTGCCTATCTAAAGTTCTGACTCGGTTTACACAGTAGGCCAAACTGGCTCAAATGAGATTTTTTCAAAATCAGATGTTTCCAGCTGACTACACTGCAAGTAAAATCTGATCTTTATCAGAATCCAGTGTAAAAGCGCACAGGCCCCAACGTGGCCCAAATGTGGCCTTGGCATCAATTGTATGCACAGTTTGATAAAGTGTAAAGTAAACAAATTAAGTTGACCGGAAGTCAATCTGTTGAAATGAACTACCTCTCGTAGATGAAGAGTGGACTTGTCATAAGTGATACAAGTAAGTGATTGTTTTGAGTCACACATCAAGAGTGTTACTAAAACGGCCTTTTTTCATCTCCGTAATATTGCTAAAATTCGTTCTATTTTGTCCACTGGCGACGCTGAGATCATTATTCATGCGTTCGTTACGTCTCGTCTCGATTACTGTAACGTATTATTTTCAGGTCTCCCTATGTCTAGCATTAAAAGATTACAGTTGGTACAAAATGCGGCTGCTAGACTTTTGACAAGAACAAGAAAGTTTGATCATATTACACCTATACTGGCTCACCTGCACTGGCTTCCTGTGCACTTAAGATGTGACTTTAAGGTTTTACTACTTACGTATAAAATACTACACGGTCTAGCTCCATCCTATCTTGCCGATTGTATTGTACCATACGTCCCGGGAAGAAATCTGCGTTCAAAAAACTCCGGCTTATTAGTGATTCCCAGAGCCAAAAAAAAAGTCTGCGGGCTATAGAGCGTTTTCTATTCGGGGTCCAGTACTTTGAAATGCTACCTCAGTAGAAGCATTTAAGTCCCATCTTAAAACTCATTTCTATACTCTAGCCTTTAAATAGACCCCCTTTTTAGACTATTTGATCTGCTGTTTCTTTTCTTTTCTGCTCTGCCCCCCTCTCCCTTGTGGAAGAGGGGGCCATGGATGAAGTGGTGGCTGTGCAGAGTCGGGACCCGGGGTGGACCGCTCGCCTGTGCATCAGTTGGGGACATCTCTGTGCTGCTGACCTGTCTCCGCTCAGGATGGTCTCCTGCTGGCCCCACTATGGACTGGACTCTCACTATTATGTTAGATCCACTATGGACTGGACTTTCACAATATTATGCCAGACCCACTCAACATCCATTGCATCCGGTCTCCCCTAAAGGGTCACCCACATCTGTGGTTCTTTTCAAGGTTTCTCATAGTCATTCTCATTGACATCCCACTGGGTTGTGAGTTTTTCCTTGCCCTGATGTGGGATCTGAACCGAGGATGTCGTTGTGGCTTGTGCAGCCCTTTGAGACACTTGTGATTTGGTGCTATATAAATAAACATTGATTGATTGATTGATTATATATTTACTTTGATATCTAAATCGATGTTTTCGAAACTTAAGATGACATTTTTGTTGCAGCAGCAGCTTCGATAGACACGGCTGGTAGCTTTTTTCGACAAAGCGGCTCATTTCGACACCGAATTCCGTAACTGGACAAGGAATTCGCTACTACACAAGAAAACATGGACACCACAGGTTAGCGTGTCAGTGGGTTTGTGCTGTGGCTAATGTGTAGAGGAAGCAGGCAGATGATGGAAAACAACTGCAGAAGGAGGAAGAAAAGAACTGCAAAAAGGAAAGTGATCGTGCTGCGCATGCAAACCACATAACTTGACCGAAGAGGACGTAAAAGTCGCATTCAGGTTAGAAATATTAATAAAAATAGATTCAAATCAGATTCGCACTACTTGTCCTGATGTGGCCTAAATCTGATGCGAACAGATATGATGCACTTTGGAGCGTCTACACTGGCAAAAACAAATCATATCTGTGTCACTTGAGGGCAAATCAATCCGATTTGGTTTACAGTGTAAAATGGGCCATTGTCTATCGTGGCAAAAAGTGCTGCTGCAGTAGAATGTTAGGGCATTGGACGGAACTAGCTAAATTTTATCAATATTGTCTTGTAATATTTTTTAGTGGAGAAAAACCTGTAATTTGTACAGCAATGACTGTATTTTTGGACTATAAGGCGCACTCAAAATCCTTTAATTTTCTTAAAACTCGACAGTGCACCTCATAATCCGGTGCGCCTAATGTACGGAACAATTTAGGTTGTGCTCACCGACCTCAAAGCTATTTATTTTGGTACATAGTGAAATGATAAGTGTGACCAGTAGATGGCAGTCACACATAAGAGATATGTGTAGACTGCAATATGATGGCAGTCACACATAAGAGATATGTTTAGACTGCAATATGACTCAAGTAAACAACACCAACATTTTACATGTTCCATTGAAAATATAGAACATTACACATGGCATTTAAAAATCTATTAAAATGTTTTAGTACGACTTTGGTAAGCTATGAAGCTGCACCGCTTGATAGATTGTACTGTGCTTCAACATACAAGTATTATTATGGTGTGTGTATAAGGTAAGACATATCTGCTGTTTTGTGTTGAAATATTATGCAAAAGCAACTTGTCTTACCTTCTGGTACCTGCTGATCTGTATTTGGGATCTGCATAAATCCTGAAAATTTGCGTGCATCCGCCTTTGTAGTCGATAAGCTTCTTTTTCTCTATCTTCTTGTTATAGGACATTCATCCTCCGCTGTTTCCATTTCTAATATAAAGTAGCGTAAAGTTCTAACTTATATCTCGCTATGGAAGCGCTAAAAACTACCAGTGTAGTGAGTTTACATAATTCACCCACGGAACTTTAGTTATTAGAGAGTTCCGGTCGGACGGTTTCACACTTGTTGCACTAGTGAGCCATGGATGAGGAGATGCTGCTCCGTTGTTGATTTAAATAAAGTCTGAATGTCATTAAAATAGTTAGCTCCATCTTATGACACGTCTTCCACACCCGTCCTTGCACGCTACACCGCTACAACCAAGACGCCGGAGAAAAGACGCTGTCGAAGGTGAGCCACGTAAATAAGACCGCCCACAAAACGGCGCATCCTGAAGCGACTGTCAGAAAGCGGCTTGAAGATGATCAGTAAAACATAATCTATGCAACATTTTGACCAAAGAACCACCATTACATGTTATGTAGATCACAAGGAAGTGTTTTCCATTTACAAAAAAAAAATAATAAGACTCCTTTAATGCTCCCTATAATCCGGTGCCTTTGTATGAAAATAAACCTGACTAGACCTGCTCATTGGCAGTGTGCCTTATAATCTTGTGTGCTCTATGGTCCGGAAAATACGGTATTTTAACAATTTAAATGTTTTGGATTAAAATTGTGTTCTTTCATCTGCAAACCACTAGCAATTTAATCAACTACACTTCTGCTGAATCTGAAAAAGGGCCAACATTTTCCCATTTTTTGCAAATGTATATATAGTTCCCAGTAATATACCAACATCTACTTGTGTAGGTAACAAAATAAATACATGCTTCTATTTTCCACACCACAGAAATATGTTCCCCTGAGAAAGAGTTTCTCAATGAATGAGATCGGCTGTGTTCTTCAAGTTCTTCTTCAGCAGCATGTCACTGACAATGGCTTGAGGCCATCTATGGAAGGAGGGTGGTGAACGCCAGGGCTGGACAAAGACACAGCCTTCAAAACAGTTGAATGCGAGGTCAACAACTACATTGTGGAACCATAGGAAGCACTTTGTAATGCATCAGGAGTGTGTGTGGGGGGGGGAGATAATCACTCCTCTGTTGAAAAATCCAACTTTATGATATTAATACAGGTAGATTTTTCAATTTGATTGGGCCTAGGGTTTTAAGTGAAAGGTCCACCTTTTGCACGAAAGCTGCGTCAACTCAATTGACTTCCCTCAACCTTGACAAACTCCAAATGAAGGATCGACACTAGGGCTGGGCGATATGACTAAAAAATGTATCACGATATAAGTGTTTCATATCAGTCGATATCGATAATTATTGATAAAAAAAAACAAAAAACCTTTTCTAAATAAAGACCAGGAGAAAAAAGGCTGAATTTAAATACTTTTATTTTAAATATAACCTTTAACCTTTAGAACGAGGTCAGCATTATGAAAAACAGTCAAATAAATGAAGATACTGGTCGATGTGCAAATATTGACATTAAATAAATGCTTAATCCAACAAAATGTGCAAAGTATTGTAATTAAGAAATTAGTAGTGTACAAGTCAGGCTTTAAAGCCATATTGGTAACAATATATGCAAATAAATAACAGTCACATTAAGCAAGCAGAAACAAACATGTCTTACAGAATATTGTAAACATCGGAATAACCTTGCGTCTGAACATCTGTGACAAAACAAACCTGTTACCCTCTTCAGTCATTTATGGAAAAATCAAACCAACTTCAGTATCTCCTTTTCCACGGATTCCCTGCACATTGTGTAAAGCTTAGGAATAGTTGTCTTGGAAAAGTGCTTTCGGCCAGGTAGAACATAACGGGGGTCGAGCACATGTATGAGATTCTTGTACCCAGACTTCTCAACTATGCTGAGCGCTAGCATGTCCTTCGCTAATTTGAATTTTTGTCGTATGGCACTGCTGCCGAGTAATACTGTCTGCGGCAACAACAGACCACCATCAAGACGATGGTGGTCTGTTGTTGCCGCTTCGGTGCTGTTCCACTTGCACCGGCTGATGTAGATGGTTGTGGCTGTTTGATACTGATGTACTTCAGCGGGTGAGAGCGGCTCAGGTGGTAAAATACGTTTGTCGTGTTCCCAGACTTGGTCGGGACGACGACCTTGCAAAGTTTGCAGACAGTATTACTCTGATTCGTATCGGATTTTAAAAAATCCAAAATACTGCCAAACTGGTGACGTGACGTTTCCTTTTTTATTTACAATTTCCTATCGTGCTGCCGCACTCATATTCCCGTTTCGTTTCACTCCTCGTAGTCAGCTAGCCGTTGTTGCTTTTTTTTTTTTTTTTCCTGTTAGCATTTCCCAGAATGCCTTGCGGTTCAGGCTCGGCCGTGATAGGTCGAGAGGCCAAAGCCCTTCCTCTGCCTACACCCCCCAGAATGCCGTGCGGTTCCGGCTCCGCCTTTCTTCCTATTTTTTTCTAACAGAACACAGTGAAATTATCGAACGTTCTATCGACCCCATTTTCTATTGATATTGATCACATGTCTATCGCGATATATATTGTTATTGTTTTATCGCCCAGCCCTAATCGACACAATAGAAACCCCGTTCAAATCAAATAAATAGGAATAATTAATGACTTTATGGGTGTGCATGCATAAGTAAGTATCACAGAATCACCACTGACCCATTTTTATGAGTCAATAAGAGCCCCCTGCTGCCGACAACCTCCATGTGGTGCCACCGCCTTGGATTGCTCAAACCATAAGATACCTTTTAATGAGAAAGGGGCGTTTGTAAGGGTGCAACGGTACACAAAAATTTCCGTTCGGTACGTACCTTGGTTTAGAGGTCACAGTTCGGTTCATTTTCGGTACAGTAAGAAAACAACAAAATATAAATTTTATGGTTATTTATTTACCAAAATTTGTAAACAATGGCTTTATCCTTTTAACATTGCTTTAAAATAGCTCTGTGTGTGTGATGGATGTGAGCCACCACTAGGCTGATCAGTGTAACAGCAGGCAGTCATGAATGCTAAGCATAACAATAACATACATATACACACAAGGTCCATTGCCAGGGTTAATGCAGTCAACATATTTAAAATAAAAACTAAATAAGATAAGGCTCAGAATTGGCTTCTTAACAAAACCTTTCTACATATAAAGTGCAACATTTCCACATATAAAGTGCAACATTAAACTGATTCAAATTGTTGCTCGGATTAAATAAAATGACAAAACTTTTCTTCTACATACAAA
This sequence comes from Entelurus aequoreus, assembly GCF_033978785.1. Lineage (NCBI taxonomy): Eukaryota > Metazoa > Chordata > Actinopteri > Syngnathiformes > Syngnathidae > Entelurus > Entelurus aequoreus. The sequence goes on along the minus strand of NC_084740.1, from coordinate 9,006,609 downwards.
AAGTGCAACATTTAACAGTTTCAAGTCAACTCAGCCTCAGATTAACTTTTCTTTCCCCCTCCCAGCCTTTAACCCTGGTGACTTTCACTCAATTTTCATGTTTTTTGCCAGAAAATTCAGTTTATCCACATTGTCTGCAGAAAGAGCAGATCTGCTTGCAGTTAAAATGTCTCCAGCTGTGGAAAGTACCCTTTCACCGGGCACGGAGGTAGCAGGTATGGCGAAGTAGTGCCTGGCTAACTTGGCAATAAGAGGATATATGGGCTCATGGTTCTTCCACCATAGAAGTGGGTCAAAATCTAGTTTTTAATGCAATATGGTCTTAAATCTGCTGCTATAAAAACACCAACTGCATTTGTTATTGCTTTAGCCCTGCCTGACTCGCCGAGGAGAAGCTGCTTGAATGCGGTGGGAGCTGTGTTTGTTCGTCTTTCTCTTCGTTGAAGCGATGTTATCCATTGTTGTATCACACGCGAAGCCCAAATATTCCCAAACGGGAGATCTAAACGAGGCAAGAGGGTCTTCCAGCTCTGGCTTTTGCATGTTGTAGTAGCCTGGTCGTTGCTAGCATGCCGTGTGTTGTGCCTTGGTGTGCATTGTTTACACAACGTGCGGTGCGCTACTTAATATGTTCGGTAACTCGTTCGGTACACTTCCCAACTGAACCGAACAATACAAATACACGTACCGTTACACCCTTAGGCGTTTGTGAAGTGTCATTTAAAAAACAAAGGCCATCATGAGTGCAGACATTCAGTGAGGTGGCACAATTCTCATCACAGCTAATGAAGCCCTCTTAAAGAAATAATTAAAAGCGGAGCGATGACTCTAATGGAGAATTAGAACAAAGGTCTGGTTAAAAGATGGGTGTGGCCGCCAGCTTTCCAAATGGAGGCGTGATGCCGCCCTCCCCCTCCAACTCCAGTAAGGTTGCACATGAAGTGCAGAGACAGGCAGCAGCGACTCTGTGGCCTGGCAGTGGGGTGTGTGCTGTTCCATATTAATGACAAAGACAGGAGTGGGAGCAAGAAGTCGCTATCATACACTCATTTGGTTGAAAAGAGGCGCCTTCACAATACAGTCGGCGGGAGTCCGGAGAAATCCAGTGAAAGCTAGGGGGCTGCATCAATGACAAAAGACAGAGGGAACCTCACTTTTTGTCCCTTAAATAAGGGCAGCCCAATTTCTTGGTCATTCACCGAAACCCAGGTCTACCTTCATGCATTTCAATGGGGGAGTTCCTGCATAAAGGATGCAGCACTACTGCAAGGCAGATTGAACTCTCTGCTGTTGTTAAGGCTCCCTTTATGTCTGAAACAATGAAACTCTAGTCCCTCCCCTCAGATAACAAATAAACCATTATTTTGCACAACAGAGAGAAAAGCCTGTGGCTAAAATAAGAGAACTAGCAAGAACGGTGTAATCTTACTCCGTTTCGTAAAAAAAATACAACACAGGAGACTCACAAATGAAAAATATAGCTATAAAATATGTTATATATATATATATATATATATATATATATATATATATATATATATATATATATATATATATATTTTTTTTTTTTTACACTGAGCAAAACAATGGCAAGAGCCCTATTGGAACTGCTGTGTTCATTTTTATTATTATCACTTTTATTTCATACGTTTCCTCGTATTTTTGGTTGCCAATCTTAACTAAAATGAAGCGCATTGCACCAGGTGAAAAAAATGTGTATTTTAAAATACCAGAAAACAAACCCAAAAAACACTTAGAAGCAATCCCTACAGTTTTTGAAAAATACATTTGCTCCTGTCCCCTGCCATCTGTTGCAAATTTGGTGGCGACGTCTGTCATGATAAGAGGCGCAATCGTTGGCAACAGAAAATAAAAAAACTAAATGTAACACAAATGTACAGTACTTATTTGCGTGGGGAGTTGGAGTTGGAGGGGGAGGGCGGCATCACTCCTCCATTTGGAAAGCTGGCGGCCACACCCATCTTTTAACCAGATCTTTGTTCTAATTATCCATTACAGTCATCTATTAATAAAGTTTCAAATCAATTAATCAATCAATCAATCAATCAAGGGGTAAGGGCCCGTTTATTTCCCGTTCAAGGACCACATTTTATTTATTTCTTCATTTAGTGGCTAAGAAAAAAAAAATCCCACTACTTCCTTTAGGGGCAACGTGTGGCACTTATTTCAAAACAAGTAACTTGTAGGTATGTTGGAATTCTTATTAATATTGATACTGTTGTTGATATTATTCATTTTTGTTTGACTCGCAAAAACAGCAAAAAAAGCAAACTATAACCTGCTACCCAAGAATATACAACAATTCTTCTCAACAAAAGAGGAGAAATATAATCTTAGAGAAAAATGTAATTTAAAACATTTGTATGCATGTACAACACTTAAGACCTTCAGTATATATCAGTATGTGGAATTAAATTATGGAGTGGATTATGAAAAGAAATCAAACAATGTAGTAATATGATCCACTTCAAGAAACTCTTCAAACTTAAAGTGTTTACAAAGTACAAAGAAGAAGAACCATGATAAACATTCTGAATTTATTTCATCCATCCATTCATTTTCTAGATAATCTTACTCATCTCACCATATGAAATATCACTTACTTCACCAATTATTGTTTATTTATTGTTATTACGTATGGAGTATATTGTGAATAAATTGAGAACAGGAAGTGAACAAAAGTTTTAGCAACTGCTATGTAAAGGAAAAGGTGTAGGATTAAATAAGCTCTGCTTCTTCCTACTCCTTTTCGAACATGTTGAATAGAGAAACTGGAAATTGTGATGTATCATGTTGTATGCATGCATGTTCCAAATAAACTCAAACTCAAACTACTTTTGGATTGTTTTGCGTCATGTTTGTGTGTCCTCTCAATTGCTCTGTTGATTGTTATTCTAAATGTTGCTAGGCCGGGTTTGGTTTTGGAATTGGAATTGTATTATTATGGTATTATTGTGTATTATGTTGTTGGACTGATTAATGAAAAAAAAACAAGTAACCAAATGTTCCCTTGCCTTGTAAATGGTTACATGTTCACAGTTCAATTGCAAACATATAAAAAGCCCACAAAGTGAAACAAGTACCAAGTTAAAGCAGCCCATCTTCACCCGACAGGCAAATTAAAGCCAACTTGGATGCCTGAAGAGGCAATTTCAGCGGGGATTAAAAAGAAAAAAGTGAATATATCCCGCAGCCGTGCTTTAAAAGCAGGTCGAACCAATCACCAAAGTGTAATTAAGATTCACTTGCTGCTGCGTTACTGATAATCCTGAGTGTAAAACTGTCGCGGGTGAACAAAAGAGCCTCTTTTCACATTAAATTATTCCCTTGGAACGTTTACGTTTACTTTCATTTTCTCAAGACAATGATGCTCATGCATCTTTTTGCGCCGACATCGCAGCCTACATCCAGCCTGTGGACCAGAATCTTGAAGAAAAATAAATAAAAATGATGCTCCAATCGGCTTTACTGCTGCCGGTAAGGCCATAATCAAATAATAAACAAAGGTTGAAACCTGAGAGCCCACCTCGTAGCTCATTGTGAGTGATGGCAACAGAACAATTTGCTTCCGACAACCGCACACACCAAACAGGAATCATAAAGAGACGCTCATGGCCTCGCCACAGCTTCTACCGCTCCTAAAACAAACACCCTTCCACCTGTTCAGCGGGCGGGCGTCAATCGAGAAAAACAAAACAAAGTATGTGTTCCACTCCAACCTCCTGCACAAAAAGGCCACAGGAGCCCACATCCGTATGGAGTGTGTGTTACGTAAAGATTGCTGTTTTCATGCGAGTGTTTACGTGATTTGGACAAAGGGAAAATTAACTGCTATCACATCAGGGACAGTGGCTTGTCTATAGCAGTGTTTTTCAACCACTGTGCCGCGGCGCACTAGTGTGCCGTGACATACAGTCTGGTGCGCCGTGAGAGATTATCTAATTTCACTTATTTGGGTTAAAAATATTTTTTGCAAACCAGTAATTATAATCCGCAAATAATGTGCCGTTGTTGAGTGTCTGTACTGTCTGGGGATCAACAGACTTACCACGTTATACTCCATATCAGTAGGTGGCAGCAGGTAGCTAATTGCTTTGTAGATGTCGGAAACAGCGGGAGGCAGCGTGCAGGTAAAAAGGTATCTAATGCTTAAACAAAAAATTCACAAAAGGTGAGTACCCCTAAGAAAAGGCATTGAAGCTTAGGGAAGGCTATGCAGAACGAAAATAAAACTGAACTGGCTACAAAGTAAACAAAAACAGAATGCTGGACGACAGCAAAGACTTACTGTGGAGCAGAGACTGCGTCCACAAAGTACATCCAAACATGACATGACAATCAACAATGTCCCCACAAAGAAGGATAAAAACAACTGAAATATTCTTGATTGCTAAAACAAAACAAAAGACATGGAACTGCTACAGGAAAATACCAAATAAAGAGTAAAAACCACCAAAATAGGAGCGCAAGACAAGAACTAAAACACCACACAGGAAAACAGCAAACAACTCAAAATAAGTCACGGTGTGATGTGACAGGTCGTGACAGTACACTTACTTTGAGACAAGAGCTATACTGATGCATGCTTGGTGATGGTTTAAAGTCATATCCAACAATTGCGAAAACAACTTTTTATTGTCAATATCGGCTGCTGAGTTAACATTTTTAATGATTTCTGCTGGTGGTGTGCCTCCGCATTTGTTCAGTGAAAAAAAAGTGCCTTGGCTCAAAAAAGGTTGAAAAACACTGGTCTATAGTATTGATCGCTGGCAAATGACTGACCACAACATAATTAAGGATGGAGGCCGTCAGAAAATACATTACGATAGTAGCAGGCCGCCTCATCTTACGAGTATTTTGAGGTATGAGCAGTCACTCGGTTTTAAGTGGCGAGCATACATTTGAGTATCAGGGCAAGCATTTTAGTCGCATTTGTGACTAAAAATAGATGGTGCGAGTATTGAAAAGAAAAATACTAGCACAAAAGAAAATACTGATTTTAACCATTTAATTAGCATTTTTCTCCAAAAAAAATCCATTCCAATGTGATCAAACCAGAGGGACATTTTCGGCCATCTGTACAGCATGTTTGAAATAAAGTTACACTATAACCAAATGGACAAGAAGTGTCACTAATCACACAGAAAGCTGTGTGTGCCCCTACCTCCTGCACCATGCAGAGAAGTGGTCTTCCTAGCTCACACACTCAGTCTTCCAACACGGAAGAAACAAAATCTTAGTTGGAGGAACTGGTCAGTAAAATACATTTTTTTCACCACCTTAAAACTTGACACAAACTGCAATGCGCGCTAGTAGCTAAAAAAAAAAAATCAGATAAAAGGTTGCATCCTCCGGCACTCATCTACTAATTATTCCATAAGTAAGGACACAAAGTCACGGGATGGCATCTTTCCACCATTATGGCCCCCGTCTATAGAACAGCTTGCCGAAGGACCTCAGGGCTGCGGAGAACGTTCATGTTTATAAGAGCAGGCTTAAGACCCACCTTTTTGATTTGGTTTGTACCTGATATGAATTATTTTATTGAAGGCAAATGTATTTTACCCATTAGTATTTGTATTTTACTATTTATCCTATTAGTTATGCAATATTTTATTTAGTTCTATTCATTTATTTACTGTAAATTCATTTAATTTTTTCTATTCATCTTCATATGTCTTGCTTGTATCTTATACTTTATTTCTACTCATGGTTCTTACTATTTCACAAGTTTTATTATTTTTATTTTCCAACGTTCCTCAGATGAGCCATCTGCCTCAGGGGTTATCGGCCGTGCTTGTGGGGGCGCTTTTGTGTCAGCGTCCTGGTGGCCATGGTCTGATGACCTCCTGGTGGAGATGGCTCCTGGGATAGTGTTTACTCACATGTCTCCTCTGTACTCAGCCATGCGATCATTTGTCCGTATAGTTGCACATGTGTGTATGTTGTGTGTGTGTGTGTTTGTGTTTGGTATCTGTGTCCGTGCGTACGTATGTGATAATGGTGGATATGGGCCACCGGGGTATTGTTTTTAACTCTGTTAAGCACTTTGCGTTGCATTTATTTTATGTATGAAAAGCGCTTTATAACGTTTGATTGATTGATATGGGCAAAAAAAATCGGATTTAACCTACGCATAGCCCTTTTGCAATTTCATAATTTTCATTGGAGTGGAACGATTCATCGACATTGTCGACAAAAATCGATAGTTTGTTTGTCAATATTAGTCTGTGACGTCATCGCTCGTGTTTTTCAGGACGGAAATGAACATGTGCCGCTGGTGACCGGCAGCAACAAGAAAATAAAAATGGCGATGGCCACTGGCAAAAACACTAGGGGTGAAAACACGGACAGATAGGAACATTTCAATTGAAACACGCCAAAACTGACCTTGATTTTTTCTTTAATGCACGAGCATTTAAAGCAGATGCATGACGGACATCTGAAAGATAGTTAACTACAGTAGTTCTATGCAGAATAGCTTTAACCATTATTTTGGACGAAGTTTGCCAGCTAAACCTGTGTGCATCTTTCTAAACACATCATCATATTTTTTTAGTGAGCTAGATAGTTTTGGTGTTGTTTTCTTTGTTTTAATTGTTGCTGTTTTGACATGATTTTTTTTAACATACAAAATTGATACTTTGTTTTAATTGACACTAAGCCTGTTTTTTCTTTAATATGGACAAACATTTATTAAAGTATTTTTTTGTAGCAGACTAATGAGCAGCAAAGATACAATAGTTATTTCTGAATGAAGTAGTCATATTTATTGTTAGTAAGCACATGCCTAAAAATATCTTGAAGCTGAATTTAAAAGTCGATGGCTAAATTAGAGCCACTGAATAGGTTTACTTTATAATCCAATTAGTCGACTAATGGTTAAGGTAGTTGATAACTAGTTGCCTATCAAAATAGCTGTTAGTTGCAGACTTGCAGCCCTATTCCACAATACCTTATGTCAGACCTGGGCAATTATTTTGACTCGGGAGGCCAAATTTAGAGAAAAAAATGTGTCTGGGGGCCGGTATATCTGATTTTTAGGAACACTAATACAAAAAATCACAATAATGTCTGATTGAATGTTAAAAATTTTATGACAGACCGCCTTAAAAACGGAATGGAATTTAATTTTTTTTTTTACTGAATGAGACACCCAGAATGTACATGAAAATAAAGAATGTGGGATTTACAATATTAACTATGAACGATAAAACACTGAATATTGACAACATATGAACGTCACACCCCCTCTCGATCGACATATTTTACAATCAAGCAAAACGCAACAAACACAGCGAAGGGTAAAAATAAACCCCCACCTACAATCTGATATAGCTTTGTCTGTCCCTGACACCCACATTTCAGGCTGGCCGCTCTGGAAACACTCTGTGGAAACGCTGCTGTGACTTAGATTACCATAGTAACTAGTATATCATACAAAAGCGCAGTTTCCAACCATTGAAATACTTTGTATAGTTCAAAACTCACGCTCATTTCAAAACATCACTGCACATCATAACGGCAGCTACAGTTTCCATCTTAAAGATCTAAAAAAATGATTTGCGAATATCCTGCGGGCCAGATTGAAAAGATTAACGGGCCGCATGTGGCAGGTCTGCATTTGATGTTGTCCAGTAAAGCTAGAGGTGAAATAAGCTTTATGCTTATATGCATGCTATGTAACTGGTTGGAAAACTGCACACTCTGATGGGAAGTGACACCAAGCTCCCCCCCCCATTTAATTTACAGCCTGTCTGAATGTTTGGCTCTTGTCTGGGGTGGCGCATGTGTGCCGCCAAAACGTCATTGTCAATCTTGAAAAGACTGAAGGTGGCAATGTGATAAAGTGTGTATACACAGGAGGCTGTCGCTTTAAGACAGATGTCCTATTCCCATTTAGGCCTTATGTTGAGCTTTACAACTGTAACTAGTATGGCAGACATATGCCAAAGCTAAAAAAAAAAAAGTACTTTGATGTTAAAAAACATTATTCAATGCAGAAACGGGGAAACATCATTAATGACAATGACAATTTACTGATTTATTCAGTCCAGTAGTACATAATCCTGCTGAAAAACAAACATACTGGCATTAACACAGTATCCAACTGTGTATTTTCCCCCTAAAGTGGTTATTTGCAACTTGCTTAAAGTTAAATTATTTAAACCAAAAGGTAGCAAGAACACCTGCAGTTATCTCATCTTAACATTAGAGGTTCAACAAAATATATATATTCTTAAATCCACAATCTGTCACATCCTTCCTGAGCAATCTGGAAGTGTAGCCTTGGAATGAATGCAAATATCCATTGAGTGAGTTTAATTCACTGGCTTTGTGTTTGTGGTGCAAGTTAATGGAGCCGCTGTCGCAACTCGGCTCAGTGCCTGACATCCCTGCAGAAGAAATCCATCAACAAAAAGAAAAACACAACCCACAAGCATTGCACGTACGCCAATACTAGAAACCATCCACTTCACACCTGCAATCCATTCACACACACACGCATGCACGCACGCACACGCACACACACTAAAAGGATTGCCTGCCTTGCCCTCTCTGGACTTCCGCATCTATCACAACACTTGAGAGACACTGGGGTATTCCAAATCAGGGTAAAACCTCCACCAGGATAGTCAGTTATAATATCATAGATGGCACAATTGTTATTTAGATGAAGGAAATGTATCTGATTATTGAGGTTTGACCTAATTGTTGACCTAATCTGACCAACATTTCTGAGAAAAACAAAAATGTATGTCACAAAAACCAAAACAACAAAATAATTTCAGGCTGAAAGATGGTGTCCAGGCAAAAGGGGTCAACTGCTAGCCTTTGCACGTCATCACCTTATCAAAAGTAGTGGTTAACATGTTAACACCCTTCATCAAACTCAAAACAGTTTAATTGGTTCGCTTGTAAAGGAGGCTACCTAACCAACAGGAAGCAATACGTGAAAATACGTCGACAGAGCTGACAGGCTGACATGTTAATATTTCTTAGAAAGAACTGTTGAGGAGGACTGATTGAGGATTGGTTAGACTCAGAATGTTGGTTGGTTGTGATGTGGTTTAAAATTACACAGCCGAAATAATACTTTGTTGTACATGTTTGTACAGTTATTTAATAAATATCTGAGCGCTTTCAAAATGTATTCTTGTAAAAATCTTGAATGGGGAGGAGTGGTGACAATTACACAACCCATTGCATTCTTTTCACATGATTAATATCGAATGAAGTACTCAGTTGGTATTGGTATTGTTTTAAGGGTACTGGTATCAACATTTTTTAAACAATACCAAGCCCTAATATATATATATCAGAGATGTCCGATAATGGCTTTTTTTGCCGATAACCGATATTCCGATATTGTCCAACTCTTAATTACCAATTCAGATATCAACAGATATCGATATATACAGTCAAGAGAATTAACACATTATTATGCCTAATTTTGTTGTGAGGGCCCGCTGGATGCATTAAACAATGTAGCAAGGTTTTCCAAAATAAATCAACTCAAGTTATGGAAAAAAAGGCCAAAATGGCACTGCCATATTTATTATTGAAGTCACAAAGTGCATTATTTTTATTAGCATGCCTCAAAACAGCAGCTTGGAATTTGGGACATGAGGAGGTTGAGGTGGGCGGGGTTAGGGGCGGCTGGGTTGAGGTGGGTGGGGGTGGGGTGGGTAGCGGGGGGTGTATATTGTAGCGTCCCGGAAGAGTTAGTGCTGCAAGGGGTTCTGGGTATTTGTTCTGTTACGGTGCGGATGGTCTCCCGAAATGTGTTTGTCATTCTTGTTTGGTGTGGTTTCACAGTGTGGCGCATATTTGTAACAGTGTTAAAGTTGTTTATACGGTCACCCTCAGTGTGACCTGTATGGCTGTTAACCAAGTATGGCATTGCATTCAATTGTGTTTGTGAAAAGCCTTAAATATTATGTGACTGGGCCGGTACGCAAAGGCAGTGCCTTTAAGGCACGCCCCTAATATTGTTGTCTGGGTGGAAATCGGGAGGATGGTTGCTCCGGGAGATTTTCGGGAGGGGCACTGAAATTTGGCAGTCTCCCGGGAAAATCGGGAGGGTTGGCAAGTATGACTGGGAGACGCATCTGCTCTGTACTTCTCCCTACGTCCGTGTACCTCTCCGTACAGCGGCGTTTTAAAAAGTCATAAATGTTACTTTTTGAAACCGATACGGATAATATCACACAACAATGAACTATGTACAATATCACAATATATTGATGTATTTTAACACTGTATTGTACCATGATATTCATTGTAATGTCCTTGCTAATGCCCAGCCCTAACAAAGGGTGAGTTTTTGGTGGGACGAAAAGGGAGGAAGAATGGTTAGTGGGTGGCGGCTTACTTGTGGAGAGCAGACAAGATGAGACATGCGCACAAATCCACAAGCTGGCTTCAATGCAACGGAGCCTACAATTAACCATGCCTCCAACATCCTGGTGCACAAGTCTGGACGGGACAGGGATGAAAGAGAGGGGGAATCTATCACAGGTGAAATTGGGTGGGTGTTGGTGAGCCCCCTCCCCTCCAATCCATCAAGCCCTCCCCACTCAGCAAAGTCCATTAGCGGTGGGAGAGCACCACTCGCTCGACAAGTAATACCAGCTGTGACACCGAGCGATATGGTGGGTGGGGGCGGGGGCGGGGGTGCTTGTGTAGCTACTGTTAAGGTGGAGTCGAGGGAGTGAACAAAAAAAAACAGATGCATCTTTCTAGACTATTTGTTTTTAGAGATTTAGGGCTTAGCTTCTCTTTATTGGGGGAGAAAATCTCAAGGGAGGGGTCTTATTTGTTGAATTGCAAACAATGCAAGCTGCTTCTTTTTTTTTTTTTTTACAACTACTGTATCAATAATTCAGTTTTGGTGAACTGCGAGGTCATTTAAAAAGGAACCCTAAACCATCTGTTGTGTGCTTCCACACATGTTCACGCCATCACTCCTAAACACACACACACAGAGCCGTAAAGTCTGACCTCCACCCAGTGCAGTCTTCACTGGTCACCATGAAGTGGAATGGCAGAGTGGTGCAAAAAAAAAACTAATTAATTTCCTCTCAAATAAACTTCCTAGGCCTGACTGATAGATGCTGCCTGGGGTTAATTTTACAGCAGAAACCATTGTAGCGTGACAGGGGCGGAGGTCAAAAAAAGCAAGTTCAACACCCCCCCCTGCTTTTCCCTGAACGTGCACTACGAGTTTCTGGCCAGGCTTTGTTTTTTACTGTCTGGTGAACAAACACAGCACTGCTACCTGTTGGCCTGCAGGCAAGGAAACTGGTTTAAAAACACATCCAGCACACTTAAAAAGTTCTCATTTGAAGTTCCGCTCAATGCATACAGATTCGAGTTATTGCTGCATTCAGAGTCCATTAAAACCTGTTCCACGGGAGGTCTGACCTTTGTGAAAATATCAAACACCAACCAATAAGCCTTTGATCATAATCCTAGTAGTCCAAGACAGGATGTGTGAAGCTTCAATCCTGCTGCATTAATGGCGGAACCGCAGAAGAACCATGGTGACATCATAGCATGAGCGCATGTGATGACAAATGTGATTCCCTCAGATTACTTCGACTCACTCAAGTCAGCCGGTGTACTTGAGTCACTTCTTGTAAGGTCAACTTGCAAATATCATTTAGTTTCGATTCCGACTGACCAGAAACACTTGATGTTTCTCGGAAAGCTAGCAAATCAAATCATCCGAGTCTGTTATTTTTGCAGTGAGTCCGCTGACTCAAGTCAGTGAATCGTAACAAATGAATCATCAGAGTTTGTGGTGTTTTAGGTAAATTTTCTACTACTAACCCTCCTTGGGTAACCAAGAAGTCAAAAGTGTTGCTTTTTTACCACTAATGCCAGAAAGGGCATTGGTTGTTATTACTATTGTATTCAACAAAATTTTTTTTGGTGGCCACATTTCCAGAAAACTACGGAAATGTACATTAGTCTTATTTGACATATTCCTGAGAACCAACGTCCTGATGAAAAAAGAAATAGACCTGTCTATGGAAGCGCTCTGCTGTTTCTAACGACCTACTGCAAAAAAGCTAGTCTAAGGCCTCGTTTAAACTGGACACCAAATCTGCTTTTTTGTTGCCTTCAAGTTGACACAGATCAGATATTTTTTGCGAGTCTGAAAGCTCCAAAGTGCTTCAAACCTGATCTTTTCGCGTCAGATTCAGGCCACTTCACCAGGTAGTCTGAATCTGATTGGAATCTGATCTTTTCAAGTGTGACTTCAGTATAAATGCGACCTGGATGCGACTTTTGCGTAATCTTTGGGGAAGCTACGTCGTTTGTCACAACATCCGGTTTTGAGAGGTATTTATTGAAGTCGGACTTCACTAAAGGCCTAGGTGGGAAACGTACGATCCGCCACTGGATTTCGGGCCACTTTGGCCTGCATTCGAAACATGGTTTTAGGCTACTTTCGATACCCAATTTGGATTTGGAAAAAAATTGCAACTTCTGTAAGTCTACCAACCCTCCTTGGGTACATAGTAGCCATCAAACCAGAATAACAAAAATAAGATCTAATCGAGACTTCTGTACTTGATTCCTGACCCAGTACGAATATTTGAATCTTCAGTGATGGCTGAGGCTCACCTACACAGCAGCCTATGTACTTATAGTAGTTACAATTAATCATGACTGTTTTGATTGATTTTTATTTGAATGAACACTTGATAAAGAATGGGTGAAAACGGACAAAATGTAATGTAAGTCATTTGAATTCAAACTAGTCAGATACATCGAAGGCAATCAGTTGGTTTTCCTACAAGCATCAGAAGACTGCTTTTTAAACTCCTCCTTAAATAACGTGCCTTCAAATAACTTCCTTCTAATATGACTATAAAATTAAATTCAATTGAATTCTGATATTTCGCTGGATTAAAGTAACTATACATGTTTTAAACCAGTGTTTTTCAACCTCTTTTGAGCCAAGGCACCTTTTTTTTTATTGAAAAAATGCAAAGGCACACCACCAGCAGAAATCCTTAAAAAATGAAACTCCACAGCCGATATGACAATAAAAAGTCGTTCTCGCAATTGTTGGATATAACTTTAAACCATAACCAACCATGCATCACTATTTTCTTTTCTTTTTTTTAAAGCTTTTTTTAGCTATAGCTCTTGTCTCAAAGTAGGTGTACTGTCACGACCTGTCACATCACGTCGTGACTTATTTCCTGTGTATAGTGTTTTAGTTCTTGTCTTGCGCTCCTATTTTGGTGGCTTTTTGTCTTTATTTGGTATTTTCCTGAAGCAGTTTCATGTCTTCCTTGACCGCTATTCCCCACACCTGCTTTGTTTTAGCAATCAAGAATATTTAATGTTTTTATCCTTCTTTGTGGGGACATTGTCGATTGTCATCTCATGTTCGGATGTACTTTGTGGACGCCATCTCTGCTCCACAGTAAGTCTTTGCTGTCGTCCAGCATTCTGTTTTTGTTTACTTTGTAGCCAGTTCAGTTTTAATTTCGTTCTGCATTGCCTCCCCTAAGCTTCAATGCCTTTTTAGTGGCCTAGTGCAGTGGTTCTCAAATGTGGGTACGCATACCCCTGGGGGTACTTGAAGGTATGCCAAGAGTGAGATTTTTTTTAAATATTCTAAAAATAGCAACAATTCAAAAATCCTTTATAAATATTAATAAAAACCTATCTTTTTTTTCCAAATAGTTCAAGAAAGAACACTACAAATTAGCAATATTTTGCACTGTTATACAATGTAATAAATCAGAAACTGATTACATAGTGCTGTATTTTACTTCTTTATCTCTTTTTTTCAACCAAAAATGCTTTGCTCTGATTATCGGGTACTTAAATTAAAAACATTTTCACAGGGGGTACATCTCTGAAAAAAGGTTGAGAACCACTGGCCTAGTGGTTAGAGCAGGGGTGTCAAACTCATTTTAGATCGGGGGCCACATGGAGGAAAATCTACCCCCAAATGGGCCGGACTGGTAAAATCACGGCACGATAACTTAAAAATAAAGACAACTTCAGATTGTTTTCTTTGTTTAAAAATAGAACAAGCACATTCTGAAAATGTACAAATCATAATGTTGTTGTTTTTTTTTTGACACTTACATGTTGTGGTTAACAGTATTCTATCTTAAGTTGTCGTTATTTATACTTTCTGAATAAATTATGTGATAATGTTCATCAGTCAACTCATTGGTGTTGATTTTCAATCTATCAAGATAAAGAAATAATATCAAAATCAAATTACAGGAAATTATTTATGTAGTTTGCTCATTTTCCTCGACTGGTGCACTAACATCATGTGGTTATTTTATTTTAGTTTTTTACATATGTAGCATCATCTACAAAGATACAAAGAATTTCTATTGCGACATCTAGTGGACACATTTAGAACAGCAGTTTCTTTTATTCAAACATTTTGCAAACTCACTCCGCGGGCCAGATAGAACCTGTTCGGGGGCCTGATCCGGCCCACGGGCCATACGTTTGACACCCCTGGGTTAGAGTGTCCGTCCTGAGATCGGTAGGTTGTGCGTTCAAACCCCGGCCGAGTCATACCAAAGACTATAAATATGGGACCCATTACCTCGCTGCTTGGCACTCAGCATCAAGGGTTGGAATTGGGGGTTAAATCACCAAAAATGATTCCCGGGCGCAGCCACCGCTGCTGCTCACTGCTCCCCTCACCTCCCAGGGGGTGATCAAGGGTGATGGGTCAAATGCAGAGAATAATTTCACCACACCTAGTGTTTGTGTGACAATCATTGGTACTTTAACTTTGGATACATTCATTTTTTGCGGATTATAATTACTAGTTTGCACAAAATATTTTTAAACCAAATACAGTCTGGCACACCAGACTGTATCTCACCGTACACTAGTGTGCCGCGGCACAGTGGTTGAAAAACACTGCTCCAATGCATCAGAAGCGTACTCCGCAAAAAAAGGTGCCTTCAAATAACTTCATCCTAATGTGACTATAAAATTAAATCACATTGAATTCCGATATTTCGCTGGGAAAAAGTAACGATACACGTTTTAAACAACAGTTCCAAGTTTTCGACGGCACCTGCAAAGCGCGCGAGGCGAGACACGTCCACACCTGCCGCCGGTGGGAGCACGCGGAAGTCAGCCCACGGAAGTCAGCCCGAGTCCGCAGGAAAACGCCAATTTCCACATTATTCGCGTGTCTTACCTCGACAGAGTAGCGTGGCGAGGACGAGGACGAGGGAGCCCACGCAGCTGCTGGACAACAAGTGCATGGTGGCGTGGAGTCTGGCAGGGGGGGGGGGGGTCTCTACTTTGGAAAAAAAAAAAGAAGAAAAAAAAGGTTGGTTTTCAACGAAGATGGTGGTTTTTAAATGGTCCCCACGAGCGATGAAAGCAGTTAGGGTTAGTTTGGTTTTAGTTGGTTTTTTTTTTGGTGGGGGCAGTGGGCTTTTCTCGAGAGCTTACGAAGTCACGCTCGCCAGTTGTGGCAGAAATGATAATTGTGGAGAGGCGAGCAGCGCGGAGGGGCGAGGGGCGGGGCGGAGGAGAGGGGTTGAATGGTAGCCACGCCCACTCAAACCCTCCGTAGCCCCCCCCCCTACCACACGCTAACTCTCTCTCTCTCTCTCTCTCTCTCTTTCTCTCTCTCTCTCACGCACACTCACACACACACACATTCTTATATTTGTTACCTTCTTGAGACCTCCGAAAAACGCCTACCTCTTCAGGAACCACCCTTTCTAGATATATAAAGATTTTTATTTACAACATTAATAATATATACATACTGTGCAAATATATAAAAAAGTAAGCTTTTAGTTATTTTTTAAATTTGTTGTTTGTAATTGGTTTTTAAAGGCCTACTAAAAACCCACTACTACCGACCACGCAGTCTGATAGTTTATACATCAATGATGAAATATTAACATTGCAACACATGCCATTACGGCCGGGTTAACTTATAAAGTGCAATTTTAAATTTCCCGCCACACTTCCGGTTAAAAACGTTTTATTATGCTGACGTATGCGTGTGACGTCACGAGGGCAAGGGAAGTATTCGGAGCCCGCAGAAAAAGCTCTGTTTTCATTTCATAATTCCACAGTATTCTGGACATCTGTGTTGGTGAATCTTTTGCAATTTGTTTAATGAACAATGGAGGCTGCAAAGAAGAACGTTGTAGTTGGGATCGATCGGTGTATTAGCGGCTAAGTACAATACTTACAGCAAGTCAGCCGGTGTACTTGAGTCACTTCTTGTAAGGTCGACTTGCAAATATCATTTAGTTTCGATTCCAACTGACCAGAAACACTTGATGTTTCTCGGAAAGCTAGCAAATCAAATCATCCGAGTCTGTTATTTTTGCAGTGAGTCCGCTGATTCAAGTCAGTGAATCGTAGCAAATGAATCATCAGAGTTTGTGGTGTTTTAGGTAAATTTTCTGCATTTTTTGTAAGTCAACTAACCCTCCTTGGGTAACCAAGAAGTCAAAAGTGTTGCTTTTTTACCACTAATGCCAGAAAGGGCATTGGTTGTTATTACTATTGTATTCAACAACATTTTTTTTGGTGGCCACATTTCCAGAAAACTACGGAAATGTACATTAGTCTTATTTGACATATTCCTGAGAACCAATGTCCTGATGAAAAAAGAAATAGACCTGTCTATGGAAGCGCTCTGCTGTTTCTAACGACCTACTGCAAAAAAGCTAGTCTAAGGCCTCGTTTAAACTGGACACCAAATCTGTTTTTTTGTTGCCTTCAAGTTGACACAGATCAGATATTTTTTGCGAGTCTGAAGGCTCCAAAGTGCTTCAAACCTGATCTTTTCGCATCAGATTCAGGCCACTTCACCAGGTAGTCTGAATCTGATTGGAATCTGATCTTTTCAAGTGTGACTTCAGTATAAATGCGACCTGGATGCGACTTTTGCGTAATCTTTGGGGAAGCTACGTCGTTTGTGTCACAACATCCGGTTTTGAGAGGTATTTATTGAAGTCGGACTTCACTAAAGGCCTAGGTGGGAAACGTACGATCCGCCACTGGATTTCGGGCCACTTTGGCCTGCATTCGAAACATGGTTTCAAACATTTGTTGTTTGTAATTGGTTTTTAAAGGCCTACTAAAAACCCACTACTACCGACCACGCAGTCCGATAGTTTATACATCAATGATGAACACAACAACACAACAAGGACTACTTACTTAGCAGACGCCTAGCCGATGCTAGCCGCCAAACCCACGGATGAAGTCCTTCGTCACGCCGTCGATCGCTGGAATGCAGGTGAGCACGGCTGTTGATGGGAAGATGAGGGCTGGCTGGCGTAGGTGGAGCGCTAATGTTTTTATCATAGTTCTGTGAGGTCCGGTTGCTAAGTTGCTAAATTAGCCTTAGCGTCGTTAGCAACAGCATTGTTAAGCTTTACCAGGCTGAGAATTTTTAACCGTGTAGTTACATGTACACTACCGTTCAAAAGTTTGGGGTCACCCAAACAATTTTGTGGAATAGGCTTCATTCCTAAGAACAAGAATAGACTGTCGAGTTTCAGATGAAAGTTATCTTTTTCTGGCCATTTTGAGCGTTTAATTGACCCCACAAATGTGATGCTCCAGAAACTCAATCTGCTCAAAGGAAGGTCAGTTTTGTAGCTTCTGTAACGAGCTAAACTGTTTTCAGATGTGTGAATATGATTGCACAAGGGTTTTCTAATCATCAATTAGCCTTCTGAGCCAATGAGCAAACACATTGTACCATTAGAACACTGGAGTGATAGTTGCTGGAAATGGGCCTCTATATACCTATGTAGATATTGCACCAAAAACCAGACATTTGCAGCTAGAATAGTCATTTACCACATTAGCAATGTATAGAGTGTATTTTTTTAAAGTTAAGACTAGTTTAAAGTTATCTTCATTGAAAAGTACAGTGCTTTTCCTTCAAAAATAAGGACATTTCAATGTGACCCCAAACTTTTGAACGGTAGTGTACATGGTTTAATAGTATTGTTGATCTTCTGTCTATCCTTCCAGTCAGGGATTTATTTATTTTGTTTCTATCTGCATTAGAGCCAGATGCTATCATGTTAGCTCAGTAGCTAAAGAGCTTCGCCGATGTATTGTCGTGGAGATAAAAGTCACTGTGAATGTCCATTTCGCGTTCTCGACTCTCATTTTCAAGAGGATATAGTATCCGAGGTGGTTTAAAATACAAATCCGTGATCCACAATAGAAAAAGGAGAGAGTGTGGAATCCAATGAGCCATCTTGTACCTAAGTTACGGTCAGAGCAAAAAAAGATATGTCTTGCACTGCATTCTAGTCCGTCACTCTAACGTTCCTCATCCACGAATATTTAATCCTCGCTCAAATTAATGGGGTAATCGTCGCTTTCTCGGTCCGAATCGCTCTAGCTGCGTTGAAAACAATAGGAAAATATGAGGATGCGAACAACTGACAACGTCACACTACTTCCGGTAGGGGCAAGGCTTTTTTTTATCAGAGACCAAAAGTTGCGAACTTTATCGTCGTTGTTCTGTACTAAATCCTTTCAGCAAAAATATGGCAATATCGCGAAATGATCAAGTATGACACATAGAATGGATCTGCTATCCCCGTTTAAATAAAAAAAAGTCATTTCAGTAGGCCTTTAACCTTCATTATTTACTTCAAGTTATTACAGTATGTCTCTAAATACATATTTATTTATCCATCCATCCATCCATCTTCTTCCGCTTATCCGAGGTCGGGTCGCGGGGGCAGCAGCCTAAGCAGGGAAGCCTAGACTTTCCTCTCCCCAGCCACTTCGTCCAGCTCTTCCCGGGGGATCCCGAGCCGTTCCAATCGTTTATAATCCTGCGTGCGCTCTGAGGTCCGAGAGCCAGCTCCAGCTCGTAGTGCCCAAGACCAGACTTAAAACCAGGGAAGACAGAGCCCTAAGCTCTGGAACAGTCTGCCCCTCCGTGTTCGAACAGCTCCCACAGTGGATGATAATAAATGATAAATGGGTTATACTTGTATAGCGCTTTTCTACCTTCAAGGTACCCGTGATCTTGTCCTTTCGGTCATAACCCAAAGCATACCTACTCAGTGGCCTAGTGGTTAGAGTGTCCGCCCTGAGATCAGTAGGTTGTGAGTTCAAACCCCGGCCAAGTCATACCAAAGACTATAAAAATGGGACCCATTACCTCCATCAAGGGTTGGAATTGGGGGTTAAATCACCAAAAATGATTCCCGGGCGCGGCACCGCTGCTGCCCACTGCTGCCCACTGCTCCCCTCACCTCCCAGGGGGTGAACAAGGGGATTGGTCGAATGCAGAGGACAAATTTCACCACACCTAGTGTGTGTGTGACAATCATTGGTACTTTAACTTTAACTTAACTTTAACTTATTACCATAGGTGAGGATGGGAACGTAGATCGACCGGTAAATTGAGAGCTTTGCTTTGCCGCCTGTCGATCTCACGATCCACTCTTCCCTCACTCGTGAACAAGACTCCGAGGTACTTGAGCTCCTCCACTTGGGGCAGGGTCTCCTTCCCAACCCGGAGATGGCACTCCACCCATTTCCGTTTTTAAATACATTTTGGCCAAAGGGGGCGCATTTCAAATTCTTACACACACTTGTTATTACATATGTTGGCCAGAGGGGGAGCGCTTCAAATTTTTACACACACTTATTTCATATGTTGACTAGAGGGGGAGCACTTTTAAAACCGACACACAGTCAATTTGAAAAGGAGACCACCCTCATTTTGATAGATTTCACCACCAGGGGTGCAAATGAGATCTCTATTTTTTTGTTTTTCGTAATATGCTTAAGGCCGATGACAAAACGAGTCACAGGCCACAGATGGCCCCTGTGCCGCATTTTGGGCAACCCAGCTGTAAAAGCTAACTGTTAATGGTCACTATAGTCTTAGTACCGTAGTGTATTTGTTCATCCTATGGTCACATGTGGGTTGTCTTACGTCAGCACCGGAAGGCTTAAAATCAGCTGTTCACCTGGCGGGGTTTTATCGGGGATAAATAGGGAAGTCCTTCTTTAGCTGCCGTCTTGTTTTATCATATATTGCTGCCTTTGCACCTGTCAGTGTTTACTTTTGTGTGCACATTAAATCAACAAAAAATCCTGACTTTGGAGCAATGTTCACGGACTCTAGTATTTGGCTCTCTATTAGATGCAATGGTTTTCAGTATTGGGACCATGATTATAATTACCATGACCATGATTTCGGTCCTAACTTGGTCACCGGTCCTCATGTGGAAGGTACTTTTCCTCGTTGATGTCTCAAGAAGGGTAGAAATACAAGAACACACACACACACACACACACACACACACACACACACACACACACACACACACACACACACACACACACACACACACACACACTAACTGCACCCCTTCAAGAGGTGTCTTCCCTCACCCACCACCATCTTACAACCTTCAGCCCCTTTACACTTATCACAAACATTTCCCTCTTTTTTTCACTCTATCCCTTTTAAACATCTCTCTCTCTGTGTTTTTCCCTCCCTCGCTCTCTCTCTCTCTCTCTCTCTCTGTCTCTCTTTCTCTCTCCACATGCACACAGACACAATTACTCTCACACACAAGAGGGAATGGCGGGAAAACTTAACCGCCACAGTATGAAATGTGACCAGGAGCCAAACGAGTAGCCCAATTCAAACTGACAAGTGGATAACACACACACACACACACACACACACACACACACACACACACACACACACACACACACACACACACACACACACACACACACACACACACACACACACACACACACACACACACACACACACACACACACACACACTGTACACGTTCGCCCCTTCTAGAATAGATCCTAAATTAAACTTAATACACAGGTGTCAAGCTCAAGGCCCGGGGGCCAGTTCTGACATCATTCTATGTGGCCCGCGAAATCCTGGAAAAAATGGGTTTCAATAAAATACTTATTGTTTTTTTTACTAAATGCATTCGTTCTTTACATTTTGACGGGGAAAAAAATGCATATTTTAAACTTTAATGTTATCTGATCATGCCAATTATATTGTTATACACTGTATTGCAAAACTATTTTTGTGAGATAAAAACAAATAGTTAAATATCTGCTTGTCACCTTTATTTATGATTTTAAAGCAAGTTATACATTAAAAAAATAATCAAATAATCAAATGCATATGCATTTCAATTAATCATGATTAATCACAGGTTATTTACATGCATAATGTAAATTAATTTTAAAAAAGCGGCCCTCGGATAGCAGCCATTCCTGCGATGTGGCCCTCAATGAAAATGAGTTTGACACCCCTGACTTAATAAAATGTATAATATTTTACCATATATACCACACGTTAATTATAATTAAAAAAAACAGTATGCAACAGTTTGTGACAATAACTCAGCAGGGGAAATACATTAAAACAACGATGACAACATGTTGAATTAGGTCCTGACGTTGAGTAACTCAAACATAACGTTGAAACATGTTTTTTTGCTGCAGCCTTCTTCCGCCTTTGTGACCGTTGTGGAGCTTCTATGCAACCATCATCCGCCCACTCCGCCGTTGAGGTCTTTTTCGACGAGGGAGAAGCGCAGACTCCAACGTTATTACTACTGTATTCAACAACATTTTTTTGGTGGCCACATTTCCAGAAAACTATTGAAATGTATATTAGTCTTATTTGACATATTCCTGAGAACCAACGTCCTGATGAAAAAAAAAAATAGAACTGTCTATGGAAGCGCTCTGCTGTTTCTAAGGACCTACTGCAAAAAAGCTAGTCTGAGGCCTCGTTTAAACTGGACACCAAATCTGATTTTTTGTTGCCTTCAAATGACACAGATCAGATATTTTTTGCCAGTCTGAACGCTCCAAAGTGCTTCAAATCTGATCTTTTCGCATCAGATTCAGGCCACTTCACGAAGTAGTCTGAATCTGATTGGAATCTGATCTTTTCAAGTGTGACTTCAGCGACCTGGATGCGACTTTTGCGTCATCTTTGGGGGAAGCTACATCATTTGTGTGTGCAGGGTAAGGCACAGTCCGCCAGCGGAAGGGGTTGCGTCATCACAACATCCGGTTTCGGTGAGCAAAGTAATTTTTCGGCAGCCAAATTTTCAGGGCGTTACTAGCAATAGCTCGCAAATACTAGGCTATATGTAATATATAAAGCAGGGGTGGGCAATTAATTTTTACCGGGGGCCGCATGAGCTACCCGAGCACTGCTGGAGGGCCACATCGACAATATTTCAATTAAATTTTGCTCAATATTATTTTTGATATATACCGTAAGATAAATAATAATAATAATAATAGTAATACTTCAACATAGTGTGTGTAACAGCATTCCATGACTAATATATATAAATTAACATTAATAATAAATGACAGTAAAATAAGCACACGTATGACTGAGGAGTCATAGTGTAACTTTGTGTGGTGTTTGAGTTGTCCGACTTTTTGTGTGGCCTTAAACGCACCAGTGGTTAGGTGCTATGCGTGTTGGTGACAGATGACAAGTTGGTTTTGGCCTGGTTTGTACGGCAGAAAATGACTAGTTTTTCGAGATAGAATTGTTTTACTCGTGTTTTTGGTGTGGTTATGTCCGAATATAAACAGTTTTGTTCAATAAAGTGATCGATATAATTCCTGTCCTCGAAGCATCTCGATAGACGTTACAATAATTGAACGGTGTTGACGAACACCATTAGGGCCGCTTGTTGTCACTGTCACTCAAAGTTGCATTGCAAAATTCCATAGAATAAATATGTTTATTTTGTTTAGAATTCAGATGGGATTTGATTTGGTGCGCGGCATATACTTGCTGCGCGCAGCGGACGCTTGAGCAGTGCGCAATTGCGCAGGCACGCACCTTAGGTGAGGGGACGTTGCTTTGCAGTTCATGTGTTGTTGAAAACACGGCATTCCTCATCAACTTTTCTCTTTTTGGCGTCTCGGGTGTAAACCGTGCATCACTTGTCGCTGCATGTGCACCTTCACTCGCAGGTTACACACGGACACACGCCCATAAATAATACTTTTCAAAATAAAAGCAGCACAGTTGTATTGCGCGCAGGACATAGATGTTTTTTCAACTTTATTTTGTAATTGCAGTTGTTCACATTCACTCACAATCACGCATACGTCCACACGGAAGTAATACAAATAACGATTTTCAAAACAAAAGCAGCACCGTTGTATTGCACACTCGACATAGATACTTTTTTAAATTTATTTTGTAATTTATAATTGGCCTCACGCGGGCCGGACAGGGACGCACAAAGGGCCGGATGCGGCCCGCGGGCCGCAGAATGCCCAGGTCTGATATAAAGGTATATATATATATATATATATATATACATATATATATATATATATATATATATATATATATATATATATATATATATATATATATATATATATATATATATATATATATATATATATATATATATATATATATATATATATATATATGACCTCAGACTGCCTTCCTCGATCCTCGACCCCTGCTCGGACACGGACATCGTTGCCTCTCTCCAACCCTTGACTGCTTGCCTCCCTGCTGACTGCCTCTTCGCCTTGCCCACTTGATTCGGCGAAAGATTCACCCAACACACACAGACAACAAACCCTGGTAAAACTTACATGGTTAATTGTACACATCGTCCGCACTCATTCACTTGAAGTAGCATACACACTCCACACACTCATCAAAGGTTTTAATAAACCTGGTAAACCGCAGTTCTGCCTCGGTGTCGCCTCCTTCCCTTTTCCCGGTACACAACACTGCAATGTAAATAGTCATGAAAATAATGAAAACCCATTGAATGAGAAGAAGTGTCCAAACTTTTGGCCTGTACTGTATATTATACACTTTGGTTCCGAAGAAATAGCGATTGTTGAAGGACCGGAATTGACGCGTACGCTGTCCCGTATTTGCTTACATGTTATGTTGCATTGCGTAAGTTGTTCGTGTAAGTGAGTTGTAAAATAAAGCTAACGTAGATCCACCCTGATGTCCGTGACGCTTCTATTCAACAGTCATCAAAAGATTAGAACTAGGGCTGCGAATCTTTGGGTGTCCCACGATTCGATTCAATATCGATTCTTGGGGTCACGATTCGATTCAAAATCGATTTTTTTTTATTCAACGCGATTCTCGATTCAAAAACGATATTTTCCCGATTCAAAACGATTCTCTATTCATTCAACATATAGGATTTCAGCAGGATCTAACCCAGTCTGCTGACATGCAAGCAGAGTAGTAGATTTTTATAAAAAGCTTATATAATTGTAAAGGACAATGTTTTATCAACTGATTGCAATAATGTAAATTTGTTTTAACTATTAAATGAACCAAAAATATGACTTATTTTATCTTTGTGAAAATATTGGACACAGTGTGTTGTCAAGCTTATGAGATGCGATGCAAGTGTAAGCCACTGTGACACTATTGTAAAAAAAAAAAAGTATTTTTATAAATGTCTAATGATAATGTCAATGAGGGATTTTTAATCACTGCTATGTTGAAATTGTAACTAATATTGATACTGTTGTTGATAATATTTATTTTTGTTTCACTACTTTTGGTCTGTTCTGTGTCGTGTTTTTTGTCTCCTCTCAATTGCTGTTTATTGCAGTTCTGAGTGTTGCTGGGTCGGGTTTGGTTTTGGAATTGGATTGCATTGTTATGGTATTGCTGTGTATTGTTTTGTTGGATTGATTAATTTAAAAAAAAATAAAAAAAAAATAAAAAAGATTAAAAAAAATAAAAAAAAGATTTAAAAAATTAGAAAATAAAATAAAAAAAATAGATTTTTTAAAAATGAGAATCGATTCTGAATCACACAACGTGAGAATCGCTAGTCGAATTCGAATAGATTTTTTCCCACACCCCTAATTAGAACCCTACCAAATACCTTTACACAATTACACTATATAGAACAATTTTCCTTGAGTATCATTAAAGTTTGTCTAAGTCTATTACATTTATTCATTTTAACGCAAAAAAAAACTTATTTTTAAGGTGTGGCGACTTATTTTACTTTGTAGTAGAGACTTCCTTGTTCATTTACGGAATCCGGTCAACTTCCTTTGTTTTCACTTGTGTAAACAGTCAGCTTAAATCAGATATCGGAAAAATCAGATTTCGGACACTTTGGCCTGCAGTCAAAACATTTTAGGCTACTTTCGATACCCAATTTGGATTTGTAAAAAATGTGCAATTTCTATGTGGGTCTAATGTGAATGGAATATGCCCGTGACCTGACCCACGAGCGCAAATAACGTGACGTCACTCACGCTGATGGTGTTTACAAAAGTAAAACATGGCTACAATTCTAAGTCCTGGCGCATTTGTTGCAATTTCAAGGAGTTTGTTCGACCGGAGTCCACATTTTCTAAACCAAATTTTTTTGCGTAGGAGATTAAGAAGGAGGAGGGCAAAAATTTTGGCTCTCGCAGTTTCTTGGGAAATTTGCTTCAACATCTGTTTTGAGGAGCATGTGGGCGAGCTGTTGGACCAAGGAGAAGTGGAACATTGACGGGAGTTCTAAAACTTATTTTTGCCTGTTTTCTCCTCATTCGTCCGCTATGTATGTTTGCATTTGTCTATTTTGGCAAAGAATTATGACGCCACATTGGTCGGATGAATGCAACTCGTTGACTGAAGTTACTTTGGATACATATTGGAGTTAGATCCATATGAAAGAGGCCTGGGTCGGAAAAAGTATGGATTAGTAGTCACATTCACATGAAAAAATCAGATACAGACAGAAAAATCTAAATTGACCTTCAGTGTGAACATAGCCAAAGATCATCTACACCAGAGTTTCTTAACCATAGGACCGGGTACCATTGTTGGCCCGCCTAAAAAAATCGGTTTCTCAGCTGTGGTCCGTATGGGCCGCACAGGTACTCAGTTGTAATACACTTTTCCACCACTTGTAGCAGTAATGACAATACCAAACAAACAGAAAAAGTCTGGAGCTAAAGCTACGAAGAAGTTTCATAAGCGCAAAAAATATGACTAAAGTGGTGAAGCTGTATTTTTAAATTTTATTTTAATGGCAGTTGAGTTAAGAAACATATTTATTATTTATCTATGCACAACATAATTGTATGTAAAATAATTTTTCATCAGTTTTTATGAGTCCTTATACAGTATATTTATTGTCAGTTTACTTATTTATCTTTTTTCTTTTTTTAACATTTGTTTATTGATTTTAAGACACATAATTGAAACAAGTTGTCAAACATACATCAAATGTGCTGTTTTTCCCCCCAACAAGTAAAATAAATAAATAAATGAAATGAAAAAAATAACAATAATAATAATAAATAAAGTAAGAGATCAAAGATAGATGTCAACATAAAACCGCAGACAGCTGCATTCCTGAAAAGCCTGAGAGAGATATAGCAACCCACAGGCACACACAAGGCTCACCAACCACCCACATTGGGGCGGCGTGGCGAAGTTGGTAGAGTGGCCGTGCCAGCAATCGGAGGGTTGCTGGTTACTAGGGTTCAATCCCCACCTTCTACCATCCTAGTCACGTCCGTTGTGTCCTTGGGCAAGACATTTCACCCTTGCTCCTGATGGCTGCTGGTTAGCGCCTTGCATGGCAGCTCCCGCCATCAGTGTGTGAATGTGTGTGTGAATGGGTGAATGTGGAAATACTGTCAAAGCGCTTTGAGTACCTTGAAGGTAGAAAAGCACTATACAAGTATAACCCATTTATCATTTATTTATTTTAGTTCTGATTCAATCAGGGTTAATTTGGAGATACATTTTTCGTACATATCTCAAAAAAATCACCCCACAGTTCTTGACACTTTGCAGACCAATTAATTCAATGCCAGCCTAATCTTCTCCAGATTGATAAAATACAGAACATATTTTATCCAGCGGGTGTGGAAGGAGGCACTGTTGCCTTCCAATTTAACAAAATGAGTCTTCAAGCCAATAAAGTAGTGATTGCGACAAGATTATTTTTGGATTTGCTAAGGGCAGATGACTGAGGTTCTACCCCAAAAAGTCTGCTAAGAAGATTTGGTTCAATCCTTTCACCAGTGACCACAGACAGAGTGTTAAAATGTCTGTCCAATAGCAGTTCAGGGATGAGCAGGGCCAAACATATGTATTAAATTAGCCGGAGCCTGTTGACGCCGACCACATAACGCAGATATGCCATCATATAGCTTCGCTAATCGGACCTTGATATAATAAGTACGATGTCTTAGCTTGCATTGAATTAGGCTGTGTCTGGCACAAATGGAAGATTTTTGAACACTACTCAATATCTCTGTCCAGCTATCCTCAGACAGACTCACACCCGAGTCCCCCTTCAAAAGTGACTTAATTAAAGGCCTACTGAAAGCCACTACTACCGACCACGCAGTCTGATAGTTTATATATCAATGATGAAATCTTAACATTATAACACATGCCAATACGGCCGGGTTAACTTATAAAGTGACATTTTAAATTTGCCGCTAAACTTCCGGTTCGAAACGCCTCTGAGGATGACGTATGCGCGTGACGTAAAATCCGCTACACCTCCCTGATACCGAAGTACATGTCAAACTACTTCCTTAACGTAAATGACCGCCATAACCACAACACCAGGGGGTGCTCCACTAACCACGTTAAACCCAGATTCCGAACTAACAAAGGTCTTAACTCATTCTCTTTCTATGCCACATCAATGTGGAATGCGCTCCCAACAGGTATAAAAGAAAGGGCATCTCTATCCTCCTTCAAAACCGCTATAAAAGTTCACCTCCAGGCAGCTACAACCCTAAACTAACACCCTCCCCGGATTGCTAATAATCAAATGTAAACAATCAAATGCAGATTCTTTTTCTTATGCCTTCTGATCTCTCTCTCTCTCTCTCTCTCTCTCTCTCTCTCTCTCTCTCTCTCTCTCTCTCTCTCTCTCTCTCTCTCTCTCTCTCTCTCTCTATGTCCACTACTTGATGTCCAAATATTTTTTGCAAACCGGTAATTATAATCCGCAAATAATGTGCCGTTGTTGAGTGTCTGTGCTGTCTGGAGATCGACAGATTTACCACGTTATACTCTTCCATATCAGTAGGTGGCAGCAGGTAGCTAATTGCTTTGTAGATGTCGGAAACAACGGGTCCAGGTAAAAAGGTATCTAATGCTTAAACCAAAAATAAAAATAAAATAATAGCCATGTTGAATATAATGGGAGCCAGGATGAATGACATGGGTGCTATGCTTGATAGACAGTACGAGAACCTGAAACGCTTGAAGAAAATGAGGGACGATACTGCAACACCGAACGAGAAGGAAAAGTGATTGGACTGGAAGAGAAAGGGAATGTTTTAAAGAAGTAAAATGACGAGAAGGATCACATTTTATCTTAAATCATGAGTCAGATCTAGGAAGTGCAGTTCTGTCCATGTAAGCTTCAGATTGCACGCATACCTAATGGCAGAGCAGCTGATTACAAAGGAGAAGGACAAGATGAGCCTCTGCCAAAAAGGCAGTAGAGGAAAATTCAAAGCAATTGGAACGCAAACTGTCAAATATACATGAAGATAAACGGAGGACATGAAGAAGCCAAAGTCCTTGAAGTCAAAGACATCAAGGAACTGGTTAGATACTGAATATCTACTACTGCACAGACAGAAAAGACATAAACTAATAAAGACTCCATGCACAGGAAGTGAACTGAATTTAAACAATAAAAACTCTAACATAGCTAAGATTATGCAGGATTCCAGGATATTAATTCCTACATGGCATTCATTGTCCATGAAAGTAAGTAAGTAAGGAAATTTGATTTATAAAGCGCTTTTCACAGATACAATCACAAAGCGCTGTATAAAACATAGGTGAAGTAAAACAACGATTCAATTAAAACAACACGGGCAACATCATAAAAAGGATACAAAGTGGATTAAAAATGATAGTTAAAAGGTGCATTAACTTAAAAGCTTTACTGAAAAGAGAAGTTTTCAAATGTTTCTTAAAAGTGTCAACACAGTCAAGTTGTTCCAGAGTCTGGGAGCTATATCCTGGAATGCCAGGTCTCCACGAGTTTTAAAATGAGTTTTTGGGATCTTTATAAGACCCTGGTCTGAAGACCGGAGGCTGCGCCCTGAAGAGTAGGGGGCATAGCAAGTCAGTGATGTACTGAGGGGCCCCACCGTGTAACGCACGGAATGTCAGGACTACAATTTTAAACTCAATGCGGAATTTGACTGGAAGCCAATGAAGACTGGATAAAACGGGGTGATATGGGCTGTTCTGGTGTACCAGTCAAAAGTCTGGCAGCCGCATTTTGTACAGTCTGAAGTCTCTTTAGCGTTGACTTGTTGAAGAGAGTGAAAAGAGAATCGCAATAGTCAATGCGAGACGAAATTAACGTGTGAATGATCATTTCCAGATCCAATTTGGACAACCAATTTCTCGCTTTAGAAATATTTCTATGATATAAACAGTTTTTGGTCAGTTGACGACAGTGACCCTCCAAAGACATGGACTGATCAAACACAACCCTAAGGTTTGTGAGGCTGCTTTGAACAGATGCACCCAGAGCACAAAGGGAGTTATTGATAAGGGGGATCTTTTTATCGGGAGCAATTATCAGAGTATCCGTTTTGTTTGAATTTATCTGGAGGAAATTTGAAGACAACCAGTTTTTAATACAGGATACGCACTCCAAGAACTCAGATAAAAAGTGAAACTCTGAATCAAGGAGCATAGGAGATTATTACCTAATGAATTAATTATGAACTGTACAAATTAAGTCAAAATCTTTAGACCACTGTGTGTATTTAGTCTAAAAGTGCTTGCTCTCTATTCGCTTATTGAGATGTATTTGCATTTTTTTCCAAACACCTTCCTTTCTTACACACAGGAAGTGAACTTAATTTAAACATGAAAACAGTTATTGTGCAAATTAATTATTAGTAAAATACATGCAGAAGGGTTTGGATTAAAAACAATCTTTGCTTCTTCCTGCTCCTTTTCAGATATGATTAATTGTGCAAATCTAACCACATGGTGTTCCTCAATGTAACGTGTTAAACATGTATGAAACAAATAAATCATAATCAAAAGTGTGTAAAAGCTTGCAGAATTTTACATCGACAGTTTTAAACCCAATAAAAACTGTCCCCCAACCCAGTTTTGGGTTGTGACACTTCCAAGACTAAAGTTTTGGAAGACTTAACTTAGTTATTTATCTTTTTTAATGTCCTTAACAAAAGTGAGACTTGTGAATAATGACTTTAGTGTATTTTATGTATTAAATTATTTATGCACAAGACCAACATTTTAACTTTAGTCCCTCTAGATCCAAACATAAATAAAAATATTATAAAAAATCAACATACGGTTATTCCTTACCCCTCAGTTCAAATATATATATATATATATATATATATATATATATATATATATATATATATATATATATATATATATATATATATATATATATATATATATATAATATATATATATATACATACATTATATATATATATATATACATACATTTTATATATATATATATATATATATATATATATATATATATATGTATATACATACATTATATATATATATATATATATATACATACATTATATATATATATATATATACATACATTATATATATATATATATATATATATATATATATATATATATATATATATATATATATATATACATACGTTATATATATATATATATATATATATATATATATATACATACGTTATATATATATATATATATATATATATATATATATATATATATATATATATATATATATATATATATATATATATATATATATATATATATATATATATATATATATATAAATAAACCACATAGCAAATCTTTTGGGGATATTTTTTCATTTTTTTAGAGCATAGTCTACAAAACACAAAACCAGTGAATTTGGCATGTTGTTTAAATGGTAAATAAAAACAGAATGCAATGATTTGCAAATCCTTTTCAACCTATATTCAATTGAATAGACTCCAAAGACAAGATACTTAACGTTCAAACTGGTAAACTTAGTTATTTTTTGCAAATATTAGCTCATTTGGAATTTGATGCCTGCAACATGTTTCAAAAAAGCTGGCACAAGTGGCAAAAAAGACTGAGAAAGTTGAGGAATGCTCATCCAACACTTATTTAGAACATCCCACAGGTGAACAGACTAATTGGGAACAGGTGGGTGCCATGATTGGATATAAAAGCAGATTCCATGAAATGCTCAGTCATTCACAATCAAGGATGGGGCGAGGGTCACCACTTTGTGAACAAATGCGTGAGCAAATTGTCAAAGAGTTTAAAAACAACATTTCTCAACGAGCTATTGCAAGGAATTTAGGGATTTCACCTTCTACGGTCCGTAATATTATCAAAAGGTTCAGAGAATCTGGAGAAATCATGCACGTAAGCGAAAAGGCCGAAAACCAACATTGAATCCCCATGACCTTTGATCCCTCAGGCGGTACTGCATCAAAAACCAACATCAGTGTGTAAAGGATATCACCACATGGGCTTAGGAACACTTCAGAAAAGCATGGTCAGTAACTACAGTTTGTCGCTACATCTGTAAGTGCAAGTTAAAACTCTACTATGCAAAGCGAAAACCATTTATCAACAACACCCAGAAACACCCCGAGCTCATCTAAGATGGACTGATGCAAAGTGGAAAAGTGTTCTGTGGTCTGACGAGTCCACGTTTCAAATTGTTTTTGGAAACTGTGGACGTCGTGTCCTTCGGACCAAAGAGGAAAAGAACCATCCAGACTGTTATAGGCGCAAAGTTCAAAAGCCAGCATCTGTGATGGTATGGGGGTGTATTAGTGCCCAAGGCATGGGTAACTTACACATATGTGAAGGCACCATTAATGCTGAAAGGTACATACAGGTTTTGGAGCAACATATGTTGCCTTCGAAGCAACGTCTTTTTCATGGACGCCCCTGCTTATTTCAGCAAGACAATGCCAAGCCACATTCTGCACGTCCCCACATCTGCGGTCCCCTCCAAGGTTTCTCATTGTCATCCCATTGGGTTGAGTTTTTTCTTGCCCTGATGTGGGATCTGAGCCAAGGATGTTATTGTGGCTTGTGCAGCCCTTTGAGACACTCGTGATTTAGGGCTATATAAGTAAACTTTGATTGATTGATTGATTGATAATGATTATTTGCAAAAAAAAAAAAAAAAGTTTCTCAGTTCAAACAATAAATATCTTGTCTTTGCAGTCTATTCAATTGAATATACACTGAAAAGGATTTGCAAATCATTGTATTCTGTTTTTATTTAAGATTTACACAACGTGCCAACTTCACTGGTTTTGGGTTTTGTACAATGTATTGGGCCAATTATAAAAGCATAAACATAGTGTGATGTGCGGTCACAAACCAACCTCCCAGAGACAGTTCTGTTTAAAGTTCAAACGCCGCAGCGTTGTTTTATTCAGTCAGTTTTTCTGAATAAAGGTTAACTTAAAGTTCTTCCCGATTGGGGCTTCCATTGAAACAAACAAATTGTCACTTTTTCCAAGTCTTGATCATGTCTCCTAAATTGCCTGGAACATATAGCAGAGAAAACTGATCAGTGCAAAGTTCAATAAATCACTGCATTAAAACGAATCAAACATCTTACACATTTAGCAAACTATATTTCAGTGGAGCAACACACTTACCGCCCGATGGAAGCAGACCTTTCCCAGCAGGGAGCCAGCCACACAATGAGTCAAACACTGAGGTGCTATTTAAAGGCCTACTGAAAGCCACTACTACCGACCACGCAGTCTGATAGTTTATATATCAATGATGAAATCTTAACATTATAACACATGCCAATACGGCCGGGTTAACTTATAAAGTGACATTTTAAATTTGCCGCTAAACTTCCGGTTCGAAACGCCTCTGAGGATGACGTATGTGCGTGACGTAGACCGGGGAACACGGGTATGCCTTCCACATTGAAGCCAATACGAAAAAGCTCTGTTTTCATTTCATAATTCCACAGTATTCTGGACATCTGTGTTCGTGAATCTGTTTCAATCATGTTCATTGCATTATGGAGAAGGAAGCTGAACAAGCAAAGAAGAAAGTTGTCGGTGCGAAATGGACGTATTTTTCGAACGTAGTCAGCAACAACAGTACACAGCCGGCGCTTCTTTGTTTACATTCCCGAAAGATGCAGTCAAGATGGAAGAACTCGGATAACAGAGACTCTAACCAGGAGGACTTTTGACTTCGATACACAGACGCCTGTAGAGAACTGGGACAACACAGACTCTTACCAGGATTACTTTGATTTGGATGACAAAGACGCAGACGTGCTACTGTGAGTATGCAGCTTTGGCCTCTAAACATTTGATCGCTTGACCGTATGTGCGCAACTTTTTTTGCGTATGTACGTAACTTTTTTAAAATATATAAGCTTTATGAACCTTGGGTTAGGTGAACGGTCTTTTGGGCTGAGTGATTGTGTGTGTTGATCAGGTGTTTCAATTGTATTGGCGTGTTCTATGGAGCTAGGAGCTAGCATAGGAGCTAGGAGCTAGCATAACCCGTACCGTACGTGCGCGTCACGTACGTAACTTTTTAAAAATATATAAGCTTTATGAACCTTGGGTTAGGTGAACGGTCTTTTGGGCTGAGTGATTGTGTGTGTTGATCAGGTGTTTGAATTGTATTGGCGTGTTCTATGGAGCTAGGAGCTAGCATAGGAGCTAGGAGCTAGCATAACACGTACCGTACCGTACGTGCGCGTCACGTACGTAACTTTTTAAAAATATATAAGCTTTATGAACCTTGGGTTAGGTGAACGGTCTTTTGGGCTGAGTGATTGTGTGTGTTGATCAGGTGTTTGAATTGCATTGGCGTGTTCTATGGAGCTAGGAGCTAGCAGAGGAGCTAGGAGCTAGCATAACAAACACGCAGGTGTTTTTATGCAGGATTAATTTGTGGCATGTTAAATATAAGCCTGGTTGTGTTGTGGCTAATAGAGTATATATATGTCTTGTGTTTATTTACTGTTGTAGTCATTCCCAGCTGAATATCAGGTCACCCCCGGCTCTCACAGCATCTTCCCTATCTAAATAGCTTCAACTCCCCACTAGTCCTTCACTTGCACTTTACTCATCCACAAATCTTTCATCCTCGCTCAAATTAATGGGGAAATTGTCGCTTTCTCGGTCCGAATCTCTCTCACTTCATGCGGCCATCATTGTAAACAATAGGGAACTTTGCGTATATGTTCAACTGACTACGTCACGCTACTTCCGGTAGGGGCAAGCCTTTTTTTTATCAGATACCAAAAGTTGCAATCTTTATCGTCGTTGTTCTATACTAAATCCTTTCAGCAAAAATATGGCAATATCGCGAAATGATCAAGTATGACACATAGAATAGATCTGCTATCCCCGTTTAAATAAAAAAAAATCATTTCAGTAGGCCTTTAACTCAAACAGTGATTGGCAACCTGACACAGCTGCCTTGGGGCAGGTGGCCACACATCAGCCTGATTGAGGATAAAATTAGGGATGTATTTGCCTTCAATGACGACACCTAAAGAGTGGCGTAGTTCGACCCCCTGATGCATGTTTTCACTGTGATGGCTGGCCCTCTGCCCAGTCACACCTGTTTGGAGGTATTGTGATGCTCCACAATAGCTAAATAAAATAAAGCTATCAATACTACAGTAATGTTTTGTATAATGGTTTTCTTGGTGCTTCTGGTTTATGAAAAGACGTAATCTCTCCATCCGCACACAAACTACTGTTTCACAGCAACTGCTAAAAGACTTCCAAGAAAAGCTGGCTACTTTCCGCGCATATTGCAAAAACAAGATTACTGAAAAAAAGATCCGGCCAGAGCACATCATCAACATGGACGAGGTTCCACTCACCGTTGATATTCCTGTGAACCGCGCTGTGGATAAAACGGGAGCACGTACGGTAAATATTCGCACCACAGGGAATGAGAAGTCGTCCTTCACTATAGTTCTAGCTTGCCATGCTAATGGCCAGAAACTTCCACCCATGGTTATATTCAAAAGGAAGACCTTGCCAAAAGAAAACTTTCCAGCCGACGTCGTCATCAAAGCTAACTCGAAGGGATGGATGGATGAAGAAAAGATGAGCGAGAGGTTGAGAGAAATTTACGTGAAGAGAAGAGAGATATTTCAAGTATTTCTTACATATATATATATATATAAAAAATAATCCGTTCATGAATGAGTATATCCGTTCGGCCACCGTGTTCAATGGAGAAGTCTAATTTACAAAATGTGCAGGCAGCATACCCCTTCCCCTTCGAGCTGTCCTGGATGAACTGAAATTTTTCTTTTCAATCATTCTGGAACTTGCAAGCGTACTTCTTCTTCTTACCCGTCGTCGCCCTGTCTCTTCTTCGTTCTTCTGCTTCGTCTCTGTTATGTTTTTGGACATTACTACTTGCCATAGTTTTGAAGCAAAACATGATGGGAATCCGGATGTTGTGTGTCAGTGTATTAACGTGCCGGCTGGAATAAACACACGCTGAGAAATAGCTCCGTGCCTGTGTACTTTATGGGTTATAGATAAACCTATGGATAACAGAAACATATACCGTATTTCCTTTAATTGGCGCCGAGAATATGGTATTCGCATGCCTCGAATTACAGCCGTGTCAAACTCGTTTCGCAAAATAATTAGCGCATGCTTGGCACTTCCGCCAGGTCAAATATGAGTCATTAAATGACTCCCGCCTCCTGGTGGTAGAGGGCGATAGTGATCCTTCTTGCGACTGCTGGTACTTCAGAAGAGTGCTGCAGAAGAAGACAACCGGCAGCAAGAGTGCGCAGCCATTGTTTGCTTGGTCTTTTACCATGGAGGATTACATATCTAAAATAAAACAGTTTTCTAAACTGGACTTTCAATCGAAGCAGGAGGTAATACTTAAAAGGAAGATCTCCATTGAGACAGAGAGACTTTTAAAACTGAAGAAAGATAAGGAAGACTTTTATATCGATGCTTTTCTTCAAAAGGAGCTGGCATGTACTCATTTATACC
Source organism: Entelurus aequoreus (assembly GCF_033978785.1). Classification (NCBI taxonomy): domain Eukaryota; kingdom Metazoa; phylum Chordata; class Actinopteri; order Syngnathiformes; family Syngnathidae; genus Entelurus; species Entelurus aequoreus. Next base: position 8,970,478 of record NC_084740.1, on the reverse strand, counting down.
TAAAAGTAAGACAATAATAACGTTTTTTTTAATTAAATGTGCTTTTCATGATAAGGTAAGCGCCGGAGTGAGAAGAGGTTTTAAAATAATTAGCGCATGCTTGGCCATCCCGCAGGCTTCTGGTAAACGCCGGAGTGACAGGAGGTTTTAAATTAATTAGCGCCCCTGCGGCTACTCAAGGAAATACGGTATAATAGTCTACTTTTCAGGTGAGAGAGGACGCTAAAGGCAGTGCCTTTAAGGCACGCCCCCAATATTGTTGTCCGGGTGGAAATCGGGAGAAATTCGGGAGAATGGTTGCCCCGGGAGATTTTCGGGAGGGGCACTGAAATTCGGGAGTCTCCCGGGAAAATCGGGAGGGTTTGCAAGTATGCTCCAGCCGTGTCCATGTGGTGACATAAATTACGATATTTTTAAGGGTGAAGTCGGACTAAGTAGGACATCACTGAAGGCCTAGGTGAGAAACGCAGAGAAGTGCACCCCCAAGCAAACACACATCATTAAAGGCACAACAACCAAACACTTGACTTAATGCAAACGTAATAATATTGCAAAATACTGACTGCAGGCCGGATTTCAGATGTGAACCCTTTTTGTGATCCTTGGCCTCAGGCAGGTATCGGGGGCAATTTGCATTGCACCAAAAACAGCTGCGGGGTTTAACAATGCCCAACGCCGTGCCTTCCCTTTGGAACGAGCGACGACAGCAGCCATTACCACACCGCCCAGCTGTCTCTCCTTGCAGCTCAAGGAGCATTGTCATGGGCACCGCATGAGCTGGAGTAGGGGGGGGAGAAACTGGGCAGAAACTGTTATGGTAATATTGGTGTTGTTGATAGGTGTGGCTAATTGCACTGCGTTCTCGAAGGTTACAGACGTGCATGGACTAAGGCCTCTGAGAGATAATGTCAGCCCGGTTTGAAGCAACAAACAAGACGAGAGCTTCAGGGCAAAGATGTTCCAATCCCTCCACATTCCAGAGTCGGGGGGGTCTTTGGCGGGGCCTCCTGTGTCGTGCAACAGGCCGTGTTTAAACAGTCTTAATCAGATTTGAGTCTGTTGAGGGCTGGGCTGGAGCTGCATTGTTGTCCTAAACAATGAGCGGCTTTATGGTGGCGGTGTGAGGTGACACCCGCAAGGTGCTTCCTTCTCACCCTGCAAACAAGGTGAGAGGACTGAAGTAAGAAGGCAAACTTCACATGTCGCTGAGTGGTTTCCGGAGCAAAGAGTGGTAATTCAAGAGGTTTGTGACCTGGAGTGTAAGGATGTATCAATATGGCGAACTATTACGATTTACCCTCATGAGACCTGTTTCTGTGTATTTGGGATCTGTCTAAGCCCCTGAAATTTGAAATCATACAATGGAAGCCTTTCCGCATACTTTCTCTAAACGAACCGTTTGGAATTTGCCTCAATTGTGACATTTTTACCATTGGTGACATCAGCGGATATCTCCATATATGGTAAAGAGTGACCCAAAAAGCTTTGCGCAAGTCCGCCATATTTGTATGCCGTTGAAGTCAACTACCCAGCAGGCACAAGACACAGATGCAACGTTGATTATACACACACGTCCTTTAAAACTGACTTTGAAACAACGTTGCAAAATAGTTGTATTTGTAAATTGAGACAACGTTGATGTCTAACGTTGGATCCACGTTGTTGGTTGGGAAATTACCAAAATTTCAATTGTCAAATTAACCTCACAATTAAGCAAAGAAATCAAACAATGTACTAATATGATCCACTTCAAGAAACTCTTCAAACTTAAAGTGTTTACAAAGTACAAAGAGGAAGAACCATGATAAATAGGGATGTCCGATAAAATCGGACTGCCGATATTATCGGCCGATAAATGCTTTAAAATGGAATATCGGAAATTATCGGTATCGGTTTCAAAAAAGTAAAATTTATGACTTTTTAAAACGGCGCTGTGTACACGGACGTAGGGAGAAGTACAGAGCGCCAATAAACCTTAAAGGCACTGCCTTTGCGTGCCGGCCCAATCACATAATATCTACGGCTTTTCACACACACATAAGTGAATGCAAGGCATACTTGGTCAACAGCCATACAGGTCACACTGAGGGTAAACATATAAACAACTTTAACACTGTTACAAATATGCGCCACACTGTGAACCCACACCAAACAAGAATGACAAACACATTTCGGGAGAACATCCGCACCGTAACACAACATAAACACAACAGAACAAATACCCAGAACCCCTTGCAGCACTAACTCTTCCGGGACGCTACAATAAACACCCCCCGCTACCTCCCAGCCCCCCCCCGCCCCACCCCTCCACCTCGAACCTCGCCCACCTCAACCTCCTCATGCTCTCTCAGGGAGAGCATGTCCCAAATTCCAAGCTGCTATTTTGAAGCATGTTAAAACAAATAATGCACTTTGTGACTTCAATAATAAATATGGCAGTGCCATGTTGGCATTTTTTTCCATAACTTGAGTTGATTTATTTTGGAAAACCTCGTTACATTGTTTAATGCATCCAGCGGGGCATCACAACAAAATTAGGCACAATAATGTGTTGATTCCACGACTGTATATATCGGAATCGGTTGATATCGGAATCGGTAATTAAGAGTTGGACAATATCGGATATCGGCAAAAAAGCCATTATCGGACATCTCTAATGATAAACATTCTGAATTTATCTCATCCATCCATTCATTTTCAAGATAATCTTACTCATCTCACCATATGAAATATAAATATAAATATACTATCCTTTACCTGCTGCACTGAGTCCACTCACACCTGGATGAGGGAAATGGCGCTGTGAGGATCCTGTTCCTGGACTTCTCGAGTGCCTTTAATACTATCCAGCCCCGCCTACTCCAGGAAAAGCTGGACAGAATGCGAGTGGATCCCTGCCTGGTTGCCTGGATTTCAGACTACCTCACCCATAGGCCACAGTATGTCAGACTGAAGGACATCACATCTGACACTGTGATCAGCAGCACCGGAGCACCCCAGGGAACGGTGCTGGCCCCTCTTCTCTTCACCCTGTACACCGCTGACTTCTGCTACAACTCAGAGCTGTGTCACATCCAGAAGTACGCGGATGACACAGCCATCGTCGGGTGCATCAGGGACGGCAGAGAGGAGGAGTTTCGGAGGCTGGTGAGGGACTTTGTTGTCTGGTGCCACAGGAACCTCTTGCAGCTCAACCCTTCAAAGACCAAGGAGCTGGTCATTGACTTTGGGAGGTCGAGTCCAAGGTCACAACCTATTGTGATCGAGGGAGTCGAGGTACAGACCGTGGACTCATTCAAGTACCTCGGGGTGTGGGTGGACAACAAGCTGGACTGGACTGTTAACACGGACCACTTGTACAGGAAAGGACAGAGCAGGCTGTACTTCCTGAGGAGGCTGCACTCCTTCAACGTCTGTAAAAAACTATTGTGGATGTACTACCAGTCTGTGGTTGCCAGTGTTCTGTACTACATCGTAGTGTGCTGGGGGGGCAGTATATCTAAGAAGGACAGCTCCAGACTGGAGAAACTGATCAGGCGGGCCGGTTCTACGATCGGACTAAAACTGGACTCACTGGTGACGGTGGCAGAGAAGAGGACTGTGGAAAAACTAGTGAGCATCCTGGATGATGCCAGTCACCCTCTGCATACCGTTGTCAGTAGCCAGAGGAGCCTGTTCAGTGCTAGACTGCTTCATCCCAAGTGCAGGACTAATAGACTAAAAAACTCCTTTGTCCCACACGCCATTAGACTGTACAACTCCTCTCTGGGGGGGAGGGGAGGTACTAGAATGACGGGGGATGCAAAACAATAACAGTGTAATACGTTTTCATAACATGGTCACTAATGCCTAGTTTCTCTTGTTATATTCTTATTTTACTGTTATATTTGTATTCTCATTGATGCTTTTTGTTTCTATTCTATTGTAATATTTTTCTATTTTGTTTCCATTTATACCCCCATTATTTACTTTTTTAAATTCGATCTCAATTCTGTACACTGCTGCTGGAATTTAAATTTTCCTGAGGGAACTCTCCTGAAGGAATCAATAAAGTACTATCTATCTATCTATCTATCTATCTATCTATCTATCTATCTATCTATCTATCTATCTATCTATCTATCTATCTATCTATCTATCTATCTATCTATCTATCTATCTATCTATCTATCTATCTATCTATCTATCTATCTATCTATCTATCTATCTATCTATCTATCTATCTATCTATCTATCTATCCATCCATCCATCCATCCATCCATCCATCCATCCATCCATCCATCCATCCATCCATCCATCCATCCATCCATCCATCCATCCATCCATCCATCCATCTATCTATCTATCTATCTATCTATCTATCTATCTATCTATCTATCTATCTATCTATCTATCTATCTATCTATCTATCTATCTATCTATCTATCTATCTATCTATCTATCTATCTATCTGTCTATCTATCTATCTATCTATCTATCTATCTATCTATCTATCTATCTATCTATCTATCTATCTATCTATCTATCTATCTATAAATTACTTCACCAATTATTATTTATTTATTCTTATTGTTAATACCTACGGAGTATATTGTGAATAAATTGAGAACAGGAAGCGAACAAAAGTTTTAGCAACTGCTATGTAAAGGAAAAGGGGTAGGATTGAATAAGCTCTGCTTCTTCCTACTCCTTTTCGAACATGTTGAATAGATATACTGGAATTTGTGATGTATCATGTTGTATGCATGCATGTTCCAAATAAACTCAAACTCAACTCAACTCAACCTGACATTGAATAAACGTTGTCAAAACGCATGTTGCTTCAACGTTGTATTTGTGTTGTAAAATATTAGTTGGAAAATGACCAAAATTCAACGGTTAAATCAACGTCAAAACCCAACATTGATTAAACACCGTCAAAAGCACGTTGTTCCAGCGTTAGGTTTGAGTCGCTCAACGCTAGGACCTAATTAACAAGATCTCAACGTTGTATTATTGTCTTGTGTCTGCTGGGCAGTTTCTCCTATTCCTCTATCTTCTTGTTGCAGGGCAGACTGGCTCGTACATGCACATGCATTCGCAGCTATTGCCATTTCTAATACAAAACATCGTATAGTTCTAACTTGTTTCTGTCAGTAGACTCGACAAGGAGGCGCTAACGATTATAACATGGCTGATGGGAAGAAGACGCAGTCGAAGTGAAGGCACGCGTACAACACAAAACGCCAGAAGGTGGATAGGTATGTAGAACATAATCTATACAACATTTTCACCAAAGAACCACCATTACATATTATTATTTAGACCACAAGGAAGTGTTTTAAATGCAGAGAAAAATCATAGTTTCATCCCTTTACATTAAAGTTAACTTTACTACATTTCTGCCAGTGGGTGCTCGGACGGGCGATAAATCCCATGCTACTTTTCTGAGGCTATGTCAGCAGGTCCGCCAAGTGCAAAATGTGCGACGATAAGAATATTTAATAACAATATGCGGATTTTGTTCCAAAAGGAAGTAAAAAAGTTAGTTTCCATTGGAAAGTGTGGAGAATGCATATATTTTTAAGAGTTCTTTCTTTATTCATAGTCATGTTTGAAGCAGCTAATATTTTCCCATGTGTACTATTTTTGCTTGTATCTTATGTCTGCAAGTAAACTGTGTGCCTTACCTTGAAGTGTTTGAATGTGGGAGTTGTTGTACTCCCTTTTTACCTTATCAGTATTAGAACAAAGAGGCTGTATTCCTTTCTGGGCAGGGTGGGGGCTGTTTTCGTATTCAATAAGTTGTCTCTTTTCAGACCACTTCTGTATGCTGGTATTAGCACATTTGTAAGGACTGGTCTCCTAAAGCTTTAGTAAAACTTGATAATATTCCTATTCTGTCTTGATGGTCCTTCTTACTCAACATATATGTCATCTGAAAGAATTTGGGATTGACCAGTGACTTTAATTCCCTGAGAGGAAGACTGGTCAGACGCAACAAAAGTCAGCTGGTGTCGTCGCTCTGACGTCACCGGCAGCACTTTTTGCTCAAATGAAAACTACATTTATTTTGCTTTAATAAATGAGGTCAGTGTCCCGCAAACTACCAGGAAGGATTTCTCTTTTGTATAAAGTTTGATTGATTGATTGAGAAGTTTATTGACATCTTAAAGAATTTAATGCGTGTAATGCTTTAAAAAGGAAAATGGATGGCACAAAAAGCCAAAAGGCTTGTTTCCATTGTGGTCCATTAAATATTCATCACATTTGATACATTCAATAATAAAAGCTATGTAACCTGTAACATGTATATAAACAATTACGTAAAAAAATGGATAAATTATGTACATATACACCAGTGGCGTGCAGTCACTAGAGGCAGGGGAGGCACGGCCTCACCTGCCATCATGGAAAGAACCCCGCCTCCAGGTGCCAAGCACCTCCGCCGCAGAATGCACCGCCCGACGAGAGCGCCGCGGCCACACCAACCAAAGCCCACACCCAAACCCTCCACGTGCAAGACCGAATCCACCCAAAAAAAGTCACTTAACAAGAAGCCAAAAAGTGCAAAAACAACAATGCTCGCGCTGGAGAAGCCGCGAACGACCGCAGGGACACAACATTAGGTACACCTGCAGACTGCACACTATTCCCGCACTTATAAGTAAAGGTAAGACCATAATAACGTTTTTTTTTAATCAAATGTGCTTTTTTGTGTGCTACAGTTTGTAAGTGTAACGTTAAAGTTAAGTTAAAGGCCTACTGAAAGCCACTACTACCGACCACCCAGTCTGATAGTTTATACATCAATGATGAAATCTTAACATTGCAACACATGCCAATACGGCCGGGTTAACTTATAAAGTGCAATTTTAAATTCCCCGCCACACTTCCGGTTGAAAGAGCCTTCGGAGGATGACGTATGCGCGTGACGTAGCCTGGGGAACAGAGGTATGCCTTCCCCATTGAATACAATACAAAAATGCTCTGATTTTATTTCATAATTCCACAGTATTCTGGACATCTGTGCTGGTGAATCTTTTGCAATTTGTTTAATGAACAATGGAGGCTGCAAATAAGAACGTTGTAGGTGGGATCGGTGTATAGCGGCTGGCTGTAGCAACACAACAAGGATTACTCACTTGGATAGCAGACGCGCTAGCCGATGCTAACCGGCCACCGCACGGATGATCGGGTGAAGTCCTTCGTCGCGCCGTCGATCGCTGGAACGCAGGTGAGCACGGGTGTTGATGAGCTGGGCAGATGAGGGCTGGCTGGCGTAAGTGGAGCGCTAATGTTTTTATCATAGCTCTGTGAGTTCCGGTTGCTAAGTTGATAAGTCAGCCTTAGCGTCGTTAGCAACAGCATTGTTAAGCTTTGCCAGGCTGAGATCTATTAACCGTGTATTTACATGTTAATTGTTTAATAGTATTGTTGATCGGCTGTCTATCCTTCCAGTCAGGGATTTATTTATTTTGTTTCTATCTGCATTTGAGCCCGATGCTATCACGTTAGCTCATGCTAGAGCTTCGTCGATGTATTGTCGTGGAGATAAAAGGCACTGAATGTCCATTTCGCGTTCTCGACTCTCATTTTCAAGAGGATATAGTATCCGAGGTGGTTTAAAATACAAATCCGTGATCCACAATAGAAAAAGGAGAGAGTGTGGAATCCAATGAGCCAGCTTGTACCTCATTAACTGATTGAGGGAGCTGCCCAAGGATACGACGGACGTGACTTGGATGGCGGAGGCCGGGGACCGAACCAGGAACCTCAGATTTCTGGCACGGCTGATCTACCAACCGTCTCAGGCCTGACTTCCATCCACTCCAATAGGGAGGCTTGCAAGCTGCTTGTTTTGAATTTCTTTCTCCCTCACATGTTCACGTTTGATGACTAATACAGAGACAAAGTTCATGCTGACCTCTTATGTCCAAAGAAAGCCTACCAGTACAAAGGTTGGCATACCAAGAAGGAGGAACAAGGCACCGATTTAGTGTATTGGGACTGTGCAATACGAAACTACACTTCCTCATTCCAGAATGAACTCATCAAATCACTGAGCAACTCATCGACTTTAGCTGCATCACTGCCCACTGTGGAATAGCCCCACTTTAGACGTAGACTAACTTTAATGATCCAAAAGGGAAATTGTTGTACCGTAATTTCCGGACTATAAGCCGCACCTGACTATAAGCCGCGCCAGCTAAATTTAGGGGAAAATACAGATTGCTCCATATATAAGCCGCACCCGACTATAAGCCGCAGGGTTTTGATGTGTAATTAGCGTAGTATATAGGGGTTCCTGCTACCACGGAGGGGATTGTCGGGACAGAGATGACATTAACAATTATTAACAATAAATCTTTCAATCATTCAATCAAACTTTCACATCTTTGACATGGCGAACAGCATTCGTGCAGAGTACAAATAATACAACGCTGCAAAGTAATACAAAGTGCTCGCCTGTACGTTATCAAAATAACCAGCCTACCAGTATATGAAAAGTCAGTCTTCAATCATTGTGTCATCGTCTTCCTCCTGCGTACTAAAACCACCCAAATCCTCTTCGTCGGTGTCGGAGAAGAACAGGCCGTATATAAGCCGCACCCTTGTATAAGCCGCAGGGACCAGAACGAGGGGGAAAAGTAGCGGCTTATAGTCCGGAAATTACGGTATATATATAGTAGGTCAGTTACAAAGGATAGTAAAGGATAATGCTTACAAGGGCACACCAAGAGGGTGAAAACAATAAGTAAAAAGTAAACTAAAAATGTACCATAATATATAACAATATAAATGATAACATACACTACCGTTCAAAAGTTTGGGGTCACCCACACAATTTTGTGGAATAGCCTTCATTTCTAAGAACAAGACTGTCGAGTTTCAGATGAAAGTTCTCTTTTTCTGGCCATTTTGAGCGTTTATTTGACCCCACAAATGTGATGTGATGCTCCAGAAACTCAATCTGTTTAAAGGAAGGTCAGTTTTGTAGCTTCTGTAACGAGCTAAACTGTTTTCAGATGTGTGAGCATGATTGCACAAAGGTTTTCTAATCATCAATTAGCCTTCTGAGCCAATGAGCAAACACATTGTACCATTAGAACACTGGAGTGATAGTTGCTGGAAATGGGCCTCTATACACCTACGTAGATATTGCACCAAAAACCAGACATTTGCAGCTAGAATAGTCATTTACCACATTAGCAATGTATAGAGTGTATTTCTTTAAAGTTAAGACTAGTTTAAAGTTATCTTCATTGAAAAGTACAGTGCTTTTCCTTCAAAAATAAGGACATTTCAATGTGACCCCAAACTTTTGAACGGTAGTGTACATATAATTCATACATATTATATACAAGAAAATAAAACAAGTGGATCAATTCAAATACCTCGGTGTCACAGTAACATCTGATGGTAGGTGTGAAAAAGAGATAAACAAACGGATTGATAGCTTCAACAAAATGAGTCTTATATTTAAAAATAGAAACATCTCAAATGACGCCAAACTCAGAGTCCTCAAAACGTATGAATGGTCTGTCCTACTTTACGGCTGTGAAGGCTGGACTTTGAACAATCAACAACCGAGAAAATTAGCGGCAACTGAAATGTGGTTCTTCAGGAAAATATCATGGACTGAAAAGAAAAGTAATGAAGAGGTATTGGCAAAGGCAAAAAGAAGAGGATCTCTAATTGCCACGATTCGAAATAGGCAGCTGAAATTCCTCGGACAACATAGAAAAACTGATGTTAACAGGAAAACTAGTAAGAAAGACAGCTCAAGGTCGACAACGAACCACAGACAGTCGTGGTCAAAAGTTGACATACACTTGTAAAGAACATAATGTCATGGCTCTCTTGAGTTGCCAATAATTTCTACAATTCTAATTTTTTTGTGATAGAGTGATTGGAACACATACTTCCACCCATCCATCCATTTTGTACCGCTTATTCCCTTCGGGGTCGCGGGGGGCGCTGGAGCCTATCTCAGCTACAATCGGGCGGAAGGAGGGGTACACCCTGGACAAGTCGCCACCTCATCGCAGGGCCAACACACATAGACAGACAACATTCACACTCACATTCACACACTAGAGTCACACAAAACATTCATGAAGTTTGGTTCTTTTATGAATTTATTATGGGTCTACTGAAAATGTGAGCAAATGTGCTGGGTCAAAAGTATACATACAGCAATGTTAATATTTGCTTACATGTCCCTTGGCAAGTTTCACTGCAATAAGGCACTTTTGGTAGCCATCCACAAGCTTCTGGTTGACTTTTTGACCACTCCTCTTGACAAAATTGGTGCAGTTCAGATTCGGATCATAAGGCGCACTGCCGCTGAGCGGGTCTAGTCAGGTCTATTTTCATACAAAAGGCGCATTAAAGGGGTCATATTTTTTTTTCTTCCCTAAATGTAAAAGACTTCCTTGTGGTCTACATAACATGTAATGGTGGTTCTTTGGTCAAAAAGTTGTATAGATGATGTTTTACAGATCATCTTCAAGTCGCTTTCTGACAGTCTCTTCAGGATGCGCCGTTTTGTCTTATTTACGTGGCTCACCTTCGACAGCGTCTTCTCCCCGTCATCTTTGTTGTAGCGGTGTAGCGTGCAAGGACGGGAGTGGAAGAAGTGTCCAAAGATGGAGCTAACTGTTTTAATGACATTCCTTTTACTTCAGTCAATAACGGAGCAGCATCTCCTCATCCGTGGCTCACTAGTGCAACAACAACGCCGGAAATGTGTCCTGTGAAAAAACGTCCGACCGGAACTCTCTAATAACTAAAGTTCCTTGGGTGAATAATGTAAACTCACTACACCGGTATGTTTTAGTGCTTCCATGGCGAGTTTATTGACAGATATAAGTAAAAACTTTACATTACTTTGTATTAGATATGGCAACAGCGGAGGATGAATGTCCAATAACAAGAAGATAGTGAAAAAGAAGAAACTTATCGACGGACTAAAAAGGCGGAAGTGCGCACATTTTCAGGACCTATGCACAACTAAAACATTTTGACAGATTTTTGAGTGCTGTATGTAATGTTCTTAATTTTCAATGGAACATTTTTTTTAAAGTTTTGGTGTGGTTTACTTGAGTCGATTGATTGATTGATTGAGACTTTTATTAGTAGGTTGCACAGTGAAGTACATATTCCGTACAATTGACCACTAAATGGTAACACCCGAATAAGTTTTTCAACTTGTTTAAGTCGGGGTCCACTTAAATTGATTCATGATACAGATATATAATATCATATATACTATCATCATAACACAGTCATCACACAAGATAATCACATTGAATTATTTATATGATTTACAATCAGGGGTGTGGAGGGGGGGGGGGGTTAGGATATGGACATCAAGTAGTGGACATAGAGAGAGAGAGAGAGAGAGAGAGAGAGAGAGAGAGAGAGAGAGAGAGAGAGAGAGAGAGAGAGAGAGAGAGAGAGAGAGATCAGAAGGCATAAGAAAAAGAAAAAGTATCTGCATTTGATTGTTTACATTTGATTATTAGCAATCCGGGGAGGGTGTTAGTTTAGGGTTGTAGCTGCCTGGAGGTGAACTTTTATTGCGGTTTTGAAGGAGGATAGAGATGCCCTTTCTTTTATACCTGTTGGGAGCGCATTCCACATTGATGTGGCATAGAAAGAGAATGAGTTAAGACCTTTGTTAGTTCGGAATCTGGGTTTAACGTGGTTAGTGGAGCACCCCCTGGTGTTGTGGTTATGGCGGTCATTTACGTTAAGGAAGTAGTTTGACATGTACTTCGGTATCAGGGAGGTGTAGCGGATTTTATAGACTAGGTTCAGTGCAAGTTGTTTAACTCTGTCCTCCACCTTGAGCCAGCCCACTTTAGAGAAGTGGGTAGGAGTGAGGTGGGATCTGGGGTGGAGGTCTAGAAGTAACCTGACTAGCTTGTTCTGAGATGTTTGGAGTTTAGATTTGAGGGTTTTGGAGGTGCTAGGGTACCAGGAGGTGCATGCGTAATCGAAAAAGGGTTGAACGAGAGTTCCCGCCAGAATCCTCAAGGTGCTATTGTTGACCAGAGAGGAAATTCTGTAGAGAAATCTCGTTCGTTGGTTAACCTTTTTGATTACCTTGGTTGCCATTTTATCACAGGAAAGGTTAGCCTCTAGAATGGAACCTAGGTAGGTGACCAGTCATATTGCAGTCTACACGTATCTCTTATGTGTGACTGCCATCTACTGGTCACACGTTAGAACTTTACACTACTTTATATTAGAAATGGCAACAGCAGAGGGTGAATGTCCCATTACAAGAAGATAGTGAAAAAAAAGAAGCTTATCGACTACGGCATTGGCACAGACCACAGTGGTGGACCTGCGCACATTTTCAGGACTTATGCAGATCTCAAATACACATCAGCAGGTACCAGGAGGTAAGAAAAGTTTGTTTTGCATAATATTGTAAAACAAAACGCCAGATAATATGTCTGCTAATGGGTGCCATTTTGCGGTCCGTATACACAACATAGTAATACTTGTATCTCTGACTACGGTAGCCGTAATCGGCCGACAATCCATCAAGCAGTGCGGCTTCAAAGTCATACTAAAACATTTTGATGTAATTTTCTTTATTTTCAATGGAACATTTAAAGTTTTGGTGTTGTTTACTTGAGTCATATTGCAGTCTACACGTATATTTTATGTGTGACTGCCGGAGGATGAATGTCACATAACAAGAAGATAGAGAAAAAGAAGCTTATCGACTATGGTGTCGTCACGGACTACAAAGGCGGAAGCGCGCATATTTTCAGGACTTATGCAGATCCCAAATACAGATCAGCAGGTACCAGAAGGTAAGAAGAGTCTCTTTTGCATAATATTGCGAAACAAAACGCCAGATAATATGTCTTACCTTATACACACACCATAATAATACTCGTATGTTGAAGCACAGTACAATCCTTCAAGCGGTGCGGCTTCATAGCTTACCAAAGTCGTACTAAAACATTTTGATATATTTTTGAGCGCCGTGTGTAATCTTCTATATTTTTATTTTGGTGTTGTTTATTTGAGTCATATTGCAGTCTACACGTATCTCTTATGTGTGGCTGCCATCATATTGCAGTCTACACATATATTTTAAGTGTGACTGCCATCTACTGGTCACACTTATCATTTCATTATGTACCAAATAAGATATCTTCGAAGTCGGTAAGCACAACCAAAATTATTCCGTACATTAGGCGTGCCGGGTTGTAAGGCGCACAGTCGAGTTTTGCGAAAATGAAAGGATTTTAAGTGCGCCTTACTTCCGAAAATTACGGTACTGCATGCAATTGCATATCAATCAATCAATCAGTGTTTATTTACACAGCCCTAAATCCCAAGTGTCTCAAAGGGCTGCACAAGCCACAACGACATCCTCGGTTCAGAGCCCACAAAAGGGCAAGGAAAAACTCACAACCCAGTGGGATGTGAATGACTATGAGAAACCTTGGAGAGGACCGCATATGTGGGTAACCCCCCCGCCCTCCTCCTCTAGGGGAGACCGAAAGCAATGGACATCGAGTGGGTCTAGCATAATATTGTGAAAGTCCAGTCCATAGTAGATCTAACATAATAGTGAGAGTCCAGTCCATAGTGGATCTAACGTAATAGTGAGAGTCCAGTCCATAGTGGGGCCAGCAGGAGACCATCCCGAGCGGAGATGGGTCAGCAGCGCAGAGATGTCCCCAACCGATGCACAGGCGAGCGGTCCACCCCGGGTCCCGACTCTGGACAGCCAGCACTTCATCCATGGCCACCGGACCTGTGCCCCCCTTCCACAAGGGAGAGGGGGGCAGAGGAGAAAAGAAAAGAAACGGCAGATCAACTGGTCTAAAAAGGGGGTCTATTTAAAGGCTAGAGTATACAAATGAGTTTTAAGATGGGACTTAATATGTTCGACACTTTAACATTATCTGAAAATGCAAAAACAATTTCCAAGCATTTATTTTTGGTTACTAGAAATACATTTTTAAATATCTGCTCATCACCTTGATTTATGATTTAATAGCAACTTATCCACTAATCCGTTAGTAAAATATTAAATAATAAAAATCAGTTGCCGATGCAAATTGTGTAACAAGGCTATTATACATTTATCTTCACATAATATTCACTTTCATGGTCATAACTGCGAAATGGCCCTCAATAAAAACTAGTTTGACACTCCTGGCGTGGAGACTAAGTCACATGTCAATGATTGATAACAATGGCAAACGGGCACTAGGGCACGGTGTGAACATGTTCACTGTTAAAGGGGAACTTCACTTTTTTGGAATTTTGCGGCTTAATTTGACTCAACACGGGGAACCTTACCTGGCCCGGACACGGAAAGGATTGACAGATTGATGGCTCTTTCTCGATTCTGTGGATGGTGGTGCATGGCCGTTCTTAGTTGGTGGAGCGATTTGTCTGGTTAATTCCTATAACTCACAATCTTTATAGGTAGGTAGGTCTTTATTGTCATTGCACAAGTACAACAAGACTTTGTTTTCAGCACAAACCTGTTTAAGATTGGACAAACAAACAGTGTACAGGGTTACAGAACAGGAACGCCCCGTAAAAGATGGGAAAAAGATAAACGCTGGGGAAGGATGAGTACAAAAATACAATCTAGACTGGGCTCCTAGGGGGGCCCAGTCTGGAGTGGGAAAAAAAAACTCCATAGCAAAGCACATATACATATTACAACATACATCTCGAGATATCTAGCAACAGAGGGGAGGGAGTGGGGGGCCATGGTGGCGGGCTGAAGCTCTTCTGGCGCTGCCCATCCGTCCATCAACCCTATGGGAATTGCGTCGAGGGTGTTGGATTGGGGGTGGGGTATGTGTGTGTGGCGTATATTTTTTGTGGATGCATGTGTAAGCCTGCAGCCGATAGTCCAAAGTCAACAACAACAGGTGTGTGTCCATGAGAGACAAGAAGGGAGTTTGTTGTGTCCTCGCCGCACTGTCCTTCGGGAGAGTCTCGAAGCCAGGGAAACAATCCAAGTTAGAATGTTTTGTATGCGAGTGAAAATAAAATTTGCTTTTCACTCTAAATTGTCTATGACTGGTCCTCAAAATCAGTCCGATGTTATCCAAATCACAAGAGTGTCCACAGTTCTTCCCGCATCCTCCAATCATTTGTGGCAGCTTTGAAGACTGCCAGCAACTTCCAATTTACCGACAAACCAGAGCAACGATTACTCCAATCAGCATATGTGGGTAACCCCCCCCTCTAGGGGGGGGTTATATTCCCGTTTAGATTAAAAATGACTCACAATCCTTGTGAAGGAAAGGAGTGTGAAACCAACCGTTCTTTTAGGTCTTTTTCAATATTTGCGAGTCTAAATTGGCTGTCAAAGTGTACCAACTTGTCGGATTACTTTCTCATCCTGATACTATCCAGGTGAAAGACATTATTTATGATCTGGAATAAGCTTCCATGAGCTCTAACACGACAATGCAGCTCATCCAGTCGATTCAAGATTCAAGATTCAAAATGATTTATTGTCAATTCTTAACATGCACAAGACACATAAGAACTGAAAAGTACATTTTCGGCACAGTCCCACTAAGAGCAGACATACGTTACAGGGAGACAAGACGAGACCGCCAACGGAGCAGTAATTTTTACGGCGCTCCTTAAAAAAGGTGGGAAAAAGGTGATATTGGGAAAGGGGGGAAGAGTAAAAAAATATCAGTCAAAGGCTGGATCCACAGGAGGGGGTCCAGACTGAGTCCAGGGGAACAAAACTCATTTGCAATGCACACATAAACACGTGTAGTCACAACAAACTCGCAACAGAGGGAGGGGGAGTTGGAGCAAACAAGCGGTGGTGAAGGCGTTGGTTGGGGAAGGGGCGGGTGCGTGCCTGTATGCCCAATTTTCTTGGGTGTGATGTTGAAATGTTTTTGTGGACTGGGGCCGATCTCAGAGTTCGACAACAGGTGTTGTTGAAAGAAAGGGAGGTCAAAACGTTCCATCGATGAGGTGTCCTCGGGGGTGTTTTTCAGAACAGCCTGTTCCTGATAGCGTCAAGGCCATTCGAGGGAGTCAAATCGTGGATTAGGATTGTTGTTTTCCGCGAGCAGTCAAAAAAAACAATGACTTGCCTTCTCTATTTGTCCATGCTGGTTTTTCTCAAATTCAATTAAATTCTCCTTCTCAGCAAACTTCTCCATGATGTGATCCATCTTGCGATTCAGATCAGAAATTGCTGCAGTCTGTGTTTCCACAGCCCTGCCCAATCCTTCCATTGCGACGAACAGCCTTTGGGCTCCTTGAGTGGCTGCCATTGTCTTCCGAATTTGACGATAAACCAGAGCAATGCCCAGCCCAATCAGCAGGTGCCCCGCGATCACGGTTCCAAATAGGTAGATGTCTTCCACGTCCTCGATGGAAAGGACTGAGAGGCACATGATTCTCCATTTATCCCAGGAATCTCTCACGTACCCCGCAGCAATGGTTCCATCAGGGCAGCCAGGCTTCCCCGAACCTCTTTTCCTTGTCGAAAGACTTTGTCAATTGCGTTGAGAGTACAGCTTATCATATCCATGTTTAATGTTTTGATTTGAGGACAGCGCAAAGAAAGAGGCTTCAAAAAAAGTTCAGAGAAGACAAAAACGAAGAGAGCAAGCTGGGAAGGAGGGAGCGGAGAAAAATGCGACCGCCCTCACCAGAGCCACACAAGCTAGTGTTTACGCCGCTGCTATAAATAGTTTGTCTGTGTTAGCGCTTATAATAACAATATCACTAGTACTCGGTTCATATTCAAGTCATGATATGTAAATGAAGTATCGTTGGCATTTTTTTGGATGGTTATTTATCGGGTTTTGTGGGCGCAATAGAGGACATCCCATTGGCTCCATTGACTTGTATTTACATTTATTTATAATTTCGAAGAATGCTGTAGAGGATGCCCTCTAGTGGGTTCTGCAGACCACCACACACTGCCAGGAGAGCCCAGATCAGGGTTACAACACTGTTTTATTTGCATAAATTAGTGCAGGGGTTTTGCTTTGCAGCAATCTGTCATTTCGTGTCCGTGTCTCTCTCCAGCTCCAACAACGTGTCTCATCCCGGCTGCTGCTAATAAAGGCGACAGGTGATTAGATAACAAGGCCCACCTGGGCCATCTACGCACCTGTCGCTGTCTTCGAGGCCGGTCCTGGCACACCCCGTTCCGCGGCAGGCCCGTAGGCCACGCCCCCCTCCACAAATGCATTTAAAAATACATACAAAAGTGCAGTTCCCCGATAAGTGACAGTTGTGTTGCCAATATTTAGACTAAAGGTCTGTGCATTGACCTTTTTTCAGTGACTAATCTAATATACACTATATTGCCAAAAGTATTTGGCCACCCATCCAGATGATCAGAATCAGGTGTCCTAATCACAGGTGTATAAAATCCAGCACTTAGGCATGGGGACTGTTTCTACAAACATAGGACAATTCCATGCTCCCAACCTTGTGGGAACAGTTTGGAGCGGGCCCCTTCCTCTTCCAACATGACAAGGTCCATAAAGACATGGATGACAGAGTCTGGTGTGGATGAACTTGACTGGCCTGCACAGAGTCCTGACCTGAACCCAATAGAACACCTTTGGGATGAATTAGAACGGAGACTGAGAGCCAGGCCTTCTCGACCAACATCAGTGTGTGACCTCACCAATACGATTTTGGAAGAATGGTGGAAAATTCCTATAAACACACTCCGCAACCTTGTGGACAGCCTTCCCAGAAGAGTTGAAGCTGTAATAGCTGCAAAAGGTGGACTGACATCATTTTGAACCCTATGGGTTAGGAATGGGATGGCACTTCAAGTTCATATGTGAGTCAAGGCAGGTGGTTAAATACTTTTTGGCAATATAGTGTATATCCAAGTTTTACTTTACTCAACTGTAAGGGGTAATTACTTTTGTGAGCTACTGTATTTGTTTTACTACCCCATTTTAAAAGCATACCCCAGCCCAGATGGCTGAAGTAGTTGAGGTCAAAGGTCCGACTGGTAGTTCGTATTTCATACGAAGCAATTTGCAACAAGTCTTCTTCAAACTTGCAGTCATTATGTCCCTGCCCCCGCGGCAAAAACATTATTGATCTCAAACTGTTCTGACACAAGATGGCCACGGTGAAGGGAGGTCAAAGATCAAATGTGCACATGTTCACTGTAAGCTCCCTCCCTGTCATTTTTAACTGACCTTCAGCACACCAGAGACTTGGACAGGACATCTGACCCAAGGTGCCTAAAGAGTGCGGGTCGAAGGTTACAAAAAGGACACATGTTCTCTCGGCCTGGACGCTGCTGTGACTGCGGTGTATTGATCATCCGGGCCAGAGGCCAAACCTGACTCATGTAAATTATACACAAAAGTCCACATACCTGAAAAAACATGCTTGAGGTGCCGATGAGTCACACCGTTTTGTCCAGCTCATGCCACAGCCATCTGTAATTATAATGATATGGAAATAATTATAGTGTTTGTTAAGTAGCATGTTTTCTTGAACACAATGTCACACACTGTTGGTTAATACTAGTCATGCTATGCTGCATACGCAGAAGTAGAGACATACAGTAGCTATATGCAGCTTAAATGTACTATTATGGATTTAGACTTAGACTTCCTTTTATTGTGCATTCAAATTTGAACTTTACAGTACAGATTGGTGTTGTCCCGATACCAATATTTTGGTACCGGTTAGAGATGTCCGACAATGGCTTTTTTGCCGATATCCGATATTCCGATATTGTCCAACTCTTAATTACCGATTCCGATATCAACCGATACCGATACATACAGTCGTGGAATTAACACATTATTATTAGGGATGTCCGATAATGGCTTTTTGCCGTTACCCGATATTCCGATATTGTCCAACTCTTTAATTACTGATACCGATATCAACCGATACCGATATCAACCGAGTCATGGAATTAACACATTATTATGCCTAATTTGGACAACCAGGTATGGTGAAGATAAGGTACTTTTAAAAAAAAATTAATAAAATAAGATAAATAAATTAAAAACATTTTTTTGAATAAAAAATAAAGTAAAACAATAAAAAAACAGTTAAATAGAATCTAGTAATTAATGAAAATTAGTAAAATTAACTGTTAAAGGTTAGTATTATTAGTGGACCAGCAGCACGCACAATCATGTGTGCTTACGGACTGTATCCCTTGCAGACTGTATTGATATATAATATAGGAACCAGAATATTAATAAAATACAATCATGTGTGCTTACGGACTGTATCCCTTGCAGACTGTATTGATATATAATGTAGGAACCAGAATATTAATAAAATACAATCATGTGTGCTTACGGACTGTATCCCTTGCAGACTGTATTGATATATAATGTAGGAACCAGAATATTAATAAAATACAATCATGTGTGCTTACGGACTGTATCCCTTGCAGACTGTATTGATATATATTGATATATAATGTAGGAACCAGCATATTAATAAAATACAATCATGTGTGCTTACGGACTGAATCCCTTGCAGACTGTATTGATATATAATGTAGGAACCAGAATATTAATAAAATACAATCATGTGTGCTTACGGACTGTATCCCTTGCAGACTGTATTGATATACATTACCGTTCAAAAGTTTGGGGTCACCCAAACAATTTTGTGGAATAGCCTTCATTTCTAAGAACAAGAATAGACTGTCGAGTTTCAGATGAAAGTTCTCTTTTTCTGGCCATTTTGAGCGTTTAATTGACCCCACAAATGTGATGCTCCAGAAACTCAATCTGCTCAAAGGAAGGTCAGTTTTGTAGCTTCTGTAACGAGCTAAACTGTTTTCAGATGTGTGAACATGATTGCACAAGGGTTTTCTAACCATCAATTAGCCGTCTGAGCCAATGAGCAAACGCATTGTACCATTAGAACACTGGAGTGATAGTTGCTGGAAATGGGCCTCTATACACCTATGTAGATATTGCACCAAAAACCAGACATTTGCAGCTAGAATAGTCATTTACCACATTAGCAATGTATAGAGCGTATTTCTTTAAAGTTAAGACTAGTTTAAAGTTATCTTCATTGAAAAGTACAGTGCTTTTCCTTAAAAAATAAGGACATTTCAATGTGACCCCAAACTTTTGAACGGTAGTGTATATTGATATATAATGTAGGAACCAGAATATTAATAACAGAAAGAAACAACCCTTTTGTGTGGATGAGTGTAAATGGGGGAGGGAGTTTTTTTGGGTTGGTGCACTAATTGTAAGTGTATCTTGTGTTTTTTATGTTGATTTAATAAAAAAACAAAAAACAAAAACCATACCGATAATAAAAAAACTCATCTCTAATTATTATGCCTAATTTTGTTGTGATGCCCTGCTGGATGCATTAAACAATGTAACTTTACCATGAATTGATTAACGTGAACCCCGACTTAAACAAGTTGAAAAACTTATTGGGGTGTTACCATTTAGTGGTCAATTGTACGGAATATGTACTGTACTGTGCAATCTACTAATACTAGTTTCAATCAATCAATCAAAAACAAGGTTTTCCAAAATAAGAGAACAACTTCAACTCCAGTTATGGAAAAAAGTGCCAACATGGCACTGCCATATTTATTATTGAAGTCACAAAGTGCATTATTTTTTTTTAACATGCCTCAAAACAGCAGCGTGGAATTTGGGACATGCTCCCACTGAGATAATCCTGATACCCACTACAACTATGGGAAATACTATACTTTGACTTTCACAAAGTGTCACATGGTGTAGGTGACGAACCCCAAGATGCAGAGAAGGCAGGCTTGGTACAGGAAAACATGATTTAATGTCCAAAATAAATGTAAAACACAAACCAGGAACTAGGAATAACCAAACTGAAAACAGGAACCAGCAAATAGAAAAACTGGAAACAACTAACGGCTAACAGGATAACACGAAACAAAAGAGCTAGGGGACAGCAAACTGTAAATAGCTACTAGGAACTATCAAACAGGAACAACTTACCGCAAACAACGACAAATAGTAGACAATGACATCGGCAAGTATTAGCGACAACGACAACACTCCAGCACAGACTGGCTGGCAAGGCAGGTTTAAATAGCATCTGGCTGATTGACACCAGGTGTGGCCAGGTGCCAATCAGCCGCAGCTGAGGGAACACAGCGCTCAGGGAGACAAGCAGGAAAACAACCAAAATAAAAGCGCTGACAGGAAACAAAGACAGACTCAGAGGAAAAACTAAAACATAACCAAACTGTCAGGGACAAACCTGACACAAAGTGCATTATTTTTTAAATTTTTTTTTAAACATACCTCAAAACAACAGCTACAAAAACAATGAAGGCACACAGCTTCAGTCCAGAGTATACCAGAGCACACTTGCCAACCTTGAGACCTCTGAATTTGGGAGATTCTAAAGTTAATGATTATTTGTAAAAAAAAATATAAAGTTTATGAGTTTGAACATCAAATATCTTGTGTTTGTAGTGCATTCAATTGAATATGGGTTGAAAATAATTTGCAAATCATTGTATTCCGTTTATATTTACATCTAACACAATTTCCCAACTCATATGGAAACGGGGTTTGTATGACTTATTAGTATCGCGGTACTATACCAATACCGGTATACCATACAACACTAGTACAGATAAGAACAACATTTTGTTGCGTTAGCTCGTTGTAGTGCAGGATAAAAGAGAAATAAGGTGCAGAGTGTTTGCATTTACAAAAGAAGGTGCAGATATAGAGATGTCCGATAATATCGGGCTGCCGATATTATCGGCCGATAAACGCTTTAAAATGTAATATCGGAAATGATCGGTATCTGTTTCAAAAAGTAAAATTCATGACTTTTTAAAACGCCTTGTACGGAGTGGTACACGGACGTAGGGAGAAGTACAGAGCGCCAATAAACCTTAAAAGCACTGCCTTAGCGTGGTGGCCCAATCACATAATATCTACGACTTCTCACACACACAAGTGAATGCAAGGTCAACAGCTATTAAGGTCACACTGAGGGTGACCGTATAAACAACTTTAACACTGTTACAAACATGCGCCACACTGTGAACCCACAGCAAACAAGAATGACAAACACATTTCGGGAGAACATCCGCACCGTAACACAACATAAACACAACAGAACAAATACCCAGAACCCCTTGCAGCACTAACTCTTCCGGGACGCTACAATATACACCCCCCACTACCTCCTACCCCCCCGCAGCACCTCAACCCCTCCACCTCGAACCCCGCCCACCTCAACCTCCTCACGCTCTTTCAGGGAGAGCATGTCCCAAATTCCAAGCTGCTGTTTTGAGGCATGTTCAAAAAAATAATGCACTTTGTGACTTCAATAATAAATATGGCAGTGCCATGTTGGCATTTTTTTCCATAACTTGAGTTGATTTATTTTGGAAAACCTTGTTACATTGTTTAATGCATCCAGCGGGACATCACAACAAAATTAGGCATAATAATGTGTTAATTCCACGACTGTATATATCGGTATCGGTTGATATTGGAATCGATAATTAAGAGTTGGACAATATCGGAATATCGATATCGGCAAAAAAGCCATTATCGGACATCTCTATGCAGATATAAATATATTTACGGTACAGTGCACTGCACACTACATCAGCCTTATTAGCTAACGTGTCCCTGCTTGAACAACCAGAAGTCAGCTGATGAACAGTCACGCTGAGGTCAGGAGGAATAAATGTGAACAGGCTGTTACTAGAGATGTCCGATAATGGCTTTTTTTGCCGGTATCCGATATTCCGATATTGTCCAACTCTTAATTACCGATTCTGATATCAACCGATACCGATATATACAGTCGTGGAATTAACACATTATTATGCCTAATGTTGTTGTGATGCCCCGCTGGATGCATTAAACAATGTAACAAGGTTTTCCAAAATAAATCAACTCAAGTTATGGAAAAAATGCCAACATGGCACTGCCATATTTATTATTGAAGTCACAAAGTGCATTATTTTTTTTTAACATGCCTCAAAACAGCAGCTTGGAATTTGGGAAATGCTCTCCCTGAGAGAGCATGAGGAGGTTGAGGTTTGGGGGTGTTAGGGGATAGTGGGGGGTGTATATTGTAGCGTCACGGAAGAGTTAGTGCTGCTGGGTATTTGTTCTGTTGTGTTTATGTTGTGTTACGGTGTGGATGTTCTCCCGAAATGTGTTTGTCATTCTTGTTTGCTGTGGGTTCACAGTGTGGTGCATATTTGTAACAGTGTTAAAGTTGTTTATACGGTCACCCTCAGTGTGACCTGTATGGCTCTTGACCAAGCATGCCTTGCATTCACTTGTGTGTGTGAAAAGCCGTAGATATTATGTGACTGGACCGGCACGCAAAGGCAGTGCCTTTAAGGTTTATTGGCGCTCTGTACTTCTCCCTACGTCCGTGTACACAGTGGCGTTTTAAAAAGTCATACATTTTACTTTTTGAAACCGATACCGATAATTTCCGATATTACATTTTAAAGCATTTATCGGCCGATCGATATTATGGGACATCTCTAGCTTTTACATTTCAGCTCTTCTATTGAAGCCAATTAAAATGAATGAGGATTCTTTTTAAAATGTTCCTGGAATAGCCCAACTTTGAGAAAACACTCCTTCACGTTATCTTTCCACGTCTCCTCAAGCAGTGACATGTGGGTGAGCTGCTGGCAACGACTGGAGACTAGTGATGGGACAGTGTCAGCTGACAGTCGGTGAAATTGTTTCTCTCTTGACGGGATCAAAATGTCAAAGCCTCAGCCCGCTCAGAAATTGGATCACGACTATACTGGTAGGAACTGTTTGACAACATCAGATGTGGGCTTAACCCCGACTCCTGAGCTCGAGGTATGTTCACCGGCAAACAGACTCGTAAAAGATGATGGAGGGTTGTCTGTCTTTGTGTCTGCTGCTCATGCTGTGCAGGACTTGGGCCTGATCGTTTCTACATACACACACTGCTATAGTACACAGTAGGGTTGTACAGTATACCGGTACTACTATAGTACCGCGATACAAAGGAATCATATTCGGTACTATACCCCCTCTAAAAAGTACCGGTCCGAACCCCTCTCCGTGGTCGTCATGTCATGTCATTGTTAGTTTTAGGAGCAGAGGAGCATGTTCGGCAGCGCACAATCACAGAGTATTTACAAACAGACACAGAATGGACGCATTTTGGCTTAAAAACTAACAATAAAGGTGAAGTTATAACACTGAAACGCCCTCAGGAAGAGGGGCTTTAAGAAAGTGGTCCCCAACCACCGGTCCGTGGATCGATTGGTACCGGGCCGCACAAAAAATAAAAAATAAAAAATATTATTATTATTTTTTATTTTTTTAAAAATTAAATCAACATAAAAAACACAAGATACACTTACAATTAGTGCACTAACCCCAAAAACCTCCCTCCTGTTATTAATATTCTGGTTCCTACATTATATATCAATATATATCAATACAGTCTGCAGGGATACAGTCCGTAAGCACACATGATTGTATTTTAATGACAAAAAAAATAAAAAAATACTATATATAAAAAAAATGTATATTATGTTTGTAAACTCAGGAAATACGTCCCTGGACACAAAATAACTTAAATTATGACCAATGTATGATCCTGTAACGACTTGGTATCGGATTGATACCCAAATTTGTGGTATCATCCAAAACTAATGTAGAGCATCCAAACAACAGAAGAATAAGTGATTATTACATTTTAACAGAAGTGTGGATAGAACATGTTAAAAGAGAAAGTAAGCAGATATTAACAGTATATGAACAAGTAGATTAATAATGGTAAATGGTAAATGGGTTATACTTGTATAGCGCTTTTCTACCTTCAAGGTACTCAAAGCGTTTTGACAGTATTTCCACATTCACCCATTCACACACACATTCACACACTGATGGCGGGAGCTGCCATGCAAGGCGCTAACCACGACCCATCAGGAGCAAGGGTGAAGTGTCTTGCTTAAGGAAACAACGGACGTGACGAAGTTGGTAGAAGGTTGGGATCGAACCAGGAACCCTCAGGTTGCTGGCACAGCCACTCTCCCAACCACGCCACGCCGTCTCCATAATCCATTTTTACAGCTTGTCCTTTATAATGTTGACAAAATAATAGGTAGAAAAATGACACAATATGTTACTGCATATGTCAGCAGACTAATTAGGAGCCTTTGTTTGTTCACTTAATAATAAAATACAAGTTTTTTTGTATGTTCACTCTCTTATTTAAGGGCAAACTTGAAATAATAAACATATGTTTAATGTACTGTAAGATTTTTTTGTTAAAATAAAGCCAATAATGCAATTTTTTGTGGTCCCCTTTATTTAGAAAAGTATCGAAAAACACAGAAAAGTACTTTTGGTACCGGTACCTGTACCAAAATATTGGTATCGGGACAACACTAGTATACAGTCATCATACCATAACACAACACTGCATTGCTTTGCTGATTTTGTGGCTGATTTCAAGTCCTTTTGCTTATTTTAGAAGAGGTTGGTTTTAATTTAGCCGAG